>NC_089505.1:91549653-91857772 GCF_036850995.1 Saccopteryx leptura | reverse complement strand
GGTGAGGGTGGGGGGTGGTACCAGACACCTGCATTTTTAACGAACTGACCAGACGACTCTGACCCATAAGCCAGGGTTTGAGAATCGCCATCATAAATCATGGCCAGAACAAACCCCACAACGAAGCAGTGATTCCACACCCTCCTAAGCACATGAGGACAATTAAGATTTGTGAACAAGATGTTCAGAATCCTTACCAGATTTCACCAGTTTGACTTTCCCCCACTTACCAATCATTTCCAGGTGTGTCACTAATTTGGACACATTCGCTTTAGCCAGCTCACTGGTGGTCTTGTTCAGCACGAGAGAGAGCGAATGCACCTGAGTGCAGGGAAGACAAAAGCAGGCACGTGTTATTGAGGGGAAGGTCTCCTTCAGGCAAACAACAGAACACAATCAAGGACAAAGCCAAAAGGCTCAGAAGTCTGAAGGTAAAATCTCAGCTTTCTTTAGCCAAGTCAAACCCCAATCTAAGGAGACAGCGAGTAAGACAGAACTCAGCCGGGCAATCTGAAACCCGGGCTCTGCGCTGGCTTCGCTCTGCCTGCTGCCTAGGCTCCACTCCTGAGTCTTTTATAGCATAAAACAATTCTTCTCATTGTTACATTTGTCTGTAATATTGCACTATCCTGTCATCACCCGCAGAGATCCATTAAGTAAAGCCTCACACCAAGAAACTTGTCAAAACAAATTATATACTGCTCACAAAAATTAGGGGATATTTCAAAATGAATAGGAAGCTATAAAACATCTTCTTATTTTTGTGAGCAGTATAAATATAATTTAGAATCCAGTTTAACATCTTTGGACAAACATTTAATAGAAGCCCCTTTCATTAAACTGGGACTTCACCTAGAAACCACAATTAAAGATTTACTTTCCAAGGGACAACTAGAAATAGAAGCCAAAATCCTCTGTCTTAAAGACAGCATTCTGCCCTGGCCAGTTGGCTCAGTGGTAGAGCATCGGCCTGGCGTGCAGGAGTCCCGGGTTCGATTCCCAGCCAGGGCACACAGGAGAGGCGCCCATCTGCTTCTCCACCTCTCCCCCTCTCCTTCCTCTCTGTCTCTCTCTTCCCCTCCCGCAGCCAAGGCTCCATTGTAGCAGGGTTGGCCCGGGCGCTGAGGATGGCTCTATGGCAGGGGTCCCCAAACTTTTTACACAGGGGGCCAGTTTACTGTCCCTCAGACCGTTGGAGGGCCGGACTTTAAAAAAAAACTATGAACAAATCCCTATGCACACTGCACATATCTTATTTTGAAGTTAAAAAAAAAAAAGGAACAAATACAATATTTAAAATAAAGAACAAGTAAATTTAAATCAACAAACTGACCAGTATTTCAATGGGAACTATGGGCCTCCTTTTGGCTAATGAGATGGTCAATGTGCTCCTCTCACTGACCACCAATGAAAGAGGTGCCCCTTCCAGAAGTGCGGCAAGGGCCGGATAAATGGCCTCAGGGGGCCGCATGCAGCCCGCGGGCCGTAGTTTGGGGACCCCGGCTCTATGGCCTCTGCCTCAGGCGCTAGAATGGCTCTGGTTGCAACAGAGCGGCACCCAGATGGGCAGAGCATCGCCCCCTGGTGGGCATGCCGGGTGGATCCCAGTCGGGTGCATGCGGGAGTCTGTCTGACTGCCTCCCCGTTTCCAACTTCAAAAAAATACAAAAAAAAAAAAAAAAAAAAAGACAGCATTCTTTGTAACAAATTAGTTCTATATTGTAACTTGGTCATTTTAAATGCTCAAAGAGGCAGGCAGGTACCTCTGAGTGCCACCATGGGGGATAACGGATGGCTTGCAGAGAAGGAAGAAGATCAAACCTCAATGCACACACTGCTTCCCATTGACAAAGCCTGTGCCATACTAACCCCTCAATCTTCAGTGTCGACCACAAAGTAGGTGCTCAGGACACGTCTGATGAATGAATTATTAGGAGAAAAAAGATGAGAAAAGAAAGAAAATAATAAGAGGAAACGAAGAGGGGAAACATTTGCAGAGGAAGACAGAGAAAAAAGGGGTGGATTACTATAGATGGAGCAATGACCTTGGGGCCACTCCAGGGCCACAGAGGTTCCCCTGCAGTAAGCTTTTTGACAGAGACCATAAAAGGACTTCAAGGGAACATTATCACAAAAAAGGAGAACATAAAACCTCCAGTCACTTAATCTCCCAAATACCATATACACTGCATCTAAAAATGCTTTCTCTGGAGGAATCCAGATGTCACCACCTGAACCCACTCTCTAAGCATGAATCCGAGTGTCCTAAAAGTGGGACAGCGGAAGCTGTACGTATACTCCTGCTGAGATGCACTGGGATGCACGCAGCACAACCTAAGAAACGTTTTTACCAAAAAGTTGAACCTGAATCTAATCAAGTCTCTAGAACTAACTTCCATTTCTCAAGTCAGAAGATAAAAGAAGTCTGTAATGCTGGTGGTTGAGGCCAGGCAGGTTCGCGTTGCACTCGGGCAGACGGAAGAGGAACTGCTGAGCTGGAAAGTGGAAAGCATAGGGCCATTACCCGTTTTTGGAAGCTCGCAAAGACAGGTGAGCGAATAAACAAAGGAAAACCGCTTTTCTCAGCAGAGGGCAGGGGATCAGGAACACCGCCCCCTCACAGTGGCGGGAGAGCGACCTGGGAGCATCAGCCCCGAGGGAAAGCACTGGTAGTCTTACATAAACTATACACACGTGGCACTGCCGCATGCTCACGTACTAATCAGGCAAAGTACTTACAGCGGGTAAACCAGTGAGCAAGCCTAGCACAGCTGTTTTCCCCACAAAGTCAAATGGTGAATCAGAAATATGGGACACTCTACACTACAGCACATTAACCCAGTCTCCACAAGTCAGCTGCACAGGGGGACGGGCTGGGCAACTTGAACTAACAGATTTCAGAGACACGACAGCAACTGTAACATGTGAACCTTATTGGGATCGCCACTCAAAAGATGCATACATTATTTAATTCTCCTCGTTTTGTAGATGAGCGAACTGTGGCTCAGAAAAGCAAAGTGGCAGAGACCAGAGGAGAGATAGCAAGCATCTTAAGCCATCGGTTCCTCTATACTCGACCAGTAAATGGGCTTTTCTGAGACAGTCAGGGAAATCTAAGTACGGAAATTCTTGCTAATTTAGTCATATGTGACAATGCATTGTGGTTATATTTTAAAAGTCTCTATTTTTCAGGAATAAATACTGAAGTCTGTAGAGATGAAATGATATCTGGAATCTGCTTTAAACGCTTCAGCAAAGAGTAAAAAAGAGAAAGATAAACGTCCCACAGGGTCGGTACATGGGGGTTCTTTGCACTATTCTCTCTGTGATACGTTTGAAAATCTTCACAATAAAAACGTTTTCAAAAATTTCTCAAAAATAACTGCATTTTTGAGGGGCAGTTATCTAGTCCTGAAGTCTTGGAAACCAGCTACCGCTATCTGTGCAAAGCCCCGTGGAAGCGCTCCCCACCCAGCGCCCACGGCTTCCAGAGGCAGCCGGCACAGGCACCAAGGGAGCATGGTCACGGCTGCGAGCTCGTAAGGTCCCGCCCCTGTGCGTCTTGCTCAACGTGGCACCGGAGGCCTGAATACTGCCAAGGCACTCAGTCTCGGACACCAGGCAGGAGGGGAAAGCAGCTCTGTGCTCAATGCTTTATACGCTCTCCCACTTCTGGAGAAGTGAAGCCTACTGCCGGCTAAGAAAACTGCAACTGGACAAACACGGTTCTCCTCCTGCTTTCTCCCCAGCAGCAAGAGCAGGTCCACATACATGAGACATGTCCAAGAAGAGCTGCATCCTCGAGGCACCCAAATGCAATCAGCCACCGCTGGGGGCAGGACCCTGCCCTGGGGCTAGCTACAGTGATGTGCCCCCAAAGGTCACTCACGTTGAACTGCTCACACATCTTACTGTTCTATCACACAGAGCAGAAGAGCTTTGGATTCAAATGCTGTCTTTTTCATGTGTTTTTCAACAAGTACAATGAGTACCAAGAACAAGTTTAAGTATGGCAATCCAAGTAATAATAAAAATAATAAGAGCTATCATTCATTGAATGCTACTTTAAGCCACATACAGTGCAAAGGCCCTTAAGTTTATGTACATTATCTCATCGAATCCTTCCAACAACCCAATGTTTGGGCACCATTCCACACCTCCAGTTTACTGATGAGAAAATTAAGAAACAGGTTAAAAAATGTGCCCGCAAAAAAAAAAAAAATGTGCCCGCAGCCACACAGCTGTGGTTACACCAAAAGTGGTAGGATTCAAAGCCAGGGAGTCTGACTTTTGAGACTTCATTGTCCTCCATGAAAACCAGTGTTCTGGGTGAGTGAGGAGAGGATGACAAAAGCCACGTTTTAAGGGAGCTACTATGGGCCCTGGCCGATTGGCTCAGTGGTAGAGCGTCGGCCTGGCGTGCAGGGGACGCGGGTTCGATTCCCAGCTAGGGCACACAGGAGAAGCGCCCATCTGTTTCTCCACCCCTCCTCTCCACCTCTCCTTCCTCTCTGTCTCTCTCTTCCCCTCCCGCAGCCGAGGCTCCATTGGAGCAAAGATGGCCCAGGCGCTGGAGTGGCTCTGGTCGCGACAGAGCGACACCCCGGAGGGGCAGAGCATCGCCCCCTGGTGGGCGTGCCGGGTGGATCCCGGTCGGGCGCATGCGGGAGTCTGTCTGACTGTCTCTCCCCGTTTCCAGCTTCAGAGAAATACAAAAATATAAATAAATAAATAAAATAACTAAAGGAGCTACTATGTACAATACACTTTACTAAGTGCTTTACATATCTTACCTCGTTTAGTTATCTTAACTGGGTGATGAAAGATGGGGAATCTGAGGCTCAGAGAAATTTAGTAATTCCACTGAATTATACAACCTAAAGAAAGTAAAGTCACTTAACCATTTATTTTTCCTGCCTCCAGATAGAATTTACACTAAAACCTTTTCTAAGATGTTGTCTACCTTTTTATAACAGAAATTCAAAAATACACAGCTTTCCCTGTAATTAAGATCTAGAGTAAATGGCCTGACCAGGCGGTGGCGCAGTGGATAGAGCGTCGGTCTGGGATGCAGAGGACCCAGGTTCGAGACCCCAAGCTTGAGCACAGGCTCATCTGGTTTGAGCAAAGCTCACCAGTTTGAACCCAAGGTTGCTGGCTCGAGCAAGGGATTACTCAGTCTGCTGAAGGCCCGCAGTCAAGGCACATATGAGAAAGCAATCAATGAACAACTAAGGTGTCGCAACGAAAAACTGATGATTGATGCTTCTCATCTCTCTCCATTCCTGTCTGTCCCTACCTATCTCTCTCTCTCTGACTCTCTCTCTGTCTCTGTATAAAAAAAAAAAAAAAAAAAGATCTAAAGATCTAGAGTAAATGGCCATCAGGTTGGTGTTGGGCCAGCGTGTGGATGTCCCAAGTTCGATTCCTGGTCAGGGCCCACAGGAGAAGCGTCCATCTGCTTCTCCACCCCTTCCCCTCTCACTTCTCTCTCTCTCTCTCTTCCCTCTCTGCCCTCCTGCAGCCATGGCTCAATTGGAGCAAGTTGGCCCCAGACACTGAGGATGGCTCCATGGTCTCCGCCTCAGGCGCTAAGAAGAGCTTGGTTGCTGAGCAATGGAACAACACCTCAGATGGGCAGAGCATTGCCCCCTAGTGGGCTTGCCAGTTGGGGTGCATGCGAGGGTCTGTCTCTGTCTCCTCTCCTCTCACTGAATTAAAAAAAAAAGATCTAAAGTAAATATATGATGGTGGCATTTAAATAAACAAACTAAAACTCACTCTTAGAAGTTCAAGAAGTAAAAGAGACCAGATACCTTGAGATCCAGCTTGGTGTTAACTGGATCCTGAAGCTCAGGCTCCAGTGGAGCACTGGAGTCTGATTTCACGTTCTGCAGCACGTCCTCAGCTGGCACCTTCATTGCGTGGTTGTCTGCAGTGGAACCAATTCCAAAAAAATCTAGTATCACGACCCAGGTCTGCAGTGTGATGAGCACATCCAAGCAGTTAAAATCAACATCAATGCTCCGGTTAACTCGGTTGTAAGTGGAAGAGAATTCTGGGTGTTTCTTATCCACCAAGAATATGTTGATGTAGACCAAGGAATCATCAAATTTACTCTTCCCAGCAAGCATCTTGGGCTCATCTACTGTTGGAGAAGGAGGTGGGGTCAAGGGACAGTCCTGGTCTTGGACTTCCTTTGGCTTCTTGCGCGACGCCGAGGCGGGTCTTTGATAGAGCTGGAAGACGTTCGGGGCCTCCTCCATGTGGGAAGGGAGAGACCGAGGCATATCCGGGTACTCCACATTGGATATCGAAGGGCAGGACTGGGAAAGATATTCTTTCTGTGCTAAACTTGACGGCTTCGGGGCGCCCCGAGACACCATGAGGTTCTTATATTTGGAATCTGGGTTTTTCTCCAGCAAGTCTTCCATCAGTAGAGAGCGCAGGGCAATCTGAATGGACAGGGTCTGCGGATGGTCTTTACTGAACTCCACCTCAAAATCCTGAAACTTTAAGCTCACAAGGCCCTGGGCCCCCAAAGTCAGATCTCCACTCAGCTGAACCTGAAGCTCTGATATACAGAAGTTGGCTTGAATCTGGGTGAAGGATCTATCTTCCTTCACGGACAAGGACTTCTGGGAAGAGTTGGAAAAGCTCGAGTGGCTGAACAAGCCGTTCTCCTTCCTCTCAGCAGCAGGCTCCCCACAGGCACTGAGGGGAGGCAGTGGGGAGTTCGGGCCCGGCGACGACGTGGCACTGACAGGAAACTTGTTCGGATCTTCACTATACACAAGATTGTCCAGCGTCTGTAACACCTGCTCATACACATGCTTTGCTAACACCACCTGTATGCGGAGGGAAGTCAGTTATTCTGTTACTGTTATGAGCTGCCTCAGCTGCACTGCCCACGAATCACCAAAGTTGCTTATAAATCAAGAGGTTATATACTAGAGAGCAAGGATGATCTCTTTTGTCTATTTTCTGTCCTTACCTCTCTCTGAACCATGTTAATTCAAAAGGCCCTCCCCCACCCAGTACCTCATGGAATAGTCTGTACACAATGAATGTTCAGTAAGTGCTACTGGTTGTAGGCCTGAACTGCTCTGTCTAACCCCAGAAAAACAACCGCAGAAACCAAAGGGAATACTGCTAAAAGTCTCCTGCGGTTATAGCACAGTTCTGAGAAACAAGACCCAGGGCTCTAAAACTCACTGGTCATCACCAAGTAGTGTACAACCTGTGTTTCCTACAGCTAAACACATAGGTGGTACTTTTTTTTTTTAACTGATTTTAGAGAGAGGAAAAGGGAGAAAGAAAGAGAGACAGAAACATCGATCTGTACGTCCCCTGACGGGATCAAACCCACAACCTTTGAGAGTCAGAAGGACATTCTAACCAGCCCAGCTACCCCGCCAGGGCAAACAGATAGTACATTTCAATGATAATATTGATAATCCATTATTACCTGTGTTTCCTTTCTCCCTTACTTTGTTTTTAATCACAATTTCTCATTAAAAATATTTTCAGGCTAGTTTTTTTATTTACTTAAGAGCAATCTTTTAACAGAGGAATTCCAAACAGATATCAAAATGACAATTAGAAAGCAATCATGGTCTCCCTCGGCCGTATTGCCATGGCTGCCTTTGACGGCATGGCCCCCGCGGGTGAGGGCCTGAGTACTCGCCGCCGGCGACCAAACGGCCAGACACGGCCAGACGCAGAGATCGACCAGGGTCTGGCAAGAAGCCTGATAGCTGTAGGACTGGGTGTTGCAGCTTTTGCATTTGCAGGTCGCTATATATTTCAGGTCTGGAAATCTCTAGAACAAGTAATCACAGAGGCTGCAAAGAAGATTTCAACTTCTAGCCTTTCATCCTACTATAAAGGAGGATCTGAACTGAAAATGAGTAGGTGAGAAGCTAGTCTTATTTTGGGTGTAAGCCCATCTGCTGGCAAGGCCAAGATTAGAACAGCTCACAGGAGAATCATGATTTTGAATCACCCAGATAAAGGTGGATCTCCATACTTAGCAACCAAAATAAATGAAGCAAAAGACTTGCTAGAAGAAACCACCAAACATTGATTGATGTTCAAGGAAAAAGGGGAGGCTTTTAAACATAATCTGCAAATTTAATCTAAACTGCCACCATCAAAATTTCCATACATGTGCTGCCCATAAACAATAATTTACTCCACTGTTAAGCTGTATAATAATAAAGGATTAATAATCTGTAAAAAAAAAAAAAAAAAAAAGAAAAGAAAAGAAAGAAAGCAATGATTTTGTAGCCCCTAATTAAACAATTTTTCCCATCATGCTTCATCGGTGGAATAAGCCCTTATATGAATGATCGATGTACAGTTTACAATGGAGGGATCAGGTTCCTGCCACCTGAACACAGTCACCAATTTCAGCATCACTGAGAGACAACCAGACGTGACACGCCTCCTGATTCAAAGCAACTGAAGCACAGAGCACTACCTTTGAAGTGTCTGGCCGAAAAAACAAAACAAAAAATGAACCTGAATCCTCAATTCACAGGAAATGGAGGGAAACAAGTTAAGTGACACCACAAACAAAGAGCTAATCCAGTATGGGGGACATTCTGCAGGGCAAATGACCTGGTTTCCACGAGATAATGGCATGGGGGAAAATGAGAGGGAAACTGAACTAACAGAGACCCAGACGTATGCAGCAACATGCACACCTCGTCTGGACCCTGAGTCTAACAAGCCTGCAGTGAAAAGACATTTTTGAAACAATCAACAATGTCTTTGAAATCTCAAAATGGATTTTTAAAAAAATTGTACCAGGATTCCTCATTTATTTTACAAGGCATGATAACATTATTGTAGTTGTCAGAGAATGTATGTAGAGATACACTCCAATTATATAGAGTTGAGAATGGCATGAGGTTTGGGATTTGCCTTAAAATCTGAGCGATGGCTACATAAGATTTCATTAGACTATTCTACTTTCACGTATGTTTAAAATGTTTCAGAATGTTTAAAATAATTTTTAATAAAGAATTTCATCAAATGTGACAGTCAATCAATGGTAACCATAAGAACAAGTCCATATAATCCGACAGAATTGACACTATGTGCTTGATTTAAGATGAAAATTCAGCCTGACCTGTGGTGGCACAGTGGCTAGAGCGTCACCCTGAAATTCTGAGGTCAATGGTTTGAAACCCCGAGCTTGCCCGGTCAAGGCGCACATAAGAAGCAACTACTACGAGTTGATGCTTCCTGTTCTTCCCCCTCCCCTCTCTCTCTCTCTTCTGTCTAAAAATCAATAAATGAAATCTTTAAAAAAAATAAAACAAGCAGCATGAGGGCAAAGATTTAAAAAAAAAAAAAAAAAAAACAAGGGAAGAAAATTTATAAGAAAGCTTTGGGGAAAATTCTGTTGCCCAGAGACCCATATCCAGGAACCACACATGTCAAAAGGTATACACGTTCTGTTCTGTTAACAGCACTCCTGACACAGACTAGTGACCCATATCATCCACACCCATGGTCTACTGTCCTAAGATCCTGCTGTCCTTGCTGTTTTATGGTTATGCTCTTTCTTTCATCCCGTGAAAGCAGGAAAAATGATACTTTTAAAGGGAAAACAAACCAACAAAGGTATATGTGCACACGCACGCACACGGAAACCCCCTAGCCAGGCCCATTTCATTCCAAAATAGGGCAAGACTAATTCTAGTTTTCTCTTGAAAGGGTCTGTCGACAGCTCAGATAATCAGATTGTTTTATAGGCTGGGCCAAGTATGCCAGAGTGGGACAAGAGTTATATCCTCCTGGGAAAGAGACGCTGACTTTTTAAGTGATAATTTTCCTTGTTTCTGAATGGCAACAGAATTAAGGATCTGCTCTGTTCCTTTGTATAACTCACCCCTCCTCCACAAGATGACGACTAACAAGATGGATTCCCCAGTGACAAAAGGAAACAATGAAAGGACTCCATGTTGACTGGAACAAGTGATCAACACTATTATGCATTACTGATATCTCCTTGAATTTCTATATTTTCCTTCTAATAGTTTATATGTACTAATATGCAATACTATGTATAAATATATTAAATCCTATGAACAGAAAATAAACATGTGGCTTCAATGGTCCTGACATGAAAATCAACAGGTGTTTACCTGAACTGGATTGACAAACTTCCCTTCGATCTTCATGATGCTAGAAGTCCCCAGATCGTCTGGACTGAGGGAGAAAGTCAATTCAGATTCTTTCTCTATAGGTATCTTCTCCAGTTTGAACTGAATGGTGGTGTTGTTCAGGATGTGAAAAGCTGCCATGAAAGAGAGGAAATAACAGTCTGAAAACACTGGTATGTAATACATTATTGCTGATTAAGAGGATACATAAAACAGAGCCCATGAGGTACTTTTAGACCATGGCATCCCTGATGGAGTACAAAGTTTGATGACTATCCCAAGACCAAAACCCACAGCAAGTAGAGGCACAAGATAAATGTATACACAAAAAGAAACACTATTTTCATGACACGCTCCATTTGGTGGCTTCAAAATACGATGTGGTGAGCATCAGTCCAGGCCAGGGTCTACATTACACTTCCCTTAGCCTCCCAAGCTAGCATCTTCCAAACCAAATAAATCGCTCATCCTTCCCCAGCTTTCGGATCCAGACAGCTTCCTCTTAACAGGCCCAAATCAGAATCCAGAATGACACAAGGTTTTAAGTGAACAGTTTTTATCCCAAGCAGAGAAAGCAATTTTTGGGTAAGAATGTTAATAATCAGTGAATTAACATCTGAGAAGAATGGAAGTTCTCAAAGGCATTAATCTCGTCACCAATAAATAAAGCCATGCTCCAGGCCTTATCTGATTTCTGAGGACGCCACAACTAACTGTATGAACTGTTTGGTTTGAGCACATCAGATTGAGAAAACATATATGGGCATGTTACTCCTAGAACCCTGAACCATTATAAAACATGGTAGAATACTAAAAAGACAACATAACATCCACAGACTAAACTTCATATTCTTATTACATCCATCCCTCTAGCTGTTTGGATTATACTATTTAACTAGGAAAAAGCTACAGATTAGAAATTTAAAACTCAGATGTATTTGATTAAATAATTAAATTTACTTTAACAGAAATTAAATAAAGAATCGACTCGCTGAAATATCCCTACTAATGATGAGCACTCACCAGTTTCAAAGGGGCGGGGTCACTTAAAAAAAATTCTTATTTCATGAAATACAGCATTGGACAGAAAAAGTTGAAAACTTATCAACCTAATACAAAGCATTCTATTAGAATTCCAGCATGATTTCTTAAATATAAACTGGGGATAATTCTAAAAGAAAAGTTTTTTGTTGCTGTTTTTTTTTTTTTTTTTTTTTTTTTTTTTTCCATTTTTCTGAAGCTGGAAACGGGGAGAGACAGTCAGACAGACTCCCGCATGCGCCCAACCGGGATACACCCGGCACGCCCACCAGGGGCGACGCTCTGCCCACCAGGGGGCCATGCTCTGCCCATCCTGGGCGTCACCATGTTGCGACCAGAGCCACTCTAGCGCCTGGGGCAGAGGCCAAGGAGCCATCCCCAGCGCCCGGGCCATCTTTGCTCCAATGGAGCCTTGGCTGCGGGAGGGGAAGAGAGAGACAGTGAGGAAAGCGCGGCGGAGGGGTGGAGAAGCAAATGGGCGCTTCTCCTGTGTGCCCTGGCCGGGAATCGAACCCGGGTCCTCCGCACGCTAGGCCGACGCTCTACTGCTGAGCCAACCGGCCAGGGCTTGTTGCTGTTTTAAGCAAAGTATACATGAGCTCTTTAAACAAAATGAGACATGATATACACTCCTCACCTTGACCTCTATGCAAAGATTCAAAGAAATCATGTCGGGTAAACTGAGCTTCCTCCTGACTGCTGGTGCTGGCAGACCCAGAAGCGGGGCAAGACGCCCGGTTTACGACCGACCCGGGACCCTCTCTGCCTGCCAACTGGGTACAGTTCAAAGAATACAACTTAATGTCTTTGATTTCCACCTGCAGACGGTCACTTCTGGATTCATCGTCTCCGGCCACAAAATTCTGGATGAATATCTGTCCCAAGTGTCCAACCAACAACTCGGGACTCCCAGGCTTCCGGGGGATGGACACAACGGGCGATTCAATGTTTATGTTCAAGATGAGCTTGACAGTGTCGGAATGGGGGGCAGCGAGGCCAAACGCATACGTTTCACTGTCTTCTAAGCTAAAGGATTCCCGCGTCTTCCTCGGAGTTTCAAAGAGTGACACCATCTCACTGTACTCGGCAGTCTTGGTAGCAAGCACTGTGGTGACTTTGGTGGCCGCGCTTTTCAGCATACTCCGAAAATTTTCTTCCAGTTCATCCATGGATAGCGTCAGCTCCTTTAGAAACTTAGCCGAGTGGTTATAATGCAGGGACGCCATCTTGAGGTTGAGAAAACATTCCTGTTTTGACTTCTCAACAAATGTGAAACTCAAAGCCTCGTTGAGGGCTGCATCTTCCATTCTGACAAATACAGAATCAAAGTAGCCGATGTCGCTGATGATGTTTTCGTAGCCTGTGGAATTCCCTATGCTGACAACATACTGGTTCTTAACATTATCTTGTGTCAAATCCATAAGCTGCAAGCAGCCGAGGGAACCATTCATGTCAAACGCGCTCCCCATTGAGACGTTGACTTTGGTGCCGCCTATACTTGCGGTCGCTATTTTTCTGCCGTGTTTCTCTCCGTTGGCCATCCCCACCGTCCGAAGCAGCAGTAAGTTAAGTCGGTGGATTTCCACCGCGACCTCAGTGTTTTGTTCGTATGTAGCTTGGTAGTAAGTTCCTTGTTCCACAACGCTCCTTTCAAAATCAGTCATTAACGGTTGGGGACTCAAATCATCTTTTTCCTTGGGAAAGGATTTCTGAAGGAAACCAATCAGCTCCACCATGGTCTCCGGATTTAGGATAATATCCAAATTATTCACCTGCAATGAAATCACCTGAAGACTGCTATCCAAATTCATTGATGGGCACTCCGAACTCACAAACTGATATTCCAATTTAATGAGGGACTCCTGTTCTTTGATGAGAATTCTGTCAAGTGAGACACTGGTCGCTGAGCGGTCGCTCAGGGTGGCAGCATTAGTGAAGGGGACCGCATGGGATCCAGAGACAGGAGACTGGGCCCTGCTGTCCCGGAGGCTTCCTGTCGGGATGTCAAAGCTCAAGTTCTTGTGTGAAGCCATCAGAAGGTCAAAATCCGCACCATATGTCTGCATAGTGTCCACCAGGAGCAAACCGTGGACAGTTAGGGAGACTTCAACATCATAAGGCCTCTTGACAAAGTGAGCGTTGGTACCAAACACCTTGAGCACGGAAATGTACTGGCCGTTGCTCTCAACGCCGAGCTGCACACAGTTCACTTTGAACTCGGCCAGGAGGAGCTGGGACTCCACCAGAACCTCCCGGGTGTGCTGCTCCAGCATCACCACGCTCTGGGTTAGGTTCATCACCGAGTCCTGCAGGCTGCCCCGCTGACCATCCTCGGGGAAAATCTTCTCCTTAATCTGAGAGTCACAAGTCTTCATCTCTGGGGTGGTGAGGAGAGCAAAGCAGTTCTTGAGAGCAGATATTTTATCCTCGTTGATGTGCACTTTTAAGTCCGGTAGGTTGCCTGAGAGCACGGCCCCGGGGTACTTGGGATCTGAAGTATAAATCAATCGACGTTCTAACTGGAGGTGAACATTGAATTTCTCGACCACGTGGGTCGGCCCCACGTCAATATCCTGGACATGCTTCCAGTTGTCCTTCACTCGTCCCACCATGATCTGGAGGTCCATAAAGGACAGGGAGTACCTCTCATACATCTTCGAGCTCAGGAGATGAGCTTGAAGCTGTGCTTCACTGAATTCGACTCCAGAAAACGAAGGTGTTTTCTCTCCATTACTGCCGCCCGTCTCAGGAGGTGGGGTGTTGGAGGGTGTGGCAAGAGGGGTCTTATACTCATCGTCACTAAACTCATTCTCTTCCGATGCCGACCCGTCCCCACTTTTCCTCTTGGCGTCATCTGCAGATAAAGAAGAGAGGAGTCAAGTCTACGTGTGCTCGTGCCTTCTTTCCTTTAATGTCATAATCAAGAGGAGAGAATCAACCAATCCCAACTTTAAAAAAAACAAACGAATGAAATCTCTAAGCTGATAGTCTGTAGTTACCATTCTATTTTCAGTGTGAATTACCTATTAATTTGGCATTCAAAACACAAAGAGAAAACATGTGAACACAAGAGAAGACAGAGACCTGCTGACATCGGGACACGTGTCTGGTGCACAAACCGACCACCTGCTGCCCAAAACTGCGTTCCCACCTGAGCCACACTGCCCCGAGCTGCTGTCCCCGACCCTTCTTACATCATGCTCCATAATTACCTGTTCGCTTTTTCCTGATTTTGTCTGTGTATTCGTTTTGTTTTCCCCCACTAGAATGTTCCAAAAGAATAGAGGTCTCGTCTGTCTTTCTCAACACAGTACCCCCGATGCCTAGACCAGTGCTGGGCAAGCAGTAGTCTCTCACCCCAGAGTTCACACTCTGAACCCGTCTTCTACGGCCAAGCAGGGCTGACACAACTGCAAAAACACGCCGCTGGGTTTGGTCACCTGTCCCTTTTTCATGTGGTCTGATAAATTCCAGTAGGTGCTTTCAGTGGTTGTGCAACCCTTTTGTTCAGATCTAACTGCCCTTTAACATTCCCTTTAGCACCAAACTTTCCCACTCCTGCCCAAAGCCTCTCCCGTACTCTCTTCTTTGGGGTCTTCTCAGTGGAGATGAAGTTAACATTATTTGAAAAACTTCCTCAAGCTCTCTTATAAAATGATTCCCCCCTCCCTTCCCTCCCATCTCAAAGTAAACGATGACTATATTGGAGATTTTATAACAGTAATGAAATGATCTTCCATGAGTCTCTTTTTATATATGTCCCTAATATCTCTAAATAGATTAAATATCTATTCCTGAAATTAAGAACTTAGAAATAATGTTTATTAAAATACAAAATGTGGCCCTGGCCAGTTGGCTCAATGATAGAGCATCGCTCCAGCATGTGGATATCCCAGGTTCGATTCATGGTTAGAACACACAGGAGAAGCAACCATCTGCTTCTCCACCCCTCCCTTTTCTCTTTCTCTTTCTCTTTCTCTCTCTCTCTCTCTCTCTCTCTCTCTCTCTCTTTCTCTTCCCCTCCTGCAGCCATGGCTAGACTGGTTTGAGCATATCAGCCCCAGGCACTGAGGATGGCTCCATGGAGCATCTGCCTCAGGTGCTAAAAATAGCTCAGTTGTAAGCATGGCCCCAGATGGGCAGAGCATCGGCCCCAGACAGGAGTTGCTGGGTGGACCCTGGTCAGGGTGCATGGGGAGTCTGTCTCTCTACCTCCCGTCTTCTCACTTGGAACAGAAGTAAAAAAAAAAAAATGTTCAGAACAAATAAATGTATAGAGATAGAAAGATTAGTGCTGGCAGGGCTGGGAGAGGCAGTGAAGGAGAGTAACTGCCCATGGGTTAGAATTTCTTCTTGGGATAATGAAAAGTTCTGGAATTAGGTATGCAAGATGCACAATTCCAGCAATATGCCAAAAACAACTGAATTAGACATATTAAAATGTATTTCAATAAGGATATTACTTAAAAAGTAACAGACAAACTTTGGAGTTTTAAAATATTAATAAGCCTTTTTTTTAAAAGCTTTACTTGGTTAAAATAAACATAGATTGACCTACCAACTTACAACTTACGTTTTCATTACTTCCCACTCACACTATACCTTGGGTATTTGTCAGCAGCATTCTTCCTAGATCCACAACAACTAACACGGGATTCTTGAATTTAAAGTCATCAGGAAATATCACTTGAGGGGCAGAAATGTCTAGTCGCACAGTCCACCTTTTACTCTCCTCCTGTAAAAATAAAATGAACTACAGTTGGGTAACTTTTAACTACAATGCTGACCCTGAACAGCTTTGTAAGTCAGGGCTCAAGCCTTTCCGAAGGCCACACCTAGGGTTACGGTATGGCTCAATGGTCTTTGATATTAGAGCACAAGGTCTCAAACAAAAGCAGATCCAAACGCTTGAGGGTTTAAGACATGACCGCAGGCAAATGTCTGAAGTTGGTTGGGGGGGGGGGGGGGGTTGGATAGAAAATTACTGTTTGGAAGTTTGTCTGCTCTTTGTGATGACCCGTGGTTTAAGAAAGATCTTGTTCCTAAATTTAAAGAACTTAATACTTCAAAGAAACACATCTGCAGAAATGACAGAACTTGAATAAACATAGGAATCCAAACATTTTTATGTATTTGTGGACACTGGGAACCATGGATGTTCATGCCACAGATATCTCAGTGTAAAACATAAGCTTCAACATTTGAAATATAAAAATACAGAACAATTAATGAATGGGTTACCCGTTCTTCCCTGCAACTAAAACTGCCTCAATTATGTGGTAATAAAAGCTAATGTATATGTTATCAAAAAGACACCTCTTTGTCTAAGATAAGGGGATACTAACTGTAATTGGTGTTGAAATGCACACACAAAAACAAGACTGATTCTCCATCCCATACTACATCCCCTGAAACATTTTACTTAGAACATTCCTGTCACACCTTGTTACACCCCACCAGCTCTGCACTGTCCACAAGAAGCCACGCTCTAACTGCGCCATCTACTGCCGTATCTCGGCAGTGCACCTCCATCTAGTGTTAGAAACCGAGTTTGGCTGGCCAGTTGTTTCAGCTCTCCCTGTCTATGACCTCCTTGCGTCAGCATCACAAAGTGGCCATCATACCCTGGAATGGAAACTGGGGCATAAATCCAGTTGTTTTTCTTCTGGCAATGGTAAGTGAAAAGGGGGCGCTCTTAAGTAAAACATTTATGAAATATCAGGTCCAGAAAATGGAACAAAGATGAGACTCGAGAGTGTTCCAAACTTGGTACAAGGAGGAAACACGATCTAGTCACCATCATTCTTTTTGTTTGTTTTTTAGTCCATTAAACTCTGACTGTAAGAGACATGAGAATTTTTTTTTGGTGGGGGGGCTAGCTGGTAAGGAATTGATAGCTTCAGTTAATCAGTATAATTGATACAAGCATGCTTACCCACAACCGAGAGGTAAAGAACTTGACAGAAAGCTCACCTGCCCTCCCCCTGACCCCCCAGAAGTGCTTCCGTGTGCTGACTTACAATGAAGTCGCCCACCAGCAAGCGGTCCAGGGTCTGTCGGATCTCCGCCTTGGTCTGCATCTTCAGTTTGTTATATTGTCTGCGGGCGGCCTCAGCCACCCTCAGCTCCAGTTCGGACTGGTAACCAAAACCTGCAAGGTTGGAAACAGACAAGGGAATCAGAACTTCCAGATGGTGCAGTGGACGGGGGCGCTGTGCCCAGCTGTTCTCACCCAGAATTCCCACCCAGACTAAAACACGGTCTGTAGGACAATAGTTCCTCACTCCGGCTGGCCCTGCCACTAACGGGAACGGGAACGAGGCACAGACAAGAGCAGGCAGCCAGGAGGAAAAGGGCAGGGAAGGGGACATACGTTACTAGAACTTCTCCAGTTACTGTCTGAAAGAGTCCAAACTATTTTACTTCAAAATCCTTAAAAGCATGACATTATCTTAGAAGAGAAAATGGAATTTAGAAGGAAATGCCTTCTCTATTCCTTCAGTGACAGAGCCATGAAGCCAAGGCACAGATGGCTACTGTTTACAAGAAAAGGCTCAAAAACAGACCAAAAACTAAAACAGCTTCTTTGTAAAGCAGGAGGGAGAGGATCCCTTTAGCAGAGTAATATGGTTTTGTCAATTTCCCTGTCAACAACAGTGCCTTTTCTGCATCCACTGTTTTAATTCTTTTTTGGGAAAGAAGGAAGATAAAACAATCAATGTCCTGAGAGAGGACCACTAAAACCATGGATCCTGCCTATCATCTAGAACAGGGGTCTCAAACTCAACTCAGCATGTGGGCCGCAGAGCAAGATCACAGCCGTTCGGCGGGCCGCACTAGGTCTACAAAAGGCAACTATTACGCAACACTTTTCAGTGTCACAAAACGACCAGAAACTGTAGTTCGCATCACAACTGCTGTTAACTAAGCTAATATCTAGAGGATGCTAGAGAAATGAAAAATACAAGTAGGCCCCTAGGCTTACTTAATTTTATCCAAAATATTTTGAACTTCGTGGATTAGTCTGCGGGCCGCACAAAATTGTTCAGCGGGCCGCATGCGGCCTGCGGGCCGCGAGTTTGAGACCCCTGCTCTAGAAGGATGTTCTTGAACATGCCTCCTAAATTCGAGTGGTCTAAAATAGCCTGGGTAGCCCTGGAAACCAGGATCCTAACAGAACGGGAAGTATTAAACACCGTTTACTAAACAGAGGCAAAGAGAAAGAAAATACTTGAGGGTATTGATTCCCCCTGGACAAGTGACTCTCCAAGGACCTCTACTTCGATTGGATCGTGAAGGAAGACCCTCCCCACTGGTGCTGCAGGCCTTCCAACCACTACCGGGTCACCTGAATGTCTAACAACCCTCGTCCAGACCCCTAGAAATGATAGGAAAGATGTCTTGAGAAAGTAACAGAAGAGCAAACAAACAAAAAAGTTAACCTGAGGTATGAACCTTTCCCTTGTAGAAAAAGTCTGCTACTTTTTTAATGGCCTGGGGGTTATAGATGATGTTCAAGGGCCTGGTGCTGACATTCAGCCGCCGCTCGAAATGGCTGTGCACCGGGTTTCTCTCATACAGCATCTCAAAGACGGGGGCGTCCGGGTCCGCAGCTATGGGACAGAACAGGGAGAAAAAGGGGGACACAGCAAGGTCAGTCACCCTCCTCCTAATAAACCGATGAAATTCAGAGAGAAGAGACATTTTCTAACATATTTTCCAGTTAGTTCACATTTATGCACATTTTATAAAAGAGAGAACCTACTGAGGACTGATTCTTAATTGTAACAGGAATCCTCAAAACAAGTTTGTTATATTTGCTCCCATTATGGCAACCAGGAACCCGAAGGCCTGAGAGGTTGCCCCAGTTACATGTGAGTTAATGGAGAGGACCAGGCTGTCTCCAAGTCAAGCACAGGTCCCACGGCATGCCGCTGGGCACACAGCAGGACACACCCCCTCTTTCCCTGCTGACCAAGGCTACTGATCTGTAATCATATTTTCCAGGATGCATTTTAAGCACATATGACAAATTACCAGGGTAGTGATCACTTCCGTCTGCAGATGTTGTCTGGAGACCAAAAGACTGTGAGACTCTGCCCACTTCTTTTTGCTGTTAAACACATACAAAACACAGAGGTGTCAGGGGGACAAGGCACGCTTCACTAGGCTCCCTCGCTCCCGTTTTACCCTTCGGCATCTCTCTCACTGAGCGGTCAGACCGACCTATCTGGCATCAGAACACAGAGGACTTGCAGAATAACCCTCCCCCGCCGGCGCTCTGTTCCCAACCCAGTAAAAACGCGTCTTTCTCTTCACACTGTTAGTGTGTGACTTCGCATTCATGAGTACAGCTCTTCGAACCTTCACTCTGCACACCCACCCTCTCCACAATCCATGCACACCCCACAAAAGAAATATTATAGGCAGAGTAAGTGGCTAAATAATTATTCTGACCATATCTTTTTGCGACTTTGATCAGATTAAAGATCTTCTAATTAATAAAAGATAATCTAAAAAATTAGTGCATATATAGAAATTTTGAGTTGGTTTTTTGGGGGACTCTGGAAAGATAAGAGGTCCTATCTAGTCCTGAGGGACAGAATGTATGACAGTGTCTGTCAGACGCAGAGGAAATTCAAACATTGACCCTGAGCTACAGAAAACAGTGGTGTGTGTGACATTTTCTTCTAAATCAGAGCAAACTATTCCATGGTGGTGACTACACAGGGAAGGAAGAAGACATTGCCATAAAGCCCACCAACATTTGCTAACAAATTTTAAAGTTATCCAACTCCAGTTTGTCTTTAATGGGCCATCTGTCCCAAGATGATAAACATCACAATGAATCCAGTTAGTATTGCCTGTCGCTTGCCTAAAACAGACCAGCATTCGCCATCACCCCAGAAGGACTCGCCCCCCACTGCTGTACGCACCGGGTTCGGGAAGACCAGAAGAGGAAACAGGGTTCCCTCTGTGGCCAGGTCGCGAAGAAAGAGTCCACCCAATCGGACTAAGAGCAAGGAAGAATGTCTTCGAGGAAGGGATTCTGCTAGAAGTTTTACGTCTATAAAAAAAATAAATATAAGTTAATGATACTATGCCATGACAGCCTAAAGTGTTTTAAAAGTATTAGGTATAATAGTTTACAGAGGACTACAAGATATAATAAACTATTTTTTCTTGAAATTGGAACCAAATAAAAACCCTAGCTATACGTTTATGTAATATAAATCTACCTACATAAAAGTATAAGGATTATTAGACACTTGCCCGCAGAATGAATTTAAACAGAGCGCTTTACAAGTTAGTTCCAGGATTCTGCTAGTCCACACTAAGTTTATGGTATGCTGGCTCTCAACATTATAAAGTCAAACAAACAGGCTCTTTTGGTCATTTGCCTTTAAGCTATAATGGGAAACCTCAGGTAAACGGCTATTTTATGAACTGAAATGAAAATATTTGTGAGATGCAAAAGCCAATCTCTGAGTATTTATATGCACACCTTTATTTTTATTTTTTATTTTTATTTATTCATTTTTTTAGAGAGGAGAGGGAGAGAGAGAGAGAGAGAGAGAGGAGAGGAGCTGGAAGCATCAACTCCCATATGTGCCTTGACCAGGCAAGCCCAGGGTTTTGAACCGGCGACCTCAGCATTTCCAGGTCAACGCTTTATCCACTGCGCCACCACAGGTCAGTATATGCACACCTTTAATTCAAAGTCACAAAAATAAGTCAAATACAGTTGCTGCTCCTTACTGAGGGAGCCCGTGTTTGAGACTCTGGTGCTGACGCACTGAACTTTATCTGCAGCCCCCAAATCCACACTTAGGTGGTTGAGGACGTGCACAGGACAACGACACTGCGTCACCCACCGTGCACATGGCCAGCCAACACTGAACAGAGAATGCTGCCCCCTCAACTCAGCCCTTACACTGCACACAATGCCCCCTTCCTATGGTCTATGTAGTGCCACGTGCTTCCCATTTTCCTGCTTGTTGTTGATTTCACTGTTCAGAATGGCCTCCACGCACAGCGCTGATGCGCTATCTAGCATCCCTGAGACAGGAAAGCCGTGCTGTGCCTTACAGAAGAGCACACATGGCCATCAGCTAAGCGTCACTCAGGCATGAGGTTCAGCACTGCTGGCAGTGAGCTCAGTGCTAAGGAATCAACATTATATATCAGATTAGCTGTCTTTAAACACATCACGCATAGACAAGGTTGATGGTTATAACCAGAGGCTCCCAGAAACCTAACCATGATCCCCTAGGGGTCATGGTCAAGGCAACTTTCCAGAACATAACTACTCAGTAATGAGACTCGGGTGCACATGGGCACCAGAGAGCAACACAGCAGGTGGGTCCCAGGGCCGTACCTGAGAACTCGAGCTGCATGAACGCGCTCTCCGCAGTTTGAGGGCTGCCCGGCTCCTGGTGCGACAGAGTCACGGTGCCCCGCTGCAGCTGCAAGTTCAGCTTGGCGAAGACGTGGTCTCGCCTGGTGTACGTGTTCATGCAGGAGGCGTCCGCAGTGGGGTCAAAAAACTCCTCAGTGCCTGACCATGAGCAAGAAGTGACTTTAAGAAAGTACACGGGAAAATTTTCAGAGCACAAGCAGACGCACTGATCACAGTCCTGATGACATTGTTTTAAGTAGTTCTCCCTGTTTTGGAAAAGAACTCCAAAGTGGTGGGTGGCTGTTTTATCCACTAATGTAAAACAACCCAACTGTTTCACAAAAGCTCTTATCAACTTACTCGCAAAGCAGGAGGATGTTCAGATTCACAGTCAGGTACAGGACAAAGCTGTGCTGCCAACATGGTAAACCGTTCTCACCCTGCACTGCCCAGGACAGTGGCCACTAACCACAGGTGGCTCTGGACACACCTAGGATGTGTGGCTAACGTGGCCGGTGCAAATGAGAAACTGAACGTTTTATTTTATTTTTATCAGTTCAAACTTAAACAGCCATTTGTGGCTCTGGAAGCCACCCTGGGCTGTGAGTCTGAAGAGCGGCTCTGGACTGGATTCAAACTGCAGAGCTGAAAACTTTTGAACTTGCTCACGCTTCCTTCTCTTAGTTCTCTTACAGTCGCTGTCTCTCAGCAATCCCTGAAGCTGTGCTCATATTCAAATTTAGTAACAGAGTTGCAAATGAAGTCTGTCCCAAAACATCCTCTCTCTACCCCTATGAACATGAGACACCCTGTTTCACAAATGCCTTTTTTTGTTTGTTTGAAAAATACTACAGACTGTTTGACAAGTAACAGACACATTTTTATGAACCAAGCATCTCCCTTCACCGCACGCCAGGGGCCAGCCCCCCTTACCCAGGATGTCTTCGGGAGTCCACTGTTCAGGCTGCTCCGCCGACAGCCCCTCGGCGGGCTTCTCCCCAGGGGCCTGCTGCCCCGACCAGCCGCCCCAGCCAGGGAACCAGGACTGAAGATACTGCAGCATCCCACTGCCGCCCCCAGCTTCTGGCTCTCCGGGAGAGTCGCCTGGAGAATCAAATTGAGGCTCTCGCAGGCTCTGTGGCAATCAACAATGAGCAGATATGAGGACCCAAGGGCAGAAACCAGCCGTGGTGTGCCACTGCGAATCCTCTGTCCGCCCCCCCCGGGAGCACGAGCACCTCAAAACAGAAGCACACAGCACGTGCTGGGTCTGAGCACACCGTCTCAGAGGATTCCTCACCTCTGCCAGTTCTTCCTGCTTGTGAAACCGTTCGTGCACCAGCTCACGCAAGATCTTCAATTCCTCAAAGCTCTGCTCCTCTTCGATCCGACACATTTCCTCCTGGTTGGGTGAAAACAAAAACAAACAAACAATACAGGTGTTATAGCTCCAGAGAAACGGGACACTCACGAGCCACTCATACAAGTACTGTGACGAAACCGATCTGGTCCCCGACACTTCCACTGAAGGCCGAGCAACAATGCCGATCAACAGTGAGGCCCATGATTGCTATGCTCCTGGTCTGAGTGGCTCTCCCACATAACCTCGACAGACCTTCCCAGTCTCTGAGGCTCACGGTGACTACAGAGGAAGCGAAGGACAGGGCTGGGTTGGAAACAGGGAACTGAGTGTGGGTGCCGCTGGAACAGCCCACACTCTGTGCAGCACTGAGGGTCTGCAAGAGTCCTCTCGTGCACATTCCCTCAGCTGATCAGAACAGGGAACTGGGTATTCTTTCCACTCCACCTGAGGACACTGAGGGCCGAGTTCACACAGGAAGTGTGCAGGCCATCAGCTCCTTCGTTCACGTGGCACATTTGCAGAGAAGTGGTCATTTTCATTTGTTTCCTACTAGCTGAGAAAGAACAAAGGCAGCCAGCTTCGGGCAAAGGTGCAAAAGACAGAAATAGCTACCCTAAGCTGTTCTTATGTCCTAACATTAGGGAAAAACAAAAAAAATCATGTGTGCTCACATTAATTACAGCTTAGATTTTTCTCTCCCTCCATGTGTGCCTGTGTCTTTAAGGAAACCATCCAAAGCCAAATGTCTGGTTTATTCCATCATTTTCATAAGGTTCCCATGTCAGTAACCATGCCTGACACTGGGGGAAAAGTGTGACAGGTGAGTGGGTCGTGCCTCAGGGTACTGGCAGGAGAGGTGGGAATGCCTAGGGACTCAGCCCAGAGTGGTTACCACAGGGGGGGGGGGTCCTGTGGGCTGAATGCTTGTGTGCTTCCCACACCCCAATTGGCGGGATTGGAGACAGGTTTGGGAGGTAATTAGGTTAGATGAGACAGGTAGCTCTCTCCACCAAGGTAAGGCCATGTGAGCACCCAGTAAGAAGGCAGCCAGGAGGGCCAGGAGGAGCAATCTCACCGGAACCCAACCAAGCTAGTGCCTTGACCTTGGACTTCCCAGCCTCCAGAAATGTGAAAAATAAATGAGTCTTTTTTTAAGCTCAATCTATAGCATTTTGTTACAGCAGTCTAAATTCAGACAGCTGCTACAGGGAAAGTAATATTCCTTTTTGCTTGGGTTTACTAGAGAAACAGTTAAAAGATAGTATTTAAGCAGAATACTGGAACCGTTCTAAACTGCTTTGCAAAAACTGATGCTCACAAAACCGAAACAAGTCAAGGAGCAAAGCAATCAGCACACCCCACTCCCCCCCTAGGAGACAGAGACGGGCAGAGGGAGCGAGGCTGGCCGGGCCAGCGCTCCTGGCGTGCTGGTTCTAAGAGCCTCAAGCCCCACAGTGAACTAGAAAAGCTTGCCTTCACCAACTACTTTCAGGGGTCGTCAAACTTTTTATAAAAACCGCCCACTTTTGCAGTGCTGGTAGACCTGGTCCCTACCGCCCACTAGTGGGCGTTCCAGCTTTCATGATGGGCCAAATCGCAGCGCTGTTTGGTTGCACGGTAGGGAACACGTTGACCACCACTGCAAAAGTGGGCGGTTTTTATAAAAAGTTTGATGACCCCTGGAACCCCAAGGTCAACCAAGTCAATCTGGTTCAGGGAAAATGCAGGCCAAGGCCTACAGAGATTATCTAAAGACTCAAAGGAAAAATAAAAATGCGAACTGGGCTTTGAAGAGACATAAGTGATGAGGTGAAGTCTCCCTGTGCCCCGCAAAGGGAGCTGGGGAGGAGGGGAGTGGGCATGGAGCTACGGGGGGACCACCGCCACCTTCTCCCCCCAGCCCAGGCTGGCTCTGCTCAAGCAGCAGGTGAAGGATGCTTCTGGCTGCGGCCTTCCAACAAGTTCTCACCCTAGTGAGACCAATTCTATGAAATTAAATTCCTTAGCAGGGGACTTGATTTCTTCACAGATTCCATTTTCTACAGTCTTTGAGGGAACAACACTTTTATCTTCTGAAGACAAGAAACAAAAGACAAGAGGCCGCTCACCCTGTCATCTAAGGACAGCAGGCTTCCCTTTAATTTGTTGAAGTATTTGTCAGTATAGGACACAGCGTCGCGGGCACGGTGTGACAGGAAGTCCCAGGTATAGCGTCTCCTCTGCTCTCTGATCTCATGCAGGTTAGCATTTAGGGCAAAATACCACCATTCTCGGCAGCTGAAATAGTTTGTAATATCGTAATTACTTCTTACATTAAAAGCAACCAAACTATCAATCCACATAACACCACCCTCTTGTGAGATAACTTTTCTCTTGTCAGACATCATTTTATGTCTCAGACTCATTTTTTTTTTTTTTTTTTTACAGAGGCAGAGATAGACAGGGACAGACAGACAGGAACGGGGAGAGATGAGAAGCATCAATCATCAGTTTCTCGTTGCGCGTTGCGACTTCTTAGTTGTTCATTGATTGCTTTCTCACATGTGCCTTGACCGCCGGCCTTCAGCAGACTGAGTAACCCCCTGCTGGAGCCAGCGACCTTGGGTCTAAGCTGGTGAGCTCTTTGCTCAAGCCAGATGAGCCCGCGCTCAAGCTGGCGACCTCGGGGTCTCGAACCTGGGTCCTTCCGCATCCCAGTCCGACGCTCTATCCACTGCGCCACCACCTGGTCAGGCTCAGACTCATTTTAATGTCAAGCTAAACTCACCATGGAGGGAAATCTGCAACACATACTAGATCCTCAATTTACACAGCAATAATATATTCCTCAACTGAGCTGAATTACCCATAATTATCAGTCCCCTTACATCAGGGGTCCCCAAACTTTTTACACAGGGGGCCAGTTCACTGTCCCTCAGACCGCTGGAGGGACGGACTATAAAAAAAAACTATGAACAAATTCCTATGCACACTGCACATATCTTATTTTAAAGTAAAAAAACAAAACGGGAACAAATACAATATTTAAAATAAAGAACAAGTAAATTTAAATCAACAAACTGACCAATATTTCAATGGGAACTATGCTCCTCTCACTGACCACCAATGAAAGAGGTGCCCTTCCAGAAGTGTGGCGGGGGCCAGATAAATGGCCTCAGGGGGCCGCATGTGGCCCGCGGGCTGTAGTTTGGGGACCCCTGCCTTACATGGTGACTGGAAGGTAAATACCATCATAAGATAATTACCGAGGATTTGACTACTAAAGATTTTAAATGGAATATTTCAGTAAAGATATGGAAATACAAAGGCTCTAAAAAATGTTTTAATAGATTAGATTGGTCAAATTTATCACTGCAATGTGAAAAGGTTCATTTTTGCTATACAGGTTATAAAGTGTATTATGTGTGTTGACCAAACAGCCCGGGAAAAAAGACACAAGGAAGTAAGTAGGTTCAAAGAACCAGATCCGACCAGAGCAAGCCCAGTGATGTGCTAAAGGGAGGGTCTCCGCAATCCACTATGCTCAGCCTAAGGCTAAACCCACGCCACCAAATCAACAGACAATAAGAATATCAACAGAGACAGATACAGAAATGGCATTCTAAACTCCAGAAAGATCGACTATACTTTGGTCTCCAACTGAGTGCAAAGAATGGTGAGGGGTATTTCTGATCCACATACAAATAACAAAATGGATAACACATGTTTCACATACGACGGCCAATGAGCGCTTACTTCCCAGAGATGGCCACTTTGGGTTTCCACCTTCGAAACTTCACCTGCCTCTCCTTTCGGTCCAGTTCCTTGAGGAATCCCATGATTTGCCGGTATTGCAGCTTTTTATTAGAGATTGAGAGAACTGAGTTAGAACTGATCTATTCCTTTTACCCAGTTAAGATATGTGTCTAACAAGAACAATTCATATTAGTCAATCCACCAAACTGAAACTCAAAGACCAAATTCCAGCATCAAAGTGGCACCTCTCCCCAGACACTGAGTTAGGTGTTGATATTTACTATGCTCTTGTTCTCTGCTCAATGCTTAAAAACATCAACTTAAAACTAACCCGCGATCCACCCAATCCGACTGTACGACAGACAATGGATTCTATACCTGCCACAACTTCGGACATCACATTCTGTGCCCTTTCTTTCCCACGGGGTAACCGCGAAGTATGGAGACCCTCCCAGCAATGCTCCTTCACAGTCCCGAGTCCGCCAGCGAGAACATTAGCCCCCAGGGAGGTGGCAGGGGGAGGGGTACCTGAGACAGTTTCAAGGGGATGGTCTCCAGCTGGATGTCACATTCAATTCGGGGCATGTGCCGCGACCTCAGAGGCGCTTTGGAGCAGTTTCTCTTCAGAAGGGCAGATGCGCACACAGGCTCCAAGATGTAGTGGTGATCACGACTCTCCATGCTCTTGTCCATGGCCTCCTGCGGGTCACAAGATCCTCTGTCATTACAGCAAATGTTTTAGGATCAAGTTACATGTGAGTATGGATATTACATCAGAATCCAAAAACAGGATAAAACTGGGAACCTAAAGCTCTCTAGTATTTTAAATTTTTATTTATATTTTTTATTAAGTACATAATACATTCATATGGTTTAAAATTGAAAGGCAAGCCACGGCCAGATAGCTCGGATAGATTGTTAGAGCATCGTCCCAAAGTGTAGAGGTTGCTGGTTCAATCCCTGGTTGGGGCACAGACAGGAACAGATCCGTGTTCCTCTCTCTCTCTCTGTCTCTCCTCTTCCCCTTCCTCTCTCACTAAAATCAATAAATAAATGTTTTAAAAAATAGAAAATAGCCTGACCAGGCGGTGGCGCAGGGGATAGAGCGTCGGACTGGGATGCGGAAGGACCCAGGTTCAAGACCCCAGGATAGCCAGCTTGAGCATGGGCTCATCTGGCTTGAGCAAAGAGCTCACCAGCTTGGACCCAAGGTCGCTGGCTCCAGCAGGGGATTACTCGGTCTGCTGAGGCCCGCAGTCAAGGCACATATGAGAAAGCAATCAATGAACAACTATGGTGTCACAACGAAAAACTGATGATTGATGCTTCTCATCTCTCTCCGTTCCTGTCTGTCCCTATCTATCCCTCTATCTGACTCTCTCTCTGTCCCTATAAAAAAATTAAAAAAATTAAAAATAAATAAAATAAATAAAAAATAGAAAATAAAAGAAAATTCAAAGGCAAAAAAGAATGAAATATCTCCTTCCTACTCTCATCTTCTAGCCACCTAATTATTCTAAGAGGCAACCAATAATATCAGGGGATTTTTTTCCCCAGAGCACTGATTTTCAACCTGTACGCTGCAAGAATATTTTTTATTAAATTCATTGAGGTGGCAATTGATTAATAAAATTATATAGGTTTCAGGTGAGCAACTCTGTAACACATCATCTGTATACTGTATTATGTTTACCACCCCGTCAAGTCTAATAATATCAGTTTCTTAAGCAATCTGCCAGAGCCTTTGTATGTATGCAGACAAATCTGTAATTTTCTGGTTTTTTAACCATTCTTCCACAAATGATACATATCCTATTTGCCTTGCTTTTGTAAATATAACGCTATATCTTGGAAATTATTATATATTCTCCTCTGCCCTTCTGTTATAGCTGCGTACTGATCTTATTTCATCAAACTGGCAAGACAAAACCATGCCACAACTACATGCAAGCAAAAGATAGTCCTTTTTCTCTATTTCACTTAAATCACCTATAATTTCTTTACAAAAATATTAACCTGAGATTTTTGTAATCCTTCACAAATAGTAATACTTTATATCCAACGACTTGTGATGACCTTCTAAGTATTTCTTAAAAGAATGCCATGAAAGATGAAGTGTCAACATAAACAAAAAATTCTTTAAGAATCAGATTCAGTGCTTTCTTCACTGAAAATCAAATGCCTAGTAAATGGTGGCTAGAAAAATGGGCAGCTGCAATGTCTGACGCATCCAGTGGAATACTATGCAGTAGGCAAAAGCAGTGAACGGAAGTATACACAGCAACACAGATCAATCTTAAAAACATAGCCTTGTGCCTACCAGGCTGTGGCGCAGTGGATAGAGTGTCGGACTGGAATGCGGAGGACCCAGGTTCAAGACCCCAAGGTCACCAGCTTAAGCGCGAGCTCATCTGGTTTGAGCAAAAGCTCACCAGCTTGGACCCAAGGTCACTGGCTCGAGCAAGGGGTTACTCGGTCTGCTGTAGCCCCACGGTCAAGGCACATATGAGAAAGCAATCAATGAACAACTAAGGTGTCTCAACGAAAAACTAATGATTGATGCTTGTCATCTCTCTCCTTTCCTGTCTGTCTGTTCCTATCTATCCCTCTCTCTGACTCTCTGTCTCTGTAAAAAACAAAACAAAACACATAGCCTTAAGTGAAAAAAGGAAAACAAAGAAATCTATAATGCAACACTAATGTAAAACATCCACAAAACACTACATATTGTTCAGTTACACACATAGCAAGAACCTCCAGCAACACACTGAGAGTGGGTGCCCGTGGACGAGGGTGGGAAGGGAATCAGGACGGAGAGAGTGCGCACCTGCACAGCAGCGACCCCGCACCCCTTCACTTCAGTGCGGTGCTGTGGTGAGGCAGCCACCAGAGCCATACCTGTAACTCCGCCTGCGGCAGGTCCCCCAGTAAAGTGCAATCGACATCCCAATAGATGCTGAACTCCGCCACATCTAATTGCTTTTTCCGCATTAGCTTCTGTACCTGAGGGAAGACAGGCAGGGAAGAAAACAAGAAGCCTCTTTATTCGTAGTTTATTCATTCGTACAACAAGCCACGTGTGAAGAATCATGCATCAGGCACATTGCAAGGTGCTGGGGATACAAAACTAGATTAAAATACAGTTTCGCTCTTCCAGAGTTCAAAGCTGGCTAAGTGGGGATACAAACATGCCAACAATTTACTTAAGCAGAGGGAAACAGAGGCAGGAAATAAAAGATGCCACAAGCAAACAGAGAAGACAGCACTGTGGGAATGAGACCAAAGACGTGCCCGTTTCAGGCACAGGGCTGGGTGAGAGGAAAGGGCTGGGACTCACTTCAAAGGGTAGGGTCAACGATACAAAACGCCTGTATCTTCAGAGGACAGTGAACTTGCGTAACTGGAGCACTGCACATGTGGTATGGGAGTAGCACTCATACATGTGGGTGAACACACTTGAGTGGGAGTTAGTTCTGTGTTGACAAAAGTAGCTTGGATGTTACTAGGTGCACTAGGTTGGATAGTTTCCTCCGCTCCACAATTCATGTCCTCCCAAAACCTGTGAATGGGACCTTATTTGGAAATAGGGTCTTTGTAGATGAGATCAAATCAAAACGAGGTGTTACTGAGTTAACAGGGACCCTGTGGGGCCCTTCTAAGAAGAAAAAGCAGACACAGGCAGATGGTCAGCACAAAGAGGCCGAGACCGGAGGGACACCCCTGCGAGCCGCGGGACACCCCGACGCCCGCTGCAGCCAGAAGAGGTGGGGCACAGCTTCTGCTCTCGAGCCTCCAGAGGGCATCCACTCTGCCAACACCCTGACTGTGGGTTTCTACCCTCCAGAGCCAGAGAGAATAAAGTCCTGTTGCTTTAAGTCATGTCGTTTGTGGTCCTTTGCCATGGTGCTCCAGGACACTGACACCCTTGGAAAGGAAGTACACGCCACACCGAGGAGTCTGGAGTTCAGACTTTAAGTGATAGGTAGCGACCAAGGGTCCCGATGGAGGCATGCTCCAGGATCAGGCATGCGCCTCAGAGACAGAACTCTGGCAACAGTGCAAAGGGGAGCTCCCCTGGCGTGCCAGAGAAAATGAGTCATGGGCATGCCAAGACAATGAGCAAGCTTACGGGACCAAGTGACTTTTTAGAAACACTTGGCTGCGCTGAGCTAGCCACCTCCAGCCCCAAACAGCCACACCCACTTGCCCCATGTCCTGTGCAAATTCTATAGTTGTTTTCTGTGTCCGTGATGTGGGAAAGGGAGGGAAGCATTGGTGGAGAATGAATCGAGAGCCCAGATGGGGGCAAGGAGGTCACAGAACAGGATGTTCAATCAGCCCTGGCAAGAGCTGATGGGATCCTGAACCCAGACAGCTGCATGAGGATAAAAGAAGAGCATGTCTGAGACATTCTGCAGGAAAAACTGGCAGGACGTTGTGATCAAACGGGCATGGGAGTTGAGGAAGAAGTGAGAGGGTGAGCAGTGTCTGGAGATCAGGGCAGTGGGTGAGAACGCGTGCTCCGGAGGCAGGGGGGGAAACTCCTTCTGAAAAGGGCCAGAGAGCAGACAGGAAGGCTCTGGAGACCACCCAGTCTCTGCCGTAACCACTCAGCTCCACCACAGCGCAAGGGCAGCCTTCCACAATACATAGACAATGGCGTGGCAGTGGGCCAACAAACCATTATTTACAAACACAGGCAGGGGACCAATCCGGCCCCCAGGCCAGTCTGCCAACCCCAGATGTGGGGCCGATCTACCCACTTCCCCTCTCTGCACCTGCGCGTCCTCAGCCATACAAGGAGGGTACCGGTATTGGTGAAAAGTAATGAGAATTCAATGCAGTAGCTCATGCAGAGCACGAAGAACTGTGCCTCGCACAGAAAAGGGCTCATAAAATGTTAGTTTTGTTTGTTTGGACATGGAGTAATAGGTTAGAAAATAAAGGAAAAAGGTTGGTTTCCGGGGAGCAAATTGGGCAGATGGAATATAATGGGATCACTTTGGTTATGACAAGCCTAAAATGCCCAAGAGCTGTCTGTGTCCCTAGGCAGTTGAAGACCACGCACATGAAGGTCAGCAGGGAGGTAGAGAATGGGGTTCAAGTGGGGCCATCAGCAAGTATTCCCAGGCGGCAGCCAAAACTAGGAAACTGAATGAGTTCACATGGAGAGAGCACACAGTCTGAGAAGAAAACCAGAGATGAAAAAGCTCATCTGTAGCTTGGTTTCTTTGTGTGTAAAATGAAAGGGACAGAAAGAAAAGTGCACCAACATTTAATGGATGAGCAACAGAGACAAAGGTCAAAGAAAATGATCTGTTTCCCTGGTTAGCAGATTAGATTGGCTGCGCACGGGCAAGACACACGCACGACAGGGAAAGAGCATAGTGGGAAGCCACGCGGTCCCATTCATGTGACACAACAGGACAACAGGCAGAGCCCCGAACTCCCTACAGCCGCTGCTTCCTCCCTGGGTCAGTCGTATTTCATACTCACAGGCTCATTCACAGCATTTTGCATGGACACATTCTTAATGCAGATGCCAAATGCAAAAGGATGGGAAGGGTTGGTAATACCATCTTCGAAGCGCAGATGGACATCTTGAATTTTTAACTGCAACGGGGAGAGAAAAGAGCACATTTAGACAAATGCTACAGGTGGAGTGCTGGAGGCAGGACTCACAGTGCCCTGAGCCACATTAGGTAAGTGACAGCTGGCATTTTACACACACACACACCAAACATCCAATGCTCTTCGGGTTCCCATTATAATCACAAACTGGACAGAAGAGAGCTACAGTACCCTCATTAAATCATCTCAGAAGGCACCTTGAAGACACACCAGAGGAAAGTAATAGCACTGCATCCAGACAACTGGCCCTCCCTCTTTTATGAGATCTTAATCTTGCTGCTGTGTGCCCGCACTGGACACAGGAACACCTGCGGGGCATATACACTTCGTACCTACGTGTTTACAGCCCTCCGCCCCTGCGGGCAAGCTATCGAAAGGGCACTCGGCTTCAATAAATTAAAAAATAATGCAAGACAACCCAAAAAATGGGAGAAAATATTTATAAATCCTGTATCTGATAATGATCTAGAATCCGGTTAAAAAAAACAAAACAAAACAAAAAAACAACTCTTGGCCCTGGTCAGTTGGTTCAGTGATAGAGCATCAGCCTGGCATGTGGGAGTCCCGGGTTCGATTCCCGGTCAGGGCACACAGGCGGAGAAGCGCCCATCTGCTTCTCCACCCTTCCCCCTCTCCTTCCTCTCTCTCTCTCTCTCTCTCTCTCTCTCTCTCTCTTCCCCTCCCACAGCCAAGGCTCCACTGGAACAAAGTTGGCTCGAGTCCTGAGGATGGCTCTATGGCCTCTGCCTCGGGCACTAGGATGGCTCTGGCTGCAAGGGAGCAACGCCCCAGATGGGCAAAGCATCGCCCCTTGGTGGGCATGCCGGGTAGATCCTGGTCGGGCCCATGCAGGAGTCTGTCTGACTGCCTCCCCCCTTCTCACTTAAGAAAAATACCAAAAAAAACCCCTAAGCTCTTACAACTTAATAATTTAAAATAAATAAATAAACAAACTTTTAAATAGGATTGGGACAGACATTCCTCCAAAAAGAATATGTAAATTACCAATAAGCGTATGCAATGATGCTCAGCCACATTAGCCACCAAGGAAATGCAAATCAAAACCACAGTGAGCTATCATTTCGTACCCACTAATGTGGCTCTAATCAAGATAGTAACAAGTGTCAATGACAATGAGAAAAAATTAAAATGCTCGTACACTATTGGTAAAGCAGTGCAGCCTCTTTGGAGAAGTTTTTCCAGCTTCTCAACAAAATAAAACATATAGTTACCATGTGACTCAACAATCTCACTCCTAGGTATGTGGTATTCAAGAGAACTGAAAACGTATGTTCACATAAAACCCTATATACAACTGTTCATAATGGCATTATTCACAGTAGCCAAAAAGTGGAAAGGACCCAATGTCCATCAACTGATGAATGAATAAACAGAACGTGGCACAAGAGAAACACTCCGTTCAAACCCCTGCACTGAGCGCAACTTGACCCAACTTTGATGTGGCTTCCTACAGCCTAAAGCCATGTCCCTGGGACACTCTAGCTCTGAGTTCCTCTTTGGAAACAGCTCAGTGCTATTTTTTCTAGCCAACACCTGACAATCAGCCTCTGACCTCCCTTTCTTAAGAGCATTTATAATTATCATACTAATCCTTTCTCTGGTTTCTTCCCTTTGAAGAGAAAGAGAAAGAGGAAGAGAAAGAGAAAGAGAAAGAGAAAGAGAAAGAGAAAGAGAAAGAGAGAGAGAGAGAGAGAGAGAGAGTGTGTGTGTGTGTCCATCCTACAACTCAAAGACCTGAAAGCCATTCCTTTGAAATGTAATCATCAGGAAGGCTAAGGCCTCCGTCTCCCCAGACAGAAGGACAGAAGCCCAACTATGGGACACAGCTGGCCTAATCGCATTTACACTGATCAACCCTTTGTAATCTCTCAGCCAAGCTCCACTCACACACACAACCTCACTCTCCAATTAAAAAGCCCAGTTACTTCTGTGCAAATTGGAATAGAGCCTTGGCCAGGTAGCTTAGCTGATTAGAACGCCAAGGTTACAGAATCGGTGCCCAGTCAGGACACATACAAGAAACAACCAATGAAGGTGGTTAAGTGAAACAAAAGAAAACGATGTTTCTCTTTCTCTCTGTCTCTCTCTTTCTCTAAAATCAATCAATTTAATAGTATTGGAATGGAGTTCTGTTCTTTCCCTTCTTGTCAACAGTCACTCTCCCAAGTTTATTTCTGACAACCCATACAAAGGAATAGGACACTCAGTCCTAGAAAGGAACGAAGTACTGATAGGTGCTACAACATGGGATGACCCCGAAAGCACCTGCTAAGTGAAAGGAGCCAGGCGCCAGAGGCCACACATAGGAAATGTCCAGAACAGGCAAATTCAGAGAGGAAACTGATTTTGAGTTGCAGGAGGCTGGAGGGAGAGGGAAACTGGGAGAGACTACTAATTGCATATAGGGTTTCTTTGCGGGATTATGAGAATTCTCTGGAATTAGTGATGGTCAATGCACAATTTTTAAAATGTGCTAAACATATTAGCTTGTACACTTTAAAAGTATGAACTTCATGGTATGTGAACTAAATCTCAACAAAGCTATTGTTAAAAATAAAATGCGCCTTGGCCAGTGGTGCAGTGGAGAGAGCACTGCCCCAGAGCACCAAGGTAGCTGGTTTGAGCCCAGGGTCACCGGCTCAATCCTGAGGTAACCAGCTCAAGCCCGAGGTTACTGGTTCAATCACGGGGTCGCTGATCCTGGAGTCCCTGGCTTGATCCCAAGGGTGCCAACTCGACCTATGAGGTCACTGATTTGAGCCCTAGTCAAGGCACATATGAGAAGCAATCAATGGCACAACTAAGTAGAACAAGTTGATGCTTCTCTTTCTCTCTCCCTTCATCTCTCTCTCTCTATCTTCCTTTCTCTCTCTCTCAAAATAATTAATAAAATGAGAATAATAAATTTTTAAAAATCAATGACAGAAAAAAAAAGTAACATCCTCAAGCAGAATTCAAAACAATCATCTTCAATGTACCAATCTTTTCATCAAAGTTATGAAACCAACACCCTCAGACTCTCTGGGGGAAGTGGTATGCCTGTGCCACCTCGGCGCTGCAAGGAAACCCCGGAGTAGTGAGCACAGGCTAACTTGTGACACTTGCAACAATTGTTGTGGGCTTTGATCTAGTGTTTTAGGACAATACAAAATTGTAATGAAAGCGGAAGAGGTGGCCAACAGCCCTGGCACTGACTCATCCCAGCGCCACCAGACGCATCAGTGGGAACTGTTCACAACTCACTATGTAATCAACTAGAAACCTGCATCCCACCTCTCTGGTTTCACAGATGAAGGAGCTGAGGGCAGAGAGGCCTAGTGATTGGCCCTGAAAGAGCAGTCAGGAAGGCTTAGGCGATCTGGCTTCTTAGGAGTTAAGTAAGCCCTTGAGCAAGTTGGATCCCAACATTCAGAAAGAAAGTGAAGTGAAATGTAAGTGAAACGAACACTCCTACTCACACTAAGGGAAGCCAGAAAAACCTGTGTGCCCCGAGTCTAGACCCAGGACTGGCTTTTCAAGTTTTCCCTTTGGCACCAGCTCAAAAAGGGCACACCTGAACAAGTCAGCCTTATCTAGGGAGGACACCCTGTATCCGTGAGACCCATGAGAAACACTGAAGCCTAAGACATAACTCCCTCTCACGCTTGTACTTTATAAAAGTCAAAAGAACTTACTTCAATATTCTCCACAATCCTCGTAACCACCGAGGCAGTGACTGAGTACCAGTAGGATTCCCCTTTCTGCTGCCGTTCACTCTGCAAAGGAGAAAGCCAGTGTGAGCGAACCCAGGGCTCTGCTCACGCCGTGAGTCTCACCATGCTGCTCCCGTGGACAAAGGGACGTCTGCCTTGCCTTCCATTTCTCTTCCAGGGCTTGAAGCAGAGCTTTCTTGCGTTCCCTCTCCAACAGTTTCTCCTTTTCCTCATTGAAATCCTGTATTTTTTCAGGGGCACCAATTAAGTGAAGGCTGGAGATGGAGATCACCCAAGGGTCCACATGGGGGCGATAAAAGGGAATCTGAAGGGTTACTTTCCCAATTAAGCCTAGGAAAAGAAAAGTCTTGTTAAATAAGCACCTGCAGGTATCTTTAATTCTCTCTATTTTTCTGCATTCTCCTAGTTGTCTTGAAGGAGTATTATTACTTTTACCTTTTTTTTTATATTAAGAGAACAGGCAAAAGGTCCTCGTACAAGAAAAACAAACGTTACTAGGCTGAGATTGGTAAGCATTAGACACAATCAATTAGAGGCTGGAAAAAGTTCCATGTGACTTTACCATATCGAATTCATTTCTCTCCTGGAAACTACGTCTTCCTCAACTGGACTACATCTTAAATTTCCTTGGGGTGACTTTCTTCCCATGGCACCTGCATAAGCCCATAGGCACAAAACTCATTTCCTGGGTCACTATTAACCTGCCGGTTGGTAAGTACTTAGTAGGAGTTATCAGACTTACAGTATGTCCAATACTGAACACACCGACTGGAACGCAGAGTGGCCTCTATCGAGGAAGCACCCTGATTCTTTGGGAGAACTTGGGCTGATGAGAGAGCTACAGAGCCCAGGAGAATTGTGATACTTATTTTCCAAATTCGCCTATTTCTAACCAAACCTCCTAGGATTCACACCTTCTTTAAATTCAATTAGTTAGAGGCAAGTCACCACATGGGAATACTGCATAAGAACACCTGAACTGTCCTAACGGATCTCTCAAAGGTCCACCTCGGAAAGCCGCATGGTTATCAGGGTGTAATCATTACCCCCAAAGATCTAAAATTCCAATGGGATAGATGCATTGTACAGGAGTCGGCAAGAGCAGGTTAATAATAATAATTAATAAATAATACAAGAAAAAACTTTCTTGTACTCACAACTGTATACCATCTTTTGCCCCTTGTATCTAAAAGAATATCTGTACACCCTTATATCTAAAAGAATATCATTAACAATGGTATTTTTAACACCAAGTGATCAACTGTGTAACCCAGTGCCAAATTAAGAAATTTACCATAATGAAAAATTATTTAATTTGAATTTTATATAAAAAATTAAAATGTTTTTATATTCAATAAAATGTATATTATAACTGAAGCATACCAATCGTCACAACAAAGAATTTTAAAAATAATAGGTGCACAGTTGCAATTCTAACCAAAATAATATTTTAATAATTATATGACTGCAAATCATAATTTCCAGTTAGGTTTTAATTTTTGCAGAACAAACACAAAAATAATCATTTTGCAAAAATATTAGAAAACATCCATTTCTCCCAGGAGGCTCTTAACCCTTTGACATTTGAACAGTGACTCTTTTGGAAGTGTCACCATTCTCGAGAGTTTTCTTTCAATTTATTTTTTTTAATTCAGTGAGAGGAGGGGAGGCAGAGAAGGACTCCCTGCATGTGCCCTGACCAGGAACTATCCAGCAACCCCACTAGGGGGCGATGCTCTGCCCATCTGGGGCCCTGCTCCATTGCTCAGCAACAGAACTCTTAGCACCTGAGGCAGAGGCTGTAAAGCCATCCTTGGCACCCAGGGCCAACTCCTTCCAATCAAATCATGGCTGCAGGAGGGGAAGAGAGAGAGAGAGAGACAGAGACAGAAACAGAGAGAGAAGCGAGAGGGTAGGGATGAAGAAGCAGGTGGGTACTTCAACTGTGTGCCCTGACCAGGAATCGAACCCAGGATATCCACACACCAGGCCAACGCTCTACCACCGAGCCAACCATCCAGGACCGAGAGTTTTCTTTCAGATTCTAATGTGTTGGTGCCTTTGCTATGACTCTGGCAGTTCATCCATCATTTGAATTGGCTTCAAGAAAGCCTACATCTTTTCCAAAGTTTCTATTCTATTTCACCTAGCAACTGATTTGCACTGTACTTACATTTTACTGTAATATAAGTACTCCAAAATAAGGGAACGACAGACTAACATCAACAGGTTACTGCAGAATGATGAAGGGTGCCCGGATAGAAGCTAATTTTATAGGGGTCATTCAATAAAAAATATTTTTATCCCCGAATAATTCTTGCATTCCCACCAAACCTAGTAACTGCAGTACTCTTATATCATTGCAAACATCTGTTGAGTGTGCCCGGCATGGTCCTCAGTAACTTTCATGTATTTTTTTTTAATATTTTATTTATTGATTTTTTAGAGAGACAGGAGTGAGAGAGAGAGACAGAGAGAGAGAGAAGGGGGAGGAGCAGGAAGCATCAACTCCCATATGTGCCTTGACCAGGCAAGCCCAAGGTTTCGAACCGGCGACCTCAGTGTTCCAGGTCGACGCTTTATCCCACTGCGCCACCACAGGTCAGGCAACTTTCATGTATTAACTCAGGTATTCCCCTCAACAACCCTCTGATGTAGGTAATATTATTATCCCACCTTAAGGAGGAGAAAGCATGCACAGCATGGTTAGGGAATTTACCCAAGGTCACACAGCTAGAAAGTGGCAGATACAAAATATAAAGGCAAGCACACTGTTCCAGAGCCCACGCTCATACAATAGGGGAAACTCTCTCTGTAATATATAAGGTCTACCAGAAAGTTCTGTCCGTTTCTATCACAAGTTTCGACACGTAAGCACATGTTTATTTGGCGCATGTGTGCCTCTCTATTTTTATCACTTAATGTATACATACTGACGTAGCAAATTAACTAAAACAAAGTTGATTCACGTTAGTCTTATGTGTGAAGCCATAGTGTACCCATGGCTACTGATAAAGTTCATTTACACCACTGTAATTTTTACGAATTTCAACAAGGAAGAAATACTACAGAAGCATGTCTGTCGCATCCACCATATTCCCTGGACCTAGCACCCTCTGACTATCACTTGTTTTTGTCCTTACGAAATTTTTTGAAGGGCAAAAAATTCAAAAATGAAGAAGATATCAAACAAGCACTGGTTCAATTTTTCGCATCAAAAGATAAAACATTTTTCAAAAATGGGATATACAAATTGCCCTCACGCTGGCAAGAAATCATTAATAATGGCAATTATATTATTTAATAAAGTTTATTGACGGTAAGAAAAATTTGTATTTTGTTTTATTCCAAAGACGGACAGAACTTTCCGGTAGACCTTATTATATATAATGAATTCTCTGAAAATAAAACTCCCTGTATCTAGAACAGAGGTTCTCCCACCTTAATAAACAAAAGAATCTGGCCCTGGCCGGTTGGCTCAGCGGTAGAGCGTCGGCCTGGCGTGCGGGGGACCCGGGTTCGATTCCCGGCCAGGGCACATAGGAGAAGCGCCCATTTGCTTCTCCAACCCCCCCTCCTTCCTCTCTGTCTCTCTCTTCCCCTCCCGCAGCCAAGGCTCCATTGGAGCAAAGATGGCCCGGGCGCTGGGGATGGCTCCTTGGCCTCTGCCCCAGGCGCTAGAGTGGCTCTGGTCGCAACGAGCGACGCCCGGAGGGGCAGAGCATCGCCCCCTGGTGGGCAGAGCGTCGCCCCTGGTGGGTGTGCTGGGTGGATCCCGGTCGGGCGCATGCGGGAGTCTGTCTGACTGTCTCTCCCCATTTCCAGCTTCAGAAAAATACAAAAAAAAAAAAAAAAAAAAGAATATTAAAAAATAAATAAATAAACAAAAGAATCACTGGGGGTGCTTATGAAAAATGCAGGTTGAATGACACACCCTTGGAGATTGTAATTCCACGTGACCTCCACACACACACCCCCAAAGGTCATGTTACTTCCTGCCCTGCCTCTTCCTGGTCAGAGAGCCAAGGTCAAGGGCTGTCATTTCAGGTCCCAAACAGTGTTCACTCAAAACGTCCTCCCTCTCCCTAGTGGCACATACCAGCTTTGACTTCAAATGGCAGTTCCAGTTCTTTCAAGGCATCTTTCTTTAAAGGCAGGTTTTCTAATTCAACAGCACCTGAAAGGTAAAAACAATGTCATGTGGTTGCCAGAGGGGAGGGGGGTTGGGGGACTGGGTGAAACAGGTGAAGGGAATAAGGAGAACGAATAGGCAGTTACAGAATAGTCACAGGATCTAAAGTACAGCACAGGGCATTCCATCAATAATACTGTAATAACCATGTAAAGTGCCAGGTGGGTAGTGGAAATACCTTGGAATCACTTTGTAAAGTACATGATTGGCCAACCACTACCCTATAAGCCTGAAACTAATAAAAAATAATATTGAGCATCAACTGTAATTGAAAAATAAAACAGCCTGACTGGTGGGGCGCAGTGGATAAAGCATTGACCTGGGACACTGAGGGCCCAGGTTCAAAACCCCAAGGACACTGGCTTGAGCACAGACTCGTGCTTGAGCACAGGGTGACTGGCTTGAATGTGGGATCAACAACATGATCCCAAGGTCACTGGCTTGAGCCCCAAAGGTCACTGGCTTGCTGGAGCCCCCAGTCAAGGCACATATGAGAATCAATGAACTAAGATGCCACAACAAAGAATTAATGCTTCTCATCTCTCTCCCTTCCTATCTGTCTGTCCATCCCTGTCTGTCTGACACACTCCCTCTCTCCCGCTTAAAAAAAAAAGGCAGCCCTGGCTGGTGGCTCAGTGGATAGAGCATCAACCCAGCATATGGATGTCCTAGGTTAGATTTCTGGCCAGGGCACACAAAGAGGCAACCATCTGCTTCCACCCCAGGTGCTGAGGATAGCCGGATGGTCGAGTCAACCTCTGGTGCTAAAAATAGCTCAGCTGATTCAAGTATCAGCCCTAGAAAGAAGTTGCTGGGTAGATCCTGGTCAGGGTGCATGTGGGAGTCTGTCACTCTATCTTCCCTCCTCTCACTTAAAAAATAAAAATAAATAAATAAACAAATAATAAAAAGCTAACTAAATAAAAAGAACATCATGAAATGATCCTCCAACAAACACAGCAGATGCCTACTATGTACAAATCATTGAAGGTTAAAGGGAAAGTTTTACAACTAGACCAGAGCTATTACTAGACCAGACCAGCGCCTCCTTGGAGGCACTGCCACCAGCAGCCCATGTGCTTTCTCCATACTAATCTCCTGGCCACCCCACCCTGACAGGTAAATAACAGCTGAAGTTTACCAGCAGATGAAAGGTTTAGGCAGAGATCTAACTTTTTCTGTAATGCGCCAGATGGTAAATAGTTCAGGCTTTATACAATAGTATCTGTTGTATATTCTCCTTTGTGTTTTTGTTTTTTTTCATCACAAGCCTTTAAAAACATAGAAGCCATATTCATCTCACAGGTGGGATGTGGCCAGCCAGCCAGTTCGCAGACCCCTAGGTTAGGGTAATGTTCACTAGAGGACCATTAACATTTGAGTCTCCTGGGATGAAATGCAGGCTCCTGGGCCCCCTGCCCAGACATCTCTGAGATTGAAATGCAGAAATGTGCAATTTTTAACAAGCTCCCCCTACCTACCCACCTGCCAAAAATGGGTGTATTGCACACAACATCTGAGAGCCCATGAGAGTTCAAGTTGGTCAGCAAAAGGAATTATGTCCTCTCTTCTGGAGGGACCAGCTCCATGGGTTCCCCTCAGCACCTCCACTTAGGGGGGTAATAACCAGGCAGCAGGCAAAGAATGCACAAGACCACCACTGAATGTCCCTTTCAGACCTAGCTTTTACAATGACTTAAACCCAACAGTACAAGATGCCTCCAAGGAACAGTCTAGATCTCTCGCCCTCCTGGCTACAGAAGTCATACATTCGCACATACATACCAGTCCGTCCTGTGCTAGGCACTGTGCTGGGCTCTGGGAATATAAAACGAGAAGGCAGGGTCCCCATCATTTTACAAAATTGTCTGCACCACTCAAGACAATTTCTGAGACACTGAAATCTGTCTGAGACACATTACTTTCCTGAACAAGCAGTACAGCCCGGGCAGAGGTGGTGCAGTGGATAAAACATTGACCTGGAATGCTGAGGTCACCAGTTCGAAACCCCAGGCCTTCCGGTCAAGGCACATATGAGAAGCAACTACTACGAGTTGATGTTTTCTGCTTCCTCCCTGCCCCCTCTCTATAAAATCAATAAAATCTTTAAATAAATAAGTTATTGCTCAAGACATTCATAATTGGCTTCTAAGGAAGTATTCAAATCTAGCAATCTGGCAGATTCTGAGCAAATGCAACCAACTTATTTGTTAGACTTTTGCGAAAACCTCTCTCCGTACGGGGATCCACATACCTTCAGACCAACCAACAGGAGATGGGACAAACCGTATTGTCACATTTGGGGAGAAACTGATCATAAGGGGGTAAACTCATGAAACATCTTCCTTATCAGCTGAAACTGACTTAAAGGGGGAAAACATGCAGCTTCTGTTTTTGAAGAGCAACATCTGCAGTTTGAATCATTTGCCCTACTTTTTCCACCCCCAAATTTGTCAGGAGGCAGATGGGTCTCGGTTTCCTTGGCTGCCCTGCAGCCTGGAGGAGGGAAGGAGCTGCAGGCAGCCCACGTTGTGGAAGAGGGAAGGAGCTGAGGCTCCGGGAAAGGAAGGAGGGAAGGGAGCGGGACCAGAGGAGGTGGAGAACTGAGAAGGGACACAGACCAGCAGAAGCCATGGTTCAAGACCAGAGGCCTCCGACCACCCCCTTCACTCAAATAGGCACCCAGCTCTGGCCCTCCTGGGAAAGGTCCCCCCAAGGGGCCCGGCCCTACAGCACCCAGCATAGGTGAGTACTTTACAAATAATAATGTCCTTCATTTACTTCCGGGCGAATAATGTGCAGGTTTATTCATGGATGTCTCTCTCATCCAAAACATTTCTCATCTCAAGTTAGTAATCAATCTAGTCACTAGAACTGGAGTGAATAGAGGTTGGTCATTTTTCGCTAATCGCCAATGACTACTGACTCCTCTTCCCTCGGCCCCGGGTCACTTCCAGGGCCAATCCGAGATCCAGGGTTTATAAAAAGAAAAAGGAGGGTTCAGAGATACAGAGATACACAGAGGTGCCACGGCCCGAAATTCAGACTCCTTGACTTGGCACTGCCAGCCGCTACCTTCTGGCCTCAAACACACCCCACCAGTTTTCAGCCTTCAGCCTCCGCTCACATGCGTCAGTCTACTTGGAGTCTGGGGGCCCACCACACCCCTATCGAAATCCTGCTAAGATCCACTCAAAAGCTTCCCCATCCCATCTTTCCCAGGATCCCACAGCCAGGCAGAGTGGCTCCCCTCTCTTGCACCCCACTGAATTATGCTTACATGTCTAGTAATAACAATTTAATATATGCTGCCTGGGGTTACATGTCATTCACAGCGAGCTCTCCAAGGACAAGGCACAGAGACAGCTCAGAGCAGTGACAGCAGCAGTAGTGATAACACCAGCCATCGCTCAGTGAGCTCACCACGCGCCAGGCGCTGCATGTGTATTATCTCATTTAAGCCGCACAACACCATGAGGAAAAACTATTATCTGCTCAATTTATGAGATGAGAAAAATAAAGGTTAGAGGACACGTAGTTCACTTAAAACTCATGGAACTGGTAGGTGGTGGGACTGGAGTCCACACCAGATCTGGTGATCTCAGGTGTGGGGGGGAGGATGAGGAGGCTGGAGTAACCTGCTCCCAGTCACAAACGGCTTTGAAGTGTTTGAACTGGTGAACCGGGGTTGGCTCCGACGCCTGGGCTCTTAGTATCTCCTACTGTCTCCCCTTTTCGTGTCATTCCATAACACAGAGCCTTGCCCAAAGCAGGCACTCAGCGAGTGTTTGCTCAATGACCGAATGAGTGGAATCTTACACAAGTGCTATCTCTGTCCTCCAAACACTCATATGCTAACTTTGCATTTTTATTACTTCTAACACGTCCAACCCACCCACCAATCTGATGTTGTTGATGATAATGATGATGATGATGATGATGATCACCACTGACTAAGGGTTCACTATATGCCAAGAACAGTTCTAAGCTCTTTGACTCAGGTTCATGTGTTCAGTCCTCAGAACCTTGAGATCGTTGGTATTACCTCCAGTTTATAGAAAGGGAAACTGAAACATGAAGAATCTGAGTGATCTGCCCAAGGTACAGGAAAAGGCAGGAGGAACTGGGATTCCAACCCAGTCTGGCTACCAATTTCTCGCTTTTGTCCACTACACTTTAGTCTCCTCTGTATCCCCAAAGCATCTAGAACAGCAAATATTTGCAGAATAGACTGAAATAACATCTTGTACCCTCCACCCCCAAACACTACTTAACTATAACTATGTCATCAGGATCAACAGAAAGTGTCAACGTCTTTGCAAAGCCATCCTCAGCACACTGTGATGCCCCAACACTCTTTGCGGCCAAGCGCTGTGGTGTGCTATGGATCCCTAAGAATGGGCACCATACTGACATGGGTTATGAAAGAAAAAGCATCTTTCTAGTCTTTGGGGAAACATCCTTCAAATTCCACAGGCTTGTTAACAGCCATAACGAATTTCTGTTTAAGGAAATAGGCACAGAAAAGCAGTTTACAGCCTCAGAGAGATACACACAGTTGTTACAAAATACAGTCTGTCTAAAACTGCTGAGATTAGAAATCTGTTACTAGTAAAGATTCCATGATACATCATGTGCCACAAACTTTTCTATTTAATCATTTCTTCCACAAACATCCTCTCACCATCCGCTGTGGAGACAGCCAGCTCTCTCCTCAGTGAGGCCACAGTTTGCTACTCCCTTTCTGGGCCCTGTCACCTGCCCTGGACAGCCTGGTTAGCTTCCCAGTGTGTGTGAGAACTTCAGTAAGCGACCAAAGAGGTGAACTTGACACAACTATTGAACTTGGAACATGTCCTCTGCGCCAACAGGCCAGTCTCTTCCGCTTTGCACTGAACAGCTGCCTTCTAAGCACAGGAGGAAAAGCAGCAGGAGATGAGGACAGAACCCGCTTCTGTCTCCAGTGACGGGCAGGGAGTGGGAGGTGTGACCGTGGTAGCTCCCTGCAGCCTCTCACTGCAACAATCACTTTACTGGCATAGACGGGTCAGAAACACCTGGAAAGCTATTGCTCTGGGCACAGGGGAACTACTGGCACCCTATTTTCAACCTACACCACCCTCTGTATCACTGCTGTCTCCCTCCACTAACCTGTCCTGATCCACCTGCCACAATACACACTCCAGAACGCTGAGGTCCGCACCACACTGGAGGTCTCCTGTCCAATGTCTGATTCCACAAGCTTGCAGACTGACTTTAACTCCCTTCTCTAGATGTATTACAGGATTCCAGTTGAGCAAAGAGAACTTAAAACAAGGAGAAGCAAGCCCTGGCCGGTTGGCTCAGCAATAGAGCATCGGGCCAGCGTGTGGAAGTCCCAGGTTCGATTCTCAGCCAGGGCACACAGGAGAAGCACCCATCTGCTTCTCTACCCTTGCCCCCCTCCTTCCTCTCTGTCTCTCTCTTCCCCTCCTGCAGCCAAGGCTCTATTGGAGCAAAGTTGGCCCGGGCGCTGAGGATGGCTCCATGGCCTCTGCCTCAGGTGCTAGAATAGCTCCAGCTGCAACGGAGCAATGCCCAGATGGGCAGAGCATCGCCCCCTGGTGGGCATGCCAGGTGGATCCCGGTCAGGAGCATGCGGGAGTCTGCCACCCTGCTTCTAACTTCGGAAAAGGAAAAAAAAAAAAAAAAAAAACAAGAAGCAGGGGGAAAAAGCAGCTGCCCAATCCCTGCACTACACTTAACCAAGAATAGATCTACAAGGGCTGAAGTCTCAAGCTCTCGGTACTTTAATACTAAGCAAGACAAGCCCTCAGAAATTCTGTCAAACGCCTCACAGGAACAAACCATAACACCTCTAGTGGGGGTCCACTGTACGCCAGCAAGAAAGGAACGTTATACGTCACTCCGTCTGATCCCTAGAGCAACCCTGGAGAAGTGTATTACCTCTTTTTTTTTTTTCTTTTTTTTTTCATTTTTCTGAAGCTGGAAACGGGGAGAGACAGTCAGACAGACTCCCGCATGCGCCCGACCAGGATCCACCCGGCACGCCCACCATGGGGCGACGCTCTGCCCACCAGGGGGCGATGCTCTGCCCATCCTGGGCGTCGCCATATTGCGACCAGAGCCACTCTAGCGCCTGGGGCAGAGGCCACAGAGCCATCCCCAGCGCCCGGGCCATCTTTGCTCCCATGGAGCCTTGGCTGCGGGAGGGGAAGAGAGAGACAGAGAGGAAAGTGCGGCGGAGGGGTGGAGAAGCAAATGGGCGCTTCTCCTGTGTGCCCTGGCCGGGAATCGAACCCGGGTCCTCCGCACTTTCCTCTTTTTTCAAAGAAACAGAGGTTCCAAATTTCAATGACTTGTTCCCATAGCTAATGGCATTGTCACTACAGCCTCCATCAAGCTTCCTGAGGCTAAAATACTAACTGGGGCATAGCACAGACACCAGTAGTATAGTCTTTAAAAAAAAATTAATACTTCCCTAAAATCTACAGCAATACAGCTACCCTGAAATAATAATCAGTGTTAAGTTACCCCGTAATAATCATCAGTGTCACATGGGAGAAAACATTTCCTTTTACGTGTATTTAATATAAAGCCACATGAGCACCACATTTTATTATTCTCAATACAACAAAAGAGAATACGGAAAGTAGGCGTGCCACCTGCAATGGCATTCTTTACCAAGAGGACACATGGACTCACCTTTCAGAAGCGCGACAGAGAGCTGGTCGGTGTTGAGGTTATTGACGTATTTCCCCAGATAGGTGTTGAGAACCCAGGCTACAAGCCCTTCCAACATGACTAAATCCCCGAGATGAGGTGTTTAAAAATCACGGATCATTCTTTATTTCTCTCTCTCATGGTCACAGAAGAATCTATGAAAAGGGGGGGGATAAAGGAAATCAAGAGAAACACCAGATGACTCTTCCTCCTCTACGTCCCCTAACGGCGGATGAACGCAGAGCACAGGTTTAAGAACATGCGCGTGGTGAGAAGCACAGGGAGGTGCCCCGTTAGTAAATGGACAACCAAGCCAATACAACTACATTTTGATGCAGCTACAAGGGATAGTCACTTATAAATTTACCAACTACTACCTACATTTCAAAGTTGCATATCTTTTCAATGTAACTAACTGATCATTAAACTGCTTGTTTTTAGTGACTCATCTTGTGACTAGCCTGTCCTGATCATAGGTTCTCATCCAGGTATAATTTGGCAATGTCTAAAAACTTTAATAATTTGTTGATTTTAGAGAGAGAGGAAAGGAGAGACAGACAGATAGGAACATCAATCTGTTTTTATATGTGCCCTGACCAGGGATCAAACTAGCAACTTCTGCACTTCAGGATGATGCTCTAACCAACTGAGCTCTCCAGCCAGGCAGGGCTAGAGAGAGAGAGAGAGAGAGAGAGAGAGAGAGAAACATCAATATGTTGTTCCACTTATTTATGCATGCACTGGTCAATTCTTGTATGCATTCTGACCGGGAATCAAACCAGCAACCTTGGCATTCTTAGGACAACATTCTAACCAACTGAGCTACCTGGCCAGTGGCTTAGAGACATTTTTAATTGTCACAAGTGAGAGGGTGCTGTTGGTATAAGACTGTGGATGCTGCTAAACATCCTACAATGCAAAGAAAGCCCCTCACAGCAAAGAATTATCCAGCCACTATGTCAACAGTGCTGACTCTGTCCTAGATTAAGGCCAGAATGCACTAAGAAATTGTACCAATGACCTTCATATTCTGTAATGAGCCTCTTTAAGCCTTCCCTAATTCAATTTTGCTAATTTTTCATTGGGATCATTTGTAAAATAATATCCAAGAGGGAGAAGGCAGTGGGTTTTCACTGTTTTTAAATGTCCTGGAGCTACATTGCTGGTACCTGACGCTGATACAATGAACTATCTTAGTAATTACAAGCATCAGAAAGCCTCTGATTCCAGCTACAGTATTTACATTCAATACTAAATTACTACTCCCTGTCATTATTATTAATAATAATTGGTATTTATTAGTATTCCAAAAATATAGAGAGATTTTTAGTATTGTAAAATGTTACCATGAGGAACTTGAGACACTAAAGCAGGGGTCAGGAACCTTTTTGGCTGAGAGAGCCATGAACGCCACCTATTTTAAAATGTAATTCCGTGAGAGCCATACAACGACCCATGTACCTTAAGCATTATCCAATAAAAATTTGGTGTTGTCCTGGAAGACAGCTGTGATTGGCTCCAGCCACCCGCAACCATGAACATGAGCAGTAGGAAATGAATGGATTGTAATACATGAGAATGTTTTATATTTTTAACATTATTTTTTTATTAAAGATTTGTCTGCGAGCCAGATGCAGCCATCAAAAGAGCCACATCTGGCTCACGAGCCATAGATTCCCGACCCCTGCACTAAAGTTTAAGTGGGTCCCGCAATCACTCAGCTAGTCGGTCCCAACTAGAACTGTGAGCTCCAAATCTTGCTCTGAGCCAAGCACGGCAGTCACTGGCCCACCACGCAGGACACTTCAGATTTGCTATGGCATGCGTCCCACTTGGAAGCAGCCCTTTCAGGATCCTTTCCAAGTGCTCTGCCCCTCCTCCAGCGATTCATCTTAGTGCCAGAAGATACACTTATCCCAGATGAAAGGCTGCCACACCCAACAAAGACCCAAAACACAGGCCCTGTGAGAGTTCACTTTCCCGACAAGACTTTTGTCAACAATGACAGTAAAAATTAATAATAAGTACATTTAGTAAAATACTCATTTCTTTCCAAAGACTTTTTTTTTTAAATTACATTTTGTATAAAACTAGGAATCTGCTAAAGGTTAGTGGATTCATTTAAAGAACAGGTTACAAGAACAAATTTTTAAAAGAAGAAATGTGTGACAGTCTGAGTAAAAGAAACACTTCTTTATTTTAACTTTAAACAAGTGAATCTGTGAAAACAAAATGTGAACCTGACTGAGCTGGTCTTACTAGGCAGACTCCAAACACACTTAGGCAAAGCGCCAAAGTCAGTGGAAGTCAGCTACTTACACTGATTTCAGCCCTTAATACCCACAAACTCTCTGAACTACAAAGCTCTCCCACTAAAGAGAAACAACTAAGTGTCCATTTATTTCTACACAAGTTAAGGCCCTACTGAACTTACCCTGAAGGTGGAAAATGCAAAGCACGGGTTAAAAGATGCGGTAAGAAGTACTATAAAATGCACTGGTCAGTAAACTGAGACCCAAGCCAGAAAGCATTAGCTCTGCTAAGCATCTAGACTAGGCTTGGGGCCACTTGACCGATTCCCTTAAGGAATCCGGTGTCAGGAAGGGCCGCCAGACGGGCCAGAATCCCGAAGTGTTTACACTCAGGTCCATTAGGGATTCTAGGCAGCTGCCTAGCACTAACCCCCAGCTGGCCTCCCCTAATCGGTGGGGCAGGTGACACTGTAGATCAGTGCTCGGCCCAGGGGCGGACAGAGAGCCGGGCATGACCTTGAGCCAGGCCCCTCCCTCGAGGGGCGGCCAGAGCCGGGACGGAGTAGGAAGGACTGGCAACTGGACCCCGGGGCGGCTCCCAGAGGCGCCCGGGCTTAGTGCGGCCAGCCCCGCGGAGCTCGGGAACAGGAGACCTAAGGGGGTCGGATGCCTGGCCCGGGATCCAAAGGCGCGGCTCCCTCAGCCCTCCGGCCGCCCACTCTGCTAACAACCCCTAAGCTCCGCTCCAGGGGACGGAGACACCCACCTCCCAGCTATAGTCTGGAAGGAACGGCCCTGGGGGTCCCCTGCTAAGGAGAGGGGCTCAAGCAGGGCGTGATGGGAAAGCGAGGGGTAATGACAGGTTTGAGGCCTGAGGTCCCATTGCACAGCGTGACCCCAGAAAGCTGGTGAAGCAGGTGGTTAAGACACTCGGGGGAACTGACTGGAGCCCTATTTTGGCTGTTTGACTGGGGGTCCAGCACTGAGACCAAGGGTCGGGGAAAAGACAGAGACTGACATCGCCCCAATCCCGGGGAGGGGACAGGCTGCTGGGACGCTGGAAAGGGTGCCGGGTCCGGCGGAGGCTCGAACCCCCCAGGACACGGACACCGGGGTTCCGGGAGGCTCAGGCACCCCGAGCCTGCAACGGGGGTGCCCGCGGGGACTCGGACGCAAGGGTCCCCGCCAGGGCGGCAGGCTCCACGCCCTCGGGGACTCGGACGCCTCAGGGCTCCCCGGAGGATTTCCGACGGCCGGAGGGCCGGACGCCGGGTCCCGGGCTCCAGGCGCCGCGCTCCCCGTGGGGAGGCCTCGACCCCCGGGTCCGAAGCGGAGCCGGAGCGGCCGATCGCCGGCCCGCGCCCGCCCTGCGGTCCCCCGCCCTGCCCGGCGCCTCCCTGTCTCGGCGCGTACCTGTCGGTGTCCCGGGCCGCCCGCCCCAGCCCGGCACTGCGCGCTGTTCCCTCTCCGCCGCTCCTCAATGGCGCTGCAAGCGGCGCTCCGGCCCTCCCCGACCCGACCAATCGAGCTGGCGACGCGCCGGCGCCTGGCCAGCCGAGCGCCGAGTCATCGAGGAGGCGCCCCCTGGAGCCCGCGGCTGCTCCTGCAGGGGAAGGCTGGCGTAGACCTTGTTGGAACCTGGGACCCGCGGTCGGTCTAACCCGCCCACAGTCAGTTCACTTGACAGTCACAGGGGTCTGTTAAAACATAATTTAGCCTATACCACTTCCCTGCTTTAAACGGCTTCCTCTTTAGACTTAAAACACACTTCTTCACGGAGTTGACACCAAGATCCTATTGGATTTGGTCCGTTCCTATTTCTGCCACTGTTTCCCTGGCCCACTCGGCTACAGCATCCTTCGGTGCCTGCCTCAGGACCTTTCCTTTGCGGTTCTCACGACTTTAGGGTGCTTTCGGCTAGACCGCTCCTACCCAATAGGAAAATCATGCAGACCACCTAATGATTTTAAATTTACTGAGTCGGTACATGGAAAAAAAAGAAAGAAAGAAAAGAGAAAAAAATGAAATGAATAATATATTTTACTTAATCCAATATGTCCTGAATATTATTATCTCAACCTGTAGCCAAAAGAATAAAAAGTATTAATGAAATGTTTTAGGGGTTGTTTGTTATGGTAAGTTTTTGAAATCTAGTGTGTATTTTATACTTAAAGCACATCTCAGCCAAGCCAGCCATATTTCAAGGGCTCATAGACTCATGTGGCTCGTGGCTACAGAGCAGCTCTGGGGCATCAGAAACGGAATCCTTCTGGCTTTAAATGTTCTGCTTCGGAGAGGATTTCCCTGCTACCCTATCTAAAGTTCCCCTCTTCTACTAGCCTGTTGTCTTTTCTTCACAGAACTTAATGCTATCTGAGATTATCTTATTTGTTTATCTTTCCCCATCCTGAAAGTTTCCTGAAAGCAGAGATTTTATCTTTTTTACAAATGTTTCTTCAGCACTTTGACACTGCCCAGCACAGAAAAGACTCAGTAAAGGTTTTGTAAATGAATGAATGAATGAATGAAGGTAGGAAGGAACACTTCATCTTGCATTGTCACCAGAAAAACAGGAAGAACGCCTCAGGTTCGTAAACAGTCAGAAAAATAGGGGACTCAGGGAAGCAAGGTTGCATTAGTATATATTTACCAAATAATTATCAGCCATCATAATGCTAAGCTCATGGGCTGACTCACTCCTAAGTAAGACCTGGGTTCTTCCAAAGTGGAATCAACCTATTAGAATCTCAACCCTGGGTCCCCTCGTGGGCTGAGGTTCGCATGTAAAATCCCTGGACTCCACCAATGAAAAGCAGAGGAAAAGGAGTCCATCAGAGCTGAAGGTACCTCAGAGTCCATATCCTCCAGCACAGAAACACTCGGCTGTACCTGAACAGTTTATTAAAAATGCAGATGCCAAGCACCATTCATTCAACCAGTATTACTTAAACTGTCTGTGCCCTCAGCTTCTTACCAATCATAATATATATACATTTACCATACAAGCCCACCCCAAGGTATTCACCCAAGAGAAATGAAAGCACAGGCATACACGGACTTATACACAAATGCTCATAGCAGCTTTATCCATACTAGCCAAAAACTGGAAACCATCAACCTGTCCATCAACAGGAGAATGGATGAACAAATTGCACTTTACCCACAGTGGAATACTACTCAGCAATGAAAAAGAAGCAAACTACTGATACAGGCACAAGCTTGGAGAAATCTCAAAAGTATTAGCTTTGTGTGGGGTGTGGAATCCAGATCACAAAAGACCACATACTGTTATGATTCCATTTCTGTGACATTCTAGAAGAGATCAAACTAGAATGACACAGCAGATCAGTGGTGACCAGGGGTAGGAGTGGAGGGAGGTGATTGCTTAGGGAGGGGCATGAGGGGGACACGACGATGGCACTGGTCTAGATCTGGATGTTGTGGTCACAAGGCTGTCTACGATTGTCAAAATTCATTGAAGTGTGCACTTAAAACTGGCAAATTGGGTTTTCCATAAATTCTTCCTCAATAAAGCTGATATATATTTTTAAATTTTTATCTATTGACTTCAGAGAGAGGAGAGAGAGAAGGGGGGTGGAAGAGCAGGAAGCATGCCTGACCAGGCAGTGGCGCAGTGGATAGAGCGTGGGACTGGGATGCAGAGGACCCAGGTTCGAGACCCCGAGGTGGCCAGCTTGAGTGCAAGCTCATCTGGTTTGAGAAAAAAAACTCACCAGCTTGGACCCAAGGTCGCTGGCTTGAGCAAGGGGTTACTCGGTCTGCTGTAGCCCCACGGTCAAGGCACATATGAGAAAGCAATCAATGAACAACTAAGGTGTCGCAACAAAAAACTGATGATTGATGCTTCTCATCTCTCTCCGTTCCTGTCTGTCTGTCCCTATCTATCCCTCTCAGACTCACTGTCTCTGTAAAAAAAAAAAAAGAGAGAGAGAGCAGGAAGCATAATTTTTTAATTTATTTATTCATTATAGAGAGGAGAGAGAGAGAGAGAGAGAGAGAAGGGGGGGAGGAGCAGGAAGCATCAACTCCCATATGTGCCTTGACCAGGCAAGCCCAGGGTTTTGAACCAGCAACCTCTGCGTTTCCAGGTTGACACTTTATCCACTGCGCCACCACAGGTCAGGCAGGAAGCATAATTAATTGCCTCTTGCATGTGCCCTGACCGGGCAAGCCTGGGGTCCCAAACCCGGAACCCTAGCACTCCACATCCACGTCTCACCCACTGTGCCACTGTAGGTCAAGCTGCTATATTTTTTTAATGATTATTTTATTGATTTTAGTGAGAGGTAGGGGGAGAGCGAGAGAGAGAGACAGGAACATCAACCTGTTCCTGTATGTGCCCTGACCAGAGATCAAACTGGCAACCTCTGTGCTTCAAGATGATGCTCTAACCAACTGTGCTAGCCTACCAGGGCTAAAGCTGATATTTTAAAAAGATTTTCATAATTGATTTTAGAGAAAGGGGGGAGGAAAATAGAAAAGAGGGGAGAAATAGCAAGCATCCACTTATACTAGATGCTTCTTCTATGTGCCATGACCGGGCAAGCCCTGGCTTTTGAACCGGTGACCTTCATCATCTAGGTCGATGCTTTCTCCACTGTGCCACCACGCAAACTAGTATTTTTTAAATCCCTGACCTCAGAGGGCTCACATAGCAGCAGGGGAGGGAAGATGGGCAATAAGCAAAATCAGTGTAAAATATCAAGTAAAACAAATGGTTAAGGGAGCTAGAGAAAAAAATAATACTAGGAAGAGAGAAGAGGTGTGTCGTTTTAGAAGGGTGGCCAGGGGAGGCCTCCTGAGAAAACCTGGCCCCCAGGGCAAAATCAGTGACTCTGCAGGGAGACCCAGGGACCCAGGTAATGGGTTTAGGAATGCAAAGCTGGTCCAAAAAGCCCTCCTTGTGAAGAAGGGGCAACTGAGGATAGGAAAGGGGCAGGGACTTACTCAAGGTCGTACAGAGAGAGGACTTACTCAAGGTCATACAGAGAGAGGACTTACTCAAGGTCATACAGAGAGAGAGAGACCATCGGAGAGTCCAGGTCTGCTGCAAGCCTGAAACCTTTTCCCACAGCCAAACCCTTCCTACCTTGAGCTATGTCTACAACTGTCAGAGGAAAAGTTAAACCTCTTGTGGGAGAACCAGGAGACAGAGAAGTCACATGTTGGTCTGGCTGAAGGAACAGGGTTGTGTTGGTCACAGGGAAGGTCCTCCCTTTGTCCCCACCCATGTTGTGGCCCCCAAAGCTGCAAAGTGCAGACGCACAGGTCACAAGGACAAAGGACAGACCACAGCTCAGAAGCTAGCCTTGCTCTTACAGAGGAGACTTCGAACTGTGAGGAAGGGCAGCTGCTGCCTGCAGTGCACACCGCAACTCATTGGTGTAGGTGTGCCCCACAGAGCCTTTCAGTGCCCACCCCACCCCCCACCCCCGCCCCAGCGTTCAGAATGCTGCCCTGCTCGCTGGTGTCTGAATACGGACCTGCTGGTGGGCAGAGCAATCCCAGGAAAGAGCAAGAGCCCTTCCCCTTTGACTTGCTTGTGAAACTCTACAGAGCTGGTGGTTATTGACAGCCTCCCACAGCAAACAGACTGTTCATTCTACTTGACTCCTTAGATAGGTATCGAATCCAGCCAGCCATGCCCAGTAGAGTCTTCCTCCACAAAGCAGGGATAATGGCTATCTCGCCTATCTCCTAGGGCAATTATGCAGATAAAGTAACCGAAGTTCAGTTTCCCAACTCTTAGTGTGGCCAAGCTATAGATCATCTCACACACCTGGCTCGGACTCCTGCCTCCATTCCTTCTGAAGCCACCCTCTCCAACCTTCTGTAGTGTCCTACCCCCTCAGGTCCCCAGGCTGACCTGCCCTCCCTTCCCCAAGGCCACTCAAAGTTCACTCATCAGAGAAGTCTTCATCAACCCACCTCGCAAACTAGCAGCACCCCTCCCCCACCCTCCTCTGTCCCCTTATGTTGCTTTATTTTTCTTCTTAACACTTACCACCTACAGGCATTTCTTTACATAGCCTCTCCCCAACCTGTCGGCCCCAGCAGGGACCTGGTCTGTCCTGGACTCCGTTGCACAACCTCCCCGCCCCCCACCTCCCACCCCCGCCAGCACCCACACACACACACACACACACAAAAACAGCCACTAATATCTATTGAGCACTTACTAAGTGCCAGGCACAGTTCCAAGAATTTTACACATAGCAACTCATGCAGTCCTTGCTCTGTGGGAGGTACTATTTTAACCTCGTTTCACCGATAAGGAGAGTGAGGCACAGAGAAGTTCATTAACTTGCCTGAGGGTCACACAGACAGGAAGTGGCAGAGCCAGAAGTCACCCCTGGGCAGGTGGGATATGACAGCCCACGACTCCTGACTACTGTGCTGGTCCCTCCACTCCTGTGCTCCATGATGATGATGAAGGAATAAAAACTACTATAGATAAAGAAGGATCAAAAAAGTCGCTCCCTCCCCTGCCAAGTTGTCCCTTCCTTGGAGAAACCACTTACTCCCAATGGTTAAAGAAGAGAAAGAGGCAAGAGGGGCTGCATCTGGCCAAAATAGAGGGGACACCCCAACAGAGAAGTGACTGAGTTCAGTTGCTTCAGTTGGACCCCCTGTGGCGTTGTAATGGATACAGGCACACTCTGTTTTATCACGCCTTTCTCTACCATGCTTCCGGATGTCACTTTTTTTTTTTTTTTTTTTTTTTTTTTTTTTTTTTTTTCCGAAGCTGGAAATGGGGAGGCAGTCAGACAGACTCCCGCATGCGCCCGGGATCCACCCGGCACGCCCACCAGGGGGCGATGCTCTGCCCATCCGGGGTGTCGCTCTGTCGCGACCAGAGCCACTCTAGCGCCTGAGGCAGAGACCACAGAGCCATCCCCAGCGCCCGGGCCATCTTTGCTCCAATGGAGCCTCGGCTGCGGGAGGGGAAGAGAGAGACAGAGAGGAAGGAGAGGGGGAGGGGTGGAGAAGCAGATGGGCGCTTCCCCTGTGTACCCCGGCCCGGAATCGAACCCGGGACTTCCACACGCCAGGCCGATGCTCTACCACTAAGCCAACCGGCCAGGGCCTGGGATGTCGCATTTTTAATAAATCGAAACCGAGGTCCTCCACCAGCCAGAAGATGACGACTTGCTTTATTGCGGTGGCCTGGAACCAAACTCGCACTCTCTCTGAGGTATGCCTGTAGTACGAAATATATCATATGTTTGGTCTTTCTCTGTTCCTGGCTCACAGCTCCTAAAACCTGTGGCATTTCCTAAGTGACAGGCGTATCAGGAGCATCTTTTGATCTAGTATTTATTCCTGTCCTCACAGTCTCACACAGCTCCAGAGCCACAGAGGGGAAGCAGCATCTGTTCTTCCTGTCAAACCCCTTTCAACCACACCTGAATTTAGGTTCAGAGGTGGCTTTTGGAAGACCCTAAGGATGGGCACTGGTTGCTAAAGAAACCAACGTGTGATTATAGGGTTGGAACTTTCTCAGCCAACTTTACCTGTGGGTTAGGGAGAGGGGCTGGAGTTTGAATCATCAATAGCCAATGCTTTCATCAATCATGCTTATGTAAGGAAGCCTCAAAAACTGCCCAAAGGGTATGATTCTGAGAGCTCCTGGGTTACAGAACACGTGGAGAGGCTGGGAGGTTGGTGCACCCAGAGAGAACACGCACCCTGCGGCCCCTTCCCACAGAAATCTTGCCCTATGCCTCTCTTCCATCTGGCTGCTCCTGAGTCTGGATCATAGCCTTTGTAACAAAGTGGCAATCTAGTGAGTAAATTGTTTTTCCTAAATTCTGGGAGCCACTTTGGGAAATTAATCAGACCCAAGAAGGCACTGCGGGAACCTCAGATTTACAGATTTGGGGTCAGAAGCACAGGTGCGACCTTGACTTGGGATTGGTGTCTAAAGTGAGGACAGTCCTGTGGGCTTGAGTTCTTAACCTGTGGGACCTGACACCACATCCAGGTAGACAGTGTGGGAATTGAGCTGCTTGGTGTGTGTGTGGTGGGGGGACCCCTATTCAGGGATCAGAAGTGTCAGACGCAGAAGATTGAGAGGAGACAGAGTTTTCCCTTCCACCCCTCACACTGAATTGCCTGTTATTACCCCACGCATAGGTGGTGGGGAAACCAGACCGGGATTGCTGGGGAGGGGTGGGGGGCAGCAGAGCACAGCAGGGGGTGGTTCCGGGTAGAAGCCACTTGCAAGGGGTGTGGGAGGAGGAAATACACCCCGGTCTCACTCTCTACCCATCTCCCAACCTCCCGCTGGGACCTCCCCAAGAGCAGGGTCTGGGCAGTGGTCTGCAAGGGTGGCCCCCAGGGCACTGAGCTGGGTGGACAGAGGAGCTGGAGGGTGTGCCCAGATAATCAGCACATTGCTGGTCTCTTTCCTTCCACTCTGCCCCTCCCCCGCCAGCTCAATGTAGCCAGATCAAGGGCACTCCAGGCGGGACCTCTCCACCACCTGGTAATGAGATGCATGAGAGCCAAGGATGAGATGAGCATCTCTGTGCCCACAGTCTCTTCAAATCCACCCTCCCACAAGCACCCAGAGACATCTTTCCAAAACACAGATCTGGCCACGTCCCACCACTGATTCCCACTTTTCAGTGGTTCCCTTTTCCCACCGCCCACCTTAGGGGGAAGCCCTTGGGACCTGCCCACTCTCCTCCCCCGTCACAGCGCCCCAGCCGACCCTGAACCCAGGGGATGTTTGGCTCCTCCCTCCGCTCTGCAGACCTCCGGTCCATGTCACCTGCCAGGTCTGTTCCCTGACTTCCTGATCCAGAGGGTCCTCCACGCCCATGTTCCATTTTCTTCCTTACACTCTGCTGTCTTCTCATTGTCTCTCTTCCCACCCAAGCTGTCTTTGTGGCTGCTGCACTCCGGCACCTACAGCAGTGCCCCGCATGAACTAAACGCACAGTCACCCCTGTCCCTTCCAATACTGCCAACTAGCAGAATACAATCATGGTACTGAAAGCCACAAAACTGAATGAGACCAGCAAGTGGAGAAGGGGAACAAGGACCGAGATGAGGAGGAACCAGCAAAAGACAGGAGCCCCCCGAGATGGCGGGGAGAGCCAGGTCAATGTGTAAAACAAACGGAAGGTTTATTTATAAGCAGGAACGCTGTCCAGTATACAGTGCAAACTCTCCTTGTCTCAGGATCAACACAAGCCAGGGAGCTGAGGCTACATCCAGAAAGAGTCTCCTTTTCATTCATGGCTTCCCTGCTCAGCTGGGGTGATGGTGGAGGCCCGAGGGCCTCCCAGAATGGTCCACCAGGGGGCAGACGTGCTCCATGGCTGTGCAGGGTCCAATGCGGGCAGAGACCCTGGCAAGTCCAAGCAGTAATAACCACACCTTGATTCCAGGGTGGGAAGCCTTTCTTGCCTCCGTGGTAATGGCGGAACTCTCCTACACTCTAAAAGTTCAGCTGCGAGGTTCAGGTCCAGTGAAATTTCTCAAAAAGAGACCCAAGTACCACAAACCCAAGTGGCTTTGCACGGAGCTCCAGTCTCCTTACGTCCAGAATCTGCTGAAGCCACACTTGTCCACCCTCTGTGGAGAGTGGACAAGCATGTTTGGGGTGGAGGGGCTGGCTCTTTAGAAGGTAAGAACCCTTTGGCAAAACTGTTGACTTCAGCTGCTTCAGAAAGGCCACTGAGCCTGCAGCACGGGCACACATGACAGACACACACACACACACAGACTGGCTCTTGGCATCTCACATCAGCTCGGGATCGCTACAGGCACAGTACCAATTGGCCCGGGCTCCCCTGCGGCCGGGGACTCCAGGAACAGCGGGAGGAGATTGGGGAAAACAGGAGCACCCCTCGGGAGTCAGAGGAGGAAAGTCCAGGCTGAGGTAGGAGGAGAGGTCATCTCCGAGTCCTGAAATTCCCTGATAGAAGGTGCGGCCTCGGAGCCCCACAACAGACAACAAGGGAGAGAGGCAGGGTGGGTGGGCAGGTGGGAGCCGCGGCCAGCGCTGTGGGTAAGCTGGAGTGAAGGTCAAAGGCAGGGAAGGCAAACTCTGAGAGGCTGGCTTTGTTGTGTTGTTGGCTTGTCTGCATGGTATTTACGTTTGTTTTTTTGTTATTGTTGTTTTGCTGTTTTTGTTTTTTAACTGCCACATAGAAAAGTTGGAAGATGTCCTGTTAGAGGTTGGCCATCCTGCCCGGGGCAGGGCACTCACCAGGCCGCTCACCTGGGCCCTCTGGGTGCCTGATTTTCACACCACGGACAAGAGGTGGACCTACACTTCACATCCACCCTGCCTTCCTGGGCCCCTCTGGAAGGCAGGATGCTGGGACCCCCCAGGGAGCCAGAGCCCAGGGATAAAAACAAGGGCTTCAGAAGCCAAGTTCACAAGACCAGCGAGGGGGCAGCTCAGAGAGGCAGGGGCCCGCCAGGCTGCCCAGCACAGCCAGCCGGTCTTCAGAGGACGCACACCATGACAGGAGAGGTTCTCCGTGACTCTTCCTGCCTTCTCCCTCTGCCTGCAGGTGAGAGAAAGGCCGAGGCCATGGGAGCCACCGAAGGAATGTGGCCCAGAGCGAGCCAGGGTGCTGGGCGGTGGGGCTGAGAAGGCTTAGAGGTCAGCCTACCCCAGCTGTGATGCGGCCCACACCAGCCCGGCTAACTGGGCTTCATCCCGGCGTCGGGCACGCCAAGGTTCAGGGGCTTCTCCTCTGGGCCCTGCTGCAGAGTCTCTGGGGCCCCCGTGTGGGACCGAAAAGGGCGTTCCTCCTTGGAGAAGGGGACCTGCTCGTCTTCTGGGGAGCCTGAGGAGCTGGAGTCCATATTCCCAGGCATGGAGCAGGCCTGGGAAGGGCACTGAGAGCCATGGTCAGAGCTGCTGCAAACGTTCACAATACAGGTGACATTGACTTGGGTCCCATGGCCGCCAGGGGAGGACTCTGCAGAAGAGGAGAGAGGGCAGGCAGTCAGTTAGGGGTCTTTGCGTGGGAATGTCATCATGACCTGGACCAGCACCAAGAGCCTCCACCTGCCTTCTGGCTTCTACCCTACCCCACTGTAGTCCATTATCCACCAGCAGCTGGCACCAGCCCTTTAAAACATGGCAGAACATTCCGTTGGCTGTTCAAAACACCACTGTCCTCACCACGGCCTACAGGGCCCTGCAGACTCCGGCACCTGCCTTCTCCCGTCCCATCTCCTGATGCTCTGAGATCTTGGCTGGGTCCCTGCCAGCCACACTCGCCTCCCTACAGCTCCTTGAGCCCTCTAAGCTTCAGGGCCTTTGCATGTGCTGCTCCCTCAGCCGGGAAAGCTCTTCCCCGTTTCCATGCTCACTCCTTCCTTTCCCTCAGGCCTCAGTTCGGAGGCCCCTACCTCTGAGAAGCCTCTCTGACTTTCCTCTTTAAAGACATTCACCTCCTGTCTGAGCCATCACTCTCTGTGTCTCTCCCTCTGCCATGATCTCTGGGGCCCTGGCTCCTCCCACTGAACAATTTTTTTTGGCGGGGGTAGCGCTCATTTATGTGTCCCCCAAACAGGCCCTGAGCCCAGGTTGATGGGGACTATTCCCTACTGTGTCCCTAGTGCCTCTGTCAGACATGTGTTGAAAGAATAAAGACCAGCTCACAGGTGTTTTGTTCATATTGGTTGTCATGCTTTTTTTTTTTTAGAGACAGAGAGAGAGATAGACAGAGACAGACAGACAGGAACGGAGAGAGATGAGAAGCATCAATCATTAGTTTTTCGTTGCACGTTGCGACTTCTTAATTGTTCATTGATTGCTTTCTCTTATGTGCCTTGACCGTGGGCCTTTAGCAGACCGAGTAACCCCTTGCTGGAGCCAGCGACCTTGGGTCCAAGCTGGTGAGCCTTTTGCTCAAACCAGATGAGCCCACGCTCAATCTGGCGACCTCGGGGTCTCGAACCTGGGTCCTTCCGTATCCCAGTCTGATGCTCTATCCACTGCGCCACCGCCTGGTCAGGTGGTTGTCATGCTTTTTAAGTGAATTGATTGCCAACATTTAAAATTCAGGAATTTATATTTTAAAATCTGGATTTATGGCTTCCCTTGGGAGCCTGATGTGGGAGATCTGGCCACAAAGGGCACACAAACCTGAATGCAACTAGCAGCAAGGGCCTCAGGCTGCAGGTTCACCCGGCCTCCAGGCCCACCCCCCTATGGCATCTGAATTTCCTAACTAGTCGGGAGGGAGCCGCTGATGGATAAACCAGGAGATGACTGTCAGGGCTAGACACTCAGAAGCCCTCAAGAAGTGGTGGGTGCCACTGCTGTTACTGTGGGGACCCGCCGAGTGCCCACACGGATGCGGTGTCGGAGAGCGCAGGGAGCACTGGTGGGTCATTCTCCAGTCCTGTCCCCAGCCCCGCCTCCCCCGGCTCCAGGGGGTCTGAGATGCTGTCAGACTGGTGAATGCCTCTCTCAAAATAACCCCAAACAGGCCAGGGGGAGGGAGGGCTGCAATCATGGGGCCAGAAAAAACTTTCCACCCTAAGTCTCCACGGCACCCAAATGTCACCCGAAGTCACCATGGCCTTTGCACATTGCGAATGAGACATTGCGGGGGTGGATGGGGGACCACAATGGGGCATAGCCGGGGTTTACCCGTTCCCACAGTAGCGAGAGGTGTTGGGGTGGGACAGAAGGCAAGAGCAGAGGCCAGGGAGGCAGGAGGGGAATGAACAGAGAAGGGTCAGAGGGAAGAAGGGGTGGGCAGACACGGTCAGGGGTCCACGCTGGGAGCAAGAAGAAAGCTACACCAGGATGGCCATGGAAGAGGTCTTCGCTAAGGATCGGAAAGATGAATCCAAAACTTGGACAGAGACCAGGAATGGATATTTGCAGCTTCTTCATTCATTCAACAAATGTTTAAGGCCACCTGCTGTCCCAGGCACCAACCTAGCCCTTCCTAAGGGAGTCCTCAGGCTGGAGTGGGGGCACTAACGGACATCACGTGGAGAGGACAGGCCGTGATGGAGAAACACACCTCTGCCTCCTCTATGTGAGCAGCCCAGGGAGGAGCAGCCCGAGTCAGGTGACAGGCAGGAAAGGGTGTGGCAGCCCTGCCAAGGAGGTGCCCCAGCTCATCTCTGGGCGAAGAAACTGAGGCTCAGTGGGGTTAAGGAGCCTGCTCAGATTCTCACGGCACCAGAGCAGCCAGGAGGGCATCTAGGAATGACCCGCGTCCACTGCCATTCACAGGAGAGATACGGGACAGCAGGCTTGACCTCGCACTGGCAAACGCACCCAAGGGGTCCAGGCTTTCTGGGAGACCCCTGCAAGGGTGCCCTGAAGCGTGGGCATGGGAGATGCCCACCAGGGTGACACCTGCCACAAACCAAATCCAGGGCAAAATGCAGATGCATGAAGGGAGCAGGGCTTCTCCAAACCCCACACCCGATCCTGGGGCCTCAGGCCCAGAGGACCAGGCAACAACCTCAGCCAGTGGAGCCCTGGATGCATCCCTCACACATCTTCCGCCCCTGGCTCCATGGCTCCAGAGCCCCGGGGAGACTCCAGGCTCTTCCTTTACTAACTACGTGCCCTTAAACGAGCTGTTTAACCTCCCTGGGCCTCGGTTTCTTTGTCTATGACATATAATCGAAACTAATGTATTGTCTAATTATAAAACAATAACATGCTATAATTATATAATACTATAGTGTTAATATGTACTACTATCATAGATCAGATATCTTATAGATATATAGATAAGAGACTTAAAGGACAAGTTGGGATTAGAAGGAAGGGCGTTCCTGGTGGAAGAACCCACATGGGCAAAGGTGGGAGGGAACTGGGGAGTTCAGAGAACAGAAAGGCCTTGTGGCTCAGGGGTGCACCTGAAGGCAGTGGGGCGAGACTGGAGGACAGACCATGTCTCCAGTGCGGGGCTTCCCAGGCCCTGCTAGATGCTCAGGCCCCGTCCTGTCCTGCAGGAGCAGCCCAGGAGGGGACGGCTCAGACAGAGACCAAGAAGAAACGTGGAGGGGGGGAGGGAGCCAGGTGGGTTCCTGTCTCTTACCTGAGCTCCCAGGGCCGGCCTGGGCCTCCCCAGATGCACTGGCCTTGTCCCTGTCCGGTGCCTGTGGCGGGTCCCTGGGCGGCGCCCTCCTGTCCGTGGCACTGGCTGAGCTCTCCAGGGAGCTGCTGCTGGAGCTTGGCACCGTGTTCAGCAGGAGCTGCTGCTCGGAGCCCGGAGTGCCCTGGGCTTTATCTGCGGGCCGGTGAGGCTGGACGGGGAGGGAGGGGCAGAGAGGAGAGACAGCAGTCAGGCCATCAGCCAGCTCCTCTCCTTTCCTCCTCCTCACCACTCTCTGCACCTCATGCCATGAGCACTTCACAGAAGCCTCTGTGCACCATGCACGTTCTTTCTACACACGGCGCCTTCGGGATGTGGTTCTCTGCAGTTGCCGCGACTGGCATCTGGCTGCCCCTCTGCAGTGTGAGCCCTCTTCGGGCAGGGCCGGGCGGCCCTGCCCACCAAACAGCCTTAGAGGCAGGGCAGGATGTCCATCCTCATTTCGCATTAGGAAATGGAGGCCCAGAGAAGGAGGGTGACTCTCCTAAGGTCACCCCATTGGCACAGGGGGTGTGGCCCAGCCTAACCAAGAGCTGTGGGGATGGGGGGCGATCCAGACTGCCACCTGCTTTCCTACGGGCTGTGAGTTGAGGATGGCGTTTACATTTTCCAATGTTTGAAACAATGCTAAAGATGAATATTTTGTACCATGTGAACGTATACGGGGAGTTTGAATTTTAGTGTCCGTAAACACACTTCTGAGGGGCTATGGCCACTCCCATTGGATTCCACATTGTCTGTGGATGCTTTCCCCCCACAATCATGGCAAATTTGAGTAGTTGTGACAGAGACCTGTGATCCAAAAGCCTATGCTATTTACTACAGGGACTTTATAGAGCAAGTTTGCTGGCCCTTGTGTTCAATCAGTCCAGTGCGGACGGCCCTTTTCTGTGGGACCTTCAGCCATGCAGCCTCAGCAGCCCTTTCCCGATCCCGTTCCCCGGGCTGCTCTGTGACTCCTCCTAATGTCTTTTTCTCATAGAACAGAAACAACAACAACAATGGTAATAAAATATTAGCCATCGTTTGAGTGTTACCCAATGCTAAGCACTGTGCCGACATCCTTCCAAGACACTGCCTGTAGTGATCCTTCCGAGAGCCCCGTGTTATCCTCACTTTGCAGGTATGGAAACCAAGGCCCAGAGAGGTTGAGTTACTTGCCCAAGGTCACACAGTTAGGACATGGTACAGCTTGGACTATAACCCATGATGCCTTTTCTGGGTGTCTGTCAGCTCTGAAGGCTCAAGACAGATGCCCATGTCCAGACCCCCATGCTGGAGAGCACCTAGAGATTCTGCTGCAAGACTGTTGCCTGTCCACATTCACTGAACAGGCACACAAGCCCCTGAACATCCTGGCAATGTAAGGGGAGGTGAAGGTCATAGTGTGAGCATGTGCTATAGGGTGGGAGGCACAGGCATGTTAGGCCTCTTTCCAGGGAAGGCTGGGGCCCTGAGGCCTCATTCCAGAAGGAGCTACAATTCCAGAGCTCTGTGCTCTGAGCAGAGGCAGAGGACCTGATCCCTCCCTGGACTGGCCCATTCACCCCCCGGCCCTGTCCACCTGGCTGTGCCCTCTCAGCACCCGAGCCCTCTGGAGCATTTAACACCCCAAAGCCAGCTCAGAGCCCCTCACTTGGGCTGGAAGGGTCCTTTGCAAGTAGCCCCCATGAGCCTGTGAAGACCCAGAGAGGGGCTGTCCCTGTGCGGTATCACACAGCTTATCCACGGCAGGACCAGCCCAGCTCAGGGTACCAGAGCTGCTGACTTTCCACCAAGTCCTGCCTCCCTGATTAAGCCCCTTCCCTAGCTGTGAAGGGAGGAAAGGCATTTCTAGATTTCCCATTCATGCTAAACTTGCCCAGGTGGTCTGATCTTGGCCACTGGACCCCACTCCGAGCCCTGCTCTGACCTTGGACAGGCGGGGACAAAGTGAGAGGAGGAGCCTCCAAATGTCATTCCTCACATCCCCCAGAGAAGGGGCTTTTCACACTCCTCTGCTGGCGGCCAGGGCCAGGCAGAACAGAAACCCCCAAAGGTCACAGCCTGCCTCCCTTCCCCAAAGCCACAACTTGAAAAGTTCAGACAGGCCCTGAGTGGGGCAGATAAATCCTGAGTCCTTCCCTTAGTCTGCGACTCCAGTAAGGGGGTTGGATAATGAGGGGTTCACGCAAATAACAAGATGCCAGCTAGCCAGTGCCTTCTCACCTCCTGCCCCCCGCCCCAGTCCTGCCATGGACAGACGCAGAGACTGCAGCAGAGCCACCAGCTAGGTCCTCCAGACGCAGGGTCCATGTCTGTCTGCCCATGTGTGTGCCCATGAGGCTCACACACCTGTACATACTGGTGTGAGTGTGTGTGAAGTGTACATACACATGTCTGGGGGGGCATGTGTGCATGTCTGTGAGAGGCACAGTTAATGTGCAGGCTGAAGCTGGTGAGGAGAGGCCCTCCCTAGGTTTGTGTCCCAGGCCACTCTCATTAGCTGTGTGACCTTGAGAAAGTTACTTAACGTCTCTGAACCCAAGTTTCCTGGGTTGTAAAGCCGAAGCAAAAATCTTGCCACCTGTGTCGTGGCCTGGCTGTGGGAATGAATGAACAGTGCTCCACACTGGGCCTGGTGTGCGTGCAGCACTTCAGAAATGCTCACTCTGGCCTGACCAGGCGGTGGCACAGTGGATAGAGCATCGGACTGGGATGCAGAGAACCCGGGTTCGAGACCCCGAGGTCACCAGCTTGAGTACGGGCTCATCTGGTTTGAGGAAAAGCCCACCAGCTTGAACCCAAGGTCGCTGGCTCCAGCAAGGGGTTACTTGGTCTGCTGAAGGCCCGCGGTCAAGGCACATATGAGAAAGCAATCAATGAACAACTAAGGTGTTGCAATGCACAATGAAAAACTAATGATTGATGCTTCTCATCTCTCTCCATTCCTGTCTGTCTGTCCCTGTCTATCCCTATCTCTGATTCACTCTGTCTCTGTAAAAAATAAATAAATAAATAAAAATTTAAAAAAAAATGCTCACTCTGGTGTGAAACGTGAGCCCGTGAGTGAGTGCGTCTGTGGGGGTGACTGTGGGTGAGCTCACACATGTGGACACACTGACCTTTTCTAAGAGAAAGGAAGCCACTGTCCCGCCATGCCTTGGGGTGGCGTCTGCAGCAGGGGGGCAGGGCAGAGCTGAGTCACGGCACCCTCCGCCCCCACAGTCTAGACCTGGGCCGTTCCTAGGCAGCCTCGTAGCAAGGATCACTGCCAGCCACTGAGGGACAGCGTGGGGCACCGGCTACGCCTGGGGTGGGAGCCTGAGGGCTGAAGAGCGTCTGGGAAGGTGATCCACCTCGGATAACAGCGCTGCTGGGGGCTAAGGATGCTTGGAGCAGCCTTGAATGATTTCAGACTGTTTCAAACCTGGATCTCTGGCACTTGCCTAGTGGTCTGACCTTGCAGGAGTAACAGGACCTCCCTGAACCTGTTTCCTCATCTGTAAAGTGGGGGTAATTGTCCTGTGTCCCTCACAGGGGTGTGTGAAGGTGCTGGTCGTGCCACAGCGCAGACCAGGGCCTGGCACGGGGCTCAGCCAGTCGTGTGCGGGACCAGCTCAGACCTGAGTCAGCAACATTTTTCCCAGGTCCACAGGGGGTGAACTGGCCACAGTGGGAGTGTTTATAACACAGAAATGGGCAAAACACCACAAATCAAGGGTTTAAGTCATTTGCCCTGCCCAGAGGGCCAGTTATCAGCACTGCCCTCCATGTGCAACAGCACCCAAAAAGAGTAGGTGAGTTGCTCATACTCAGTGAACACAAAACTCAGTGGAGGGAGGCCTTGGTCAGTTGGCTCACTGGTAGAGCATCGGCCCCGGGTTCGATTCCCGGCCAGGGCCCACGGGAGAAGCGCCCATCTGCTTCTCCACCCCTCCCTCTCTCCTTCCTCTCTGTCTTTCTCTTCCCCTCCCACAGTCAAGGCTCCATTGGAGCAAAGTTGGCCCGGGCACTAAGGATGGCTCCATGGCCTCTGCCTCAGGTGCTAGAATGGCTCCGGTTGCAACAGAGCGACGCCCCAGATGGGCAGAGCATCGCCCACCTAGTGGGCTTGCCAGGTGGATCCCAGTCAGGCACATGCGGGAGTGTGTCTCTCTGCCTCCAAGCTTCTCACTTCAGAAAAATACAAAAAACAAAAATCTCAGTGGAGGGAAAGGGGAAGCAGAGGCTGCCAGTCACACCTGGGACATCCTTACTGCACGGAGTATTGGGAAACACTTGGCCGGGAAAGAGCGTGAGCGTGGCGGCAGCCGGGCTGCAGGGGTGGAGCCTGCAGGGCGCACTTGCCACCCACAGCAGCTGGCGGCAGCAATAAACGGAAGCCAGAAAAGGGAAGGGGTGGCATTCGTGCCCCGGGAGGGGGGAAGGAGAAACAGTTTGGACTCCCGGTGCTCACATCTGCTGAACTACTGCAGAGCGGTTCAGCAAGCACCAGGCTGGGAGCCTGGAGACATATTGCTGTGTGACCCTGGGCAAGTCGCTTTTCCTCACTGTCACTCTTAGCTTGTCGGCAAATTCAGAACATGAAATCAATTCCTGGTCCCGACCAAGTCCAAAGCCCTGTGTAAACCTCAGGCACGGGGACTCCCAGAGCCTCCGGGGGCTGAGCTGTGTCCCTGGCACGGTGGTTCTCAGCCGGGGGTGGTTGTATCCTCCCACGGACATCATTTGGCAAGTTTGGTTGTTCCTCCTCAGAGGCAGTGCTACTGACATCTAATGGGGAGAGGCCAACGATATTTCTGAGCTGCCTACAAGCACAGGACAGCTCCCAATGACAGAATTATCAGGCCCCAAATATCCATAGTGCCTAGGCTGAGAAACCCTGCCCCAGCAGGACGGGTGGACATGGAGAGAGCTCCTTGGAGGGAGCTTCTGTTTCCTTATCTGGAAAATTGGGTAAAAACCTTGCCCTGCCCACCAGATATGGGAGTTCTGGCTCAGCCCACACCCATCTCCAAGCCTTCTCCCCTGTCTTCCTCCACTGCAGAGGCTGGGAAAGCGAAGTTCCCCCTTTCCTGGCCTCCCTTGCAGCTAGGGGTGGTCACATGACACAATTCAGGCCAATGAGAGAAAAGGAGAAGTCTACCCCAGGGCTTTTGGGAGAGTATCAGATTTCCTAATAAAAGGCACATGGCTGGCCTGGCCATTACCCCCTCTTTCTTCCCACCTTGAACCTGAGGTCACAGAAATGGTGATCCCCCTCTTATAATGTGAAGCCACAAGCGAGGGAACAACAGCCAACCCACTAAAGAGGGTAAAGCAATTGAACTATTCCAGGGGCCATCAACCCCTAGACCTCTTGGAATGTGAGCAAGACAAGAGCCCTTTTGTTTCAAGTAACCCTGAACTTCACTTACTTGCCGCCAAACACCTTCCTGATGGAGAACTGATAAAATACCATGTCACTGTGGCTTGCTGAGGAAGTGCTTTGTAGGCAGCACAGAGATGCTGAGGACCAATGCCCTCTGTGTGAGTGGCACAGCCCCGGAGCCACGCTGTCCCCGTTAAATGGTGAGGAAACAGAGCCACAAGCCATTACGCGTCTGCCTATGGTCACACCACACATCCACGACCACAGGGTTGCCACTGACACCACTAGCCCCCTGCTCCTTGACATGGCATTCCACGCTCAGTCTCCTGTGTTAGCCCATGGAAGGCTGCCTAACCCCCAGGACAGACCCTGGCTGGCCTTTCCTCAGCCTCCCAGGGCTCTGCACATCACTTAACCCTGGACGGACCAGCCTACCGCTTCACTGCTTCCCGTGGGACAACCTGGCCCACCAGGAAGCACAGCAGGGGAGCAGGGGGGAGGCAGAGGGGTACTCACCACCTTGGTTTCTCCTTGCAGGCAGAAGGGCTTCTCTGCAAAGACGAAAGAGGGGACAAGTCAGGGACAGTGACTTCCTCGAGCCACGGCTGTTCTAAGTAGGAGAGCAGCACAGGACCCAAGCAGAACCAACGGGAACAGACCCAGGAGAAACAATTATCTAGCTGACAAGGCACACAAAGACCCCACACCCAGCTCTCCAGCTGGCTCAACCTCGCTCCCGCCCCACCCATTTTCCAAACTTCCCATCTTTGCTCACACCATGCCCTCTGCTTAACATGCCCTTCCTTTCCTGCACACGTCCCCCATCAAAATGTTACCCAGCTCAAAAGCCACTTGCTCCAGAAGGCCTGAATCCCCCACGAATCAACGACAAGAATCTGGGACTCTACTCCCTGGGGCAGCCCCAATGCAGTCTTGCCCTTCGGTAGATAAGTTAGTGGAAGTGCCCTCTGCCCTAAGCTCTAAACTTCTACAGAGTCTACGGCACACAGCTCTGTGTGCCCCATACGGCTGTGCCCAGCACAGACTCCCAGGAGGTGCCCCAGAAAAGCTACCTTAGCAAACGGATGAATGCACAAATGGAATCTTACTTTTCTTCTGGGTCAGGATGACACAGTTCACCAGCCCTATTATGAGTAATCCCAACATTGTCACACCCACGATCAGTCCTAGTAGGAAGAGAGAAGCTCAGAACAGCTGCAAAAAGCAACAAGTATACACCAGGGGCCCAGCAGGTCGTCAGTCAACGACCAGAGAAATCTAGGGTTGTCACAGATGTGGGCCAATCCCAACCCAGAGGTCTCAAGTTCAATTATAAAACAAACCAAAATCCGTGTGCCAAACAAAACACGTCTGTGGACTGTATTTGGCTCAAGGGCCACCAGTTTGAGACATCCGGCCTGATGTAGTCCTGACCCCAGAGGGGAAGCCCATGAGGTGGGTGGGATGGCCCAGCCCACTGTCCTCATGGCCTAATGGGTTCATCAGAACCAACAACCAGGAGACCATCTCCACTTTGAGATAAAATGCTGAGCCCACCTCACCTGACCCAGCGGTTCTCAGTGACAGTACCAGGTCTTGGGAGAAGACAAGTCTCACTGCCATCTGCACTCCAGGACACACAGAGCGCATCCAGCCCCCCGGGGCTCTCAGTAAGTCTCTGAGATAGGCGGGAGGAAGGGTGAATGGGCCCTCTTGTGACTTACCAATTGGAAGAGAGATGTTCCCTGTGACAAGCCCTTCAGCTGGGGCACTTGGGACCATCAGGAGCAGGACCGAGGTGCTTGGAGCTGTGCTGGGTCCTGGAGTCGGCTCCACCTGCTGAGATTCTGTGGGCCCGGACTGGGGCCTGAGGGCCAAGCTCAGGGTCGCTCTCGGGTTGGGGAACACAGATGTGCAGATCGCATCCACGCTTGCATTGCCAGGAAAGGCCACTGAGTGACAGCTAGGAGAGGAGGAGGCTTGGTCAGGGGGCAACAGAGGACAGAATGGCTCAGGGTGGCTGGGCTCACTCATGGGAGGCAGGCCAGTAGGCAAAGGGCCCAGCAGCTGGGATGGAGGAGTATGTGCCCTGCCACCTTTTCGGACTGTCCCTTCCTGTCCTCACCCCACCTCTCCCTAAGCACCCCATTTAGTCTTGACTTCCAGGGCAAGGCGACTGTTCTCCTGGGCCCAGCACTGTTAGAGTGACCCCACCTAGCGTTGAACAGGGCCCGGCAATGCCCAACCCAAGGGGAGTGAGTGGGGGAGATGGGCACCGTGGCAAAGCCACTTGGGGCTCTAGACCCCTCGATCACCCAGGGACAGCCCCTCCCTGCTCCTCCAGCCACTCACATCCGGTGGGGCCTGCAGGTATCTGTGGATGACGTGGTGTCAGAGAACGTCCCCGGGGCACAGGCAGCACACACCACATCTGATGTTGTAGTTCCTTCAAGGAAAAATTGGAACCTGTCACCAACTCAGATGCTCCAGGGAGCAGGGAGGCCTTGTCACCGGAGCCCTAGGGGAAGTCTGAGGGGCCCGTGGACCTGTCTGCACTATCACCTCTGAAAACACACACATGCACATGCACAGCTGGGGAGTTTGTCTTTTCACCAATTCTAGAAACTTCTTGGTTTCCGGGGTCACATGGTTCATCTTCCTGTGGCACCACCTGATTTTCTAATAGCTCAGGGCTTAGTTTGAACCATCTCTGGATCCCCAGGGCCTAGCACACAGTAGGTGCCTAATCTAATCAGGAGGGCTGCAGGAAAGAATATGGGAACCAGGTGGACAGACGGGTAGCAAGCACCCAGCCACCACTGACGCCATTCCCAGGCCGATGAGTTGATGTTCATGAAACAGAGGCCCAAAGGGGTCCCCAAGGCCAGCTGCCCTCGCCCCATACCTTGTTTGACCACACCGAAGCCTGGGGCGCACTTGCGCAGTTGTGAGCACAGCCGGCACCCCTGCTGACCCCTCAGCAGGCAGAACCAGCCTGGCCGGCAGGTACACATCCGGTTCTGCTCCCGAGTGCAGGCTTGAGCTTCCACCTGGTCTAGAGGAGCAAGAAAGCAGCCAACGGTCATTCCTGCCTCCACTGGCCCTGCCCACCACCCTGCCACTCTGCCCTCCCTGCCAACCCTCCACCCACAGGGAGCTCTAATCTCCAGCAGGCTGGTGGGCCCCCACCCCGCGCTAGCATGAGGCAAAAAGAACACTGGTCACGGAGTCCCAACGCCTGCAGTCTTGTTCCGGCCCCATGGCATAAGCAAGACACAACTGCCTCAACTCTAAAATAGTACAGTTCTCCCACCACTGCCCTTGGGCTGCTTGCCCCATAGGCTATTGGAGAGGATCTGGTGAGACAGGCTGAAAATGTCCTTGATAAGCAATAAAGAACTGTACCCGGCCTGACCTGTGGTGGCGCAGTGGATAAAGCGTCAACCTGGAAATGCTGAGGTTGCCGGTTCGAAACCCTGGGCTTGCCTGGTCAAGGCACATATGGGAGTTGATGCTTCCAGCTCCTCCCCCCTTCTCTCTCTCTCTCTCTCTCTCTCTCTCTCTCTCCCCCCCCCTCTAAAATGAATAAATAAATAAAATTTAGAGGAAAAAAAAAAAGAACTGTACCCATGTAACCTTGTGCCATGGGGCCCATTGGGGCCCGGAAAGAATGGGTCTGGGATAATCCCAGCCAGCTCTCAGCCAAAGGGGCTAGAGTGCATGGTGCCCAGGGAAAGATGCTGGGATCACCCTTCTGTCTGGGGTTACTCACCGGAGCTGCAGCGAGAACCACAGCTCAAGCACTCGGGGACCCAGTTCCAGAGTTGGGTGTATGTGCTGTTCCCGCAGGGGGCACACACCGTATCTGAGGCCTCAGTGCAGAAGACCAGCGCATGGTAGCCTGAGAAAGCAAAGGCCAGAGGTCTCAGCAGAGTGGGGCTTCTGCCCAGACCCTGGGCTCATCCACTGTTTCCCACAGCCCCACAGTTTGTAGTCCAGCTGCAAAGGTTCTTTGATGGTGTTCCAGTTCCTCTATTGACTCATCTCACATCTAGCAAGTACCAGCTGTCACTCCATCTCTAAATCCCCATTGCTCATAAAATATCTCCCCTTCTGCTTTTTCCAGATGCCTGGAATCCCACCATTGAAACTGCTGGTTGATAGTCAATCACATTTTAGTGAGAACTAGTCTGCCAGTTCCTTTCTTCTTTATATTTGTCTAAAATTCTGCACCTGGAAATATAAACTAGCGGAGGTAGGAACATAGTGTAGTTTCTTATCAAGGCCTGGAGAAAAGGCTTACCAGAGAATGGGAAAATAGCAAGGCAAACCGTTAAGGAGTTTCTCTTCTGCTCCCTGAGCCCTACACTGTCATATTCACTGCAGTACTAACCAGGGAACTCCGTACACAGACTCTGGCAGTTAATGAAGAAGTCACTTCTCCTAGAGTCTCTTAAAATGGCTGTGGGAGGTGATAGGTACATAATGTGCCTGCCCACATCTCAGGCTAATGACTCAAAGCCCTCCAATGGCTCCCAGTGTCCTAGAGAATAAAACCTAAACTCCTTACCAGGGGCCCTGCTTCCTTATTCTGGGCCATAGACTGGCCTTGTTATTCCTCAAGTTCACCAAACAGGCACCCACCTCAGGGCCTTTGCACTTGCTGTGCTTCCACATGCCATGCTGTTCCCTGTAAACTTACATGACTCACTCCCTCACCTCCTGCTTGACTCTACCCAAGTGTCAGCTCCTCAGAGAGGCCTTCCTTGACCACTCTTTTAAAAACAGCATGTCCGACTCCATCTGTCTCCTCCATCTGCCTTAGCTTGCCTTGTTTTCTTCAAAGCACTTATTCTCCAAAAGGATCGCACATCTATGTCCTCTGTTTGTCTATGCCTCTATTAGAAGCAAAATCCCTGAGGGCAAGGATTTTGTCTGTCCTGCTCTCTATTGTATTCCTAACACCTGGAACAGTGCCTGACACTTAACAGATGCTTTATCCATATTATAGGAATAAATGCATAAACGCATGAATGGAAGGCCAGCACTGGGTGTTGGGCCACCTAACTCACTCTCCCAACGGGGGCTAGGCCTCGAGTCCACATCTATGAAATGGTAAGTATTCACTGATTCAATCAATCAAATACATACTGAGCACACAGTATGTACCAGGCAGTGGAAAGCAAGCCCAGTCCCTGTTCTGGAGGAACGCACAGCGAGGGTGACAAAAGAGGGGCCAGGCCATGATGGCACAGGATGAAAAGAACTGCTGCCAGGGGGCCCTTTAGAGCCAGAGACCATTGCGAACTCAAAGGAGAAACCAGATCTGGCCAGGCAGTACAGGCAGGCTTCCTGGAGGAGAGGGACATCTCAGCTGAGGTCTAACAAATAAGTAGGACTTTACGACGGAAAAGGGAGATGGGAAGAGGAAATAGCATATACAAAGGCCCAGAAGTGAGATGGGGCATAGGGCCGATTCGTAGAACTAGAAGTTCAGTGAGAATCGAGAGCCATGACCCTGACCCCATCCCAACCCCCATACACAAACTCCCTCCAAGGCACCAGCCCCCAGCCCCCAGGAACGAGTCAGTCTGAGGGTCGGGGCCCAAGGGTTGTGCTTACCAGGAGGACACATGCTGCAGCACTTCTCAGCCCTCTTGTCGTAGTATTTCCTCAGCTCACAGGAGCTACCGGACTCCTGGTCAACCTGGAAAAGAGAAGGCCCACCATCAGTTTGGCCACGCCTGACACCCAGATTTCCATCCTGTGTCCCGCGAGGGTCTGGCTCTCTGTCTGCTGGGGCTCTACTGACGGATGGACAAAGGACATGGGGATATGTCCCTTTGGGGGGGCGGTGGAGGGGAAAGGGGGAGTCCTTGCCTTCTTTTGTCTCCTCCACTTCCTCCCCCAGTGCAGGTGGAGACACTGAGACAGCTGATGGGGGAGGTGAGGGGGTGGGAGGCTGGCTCCTAACAGCCCACAGGGCAGATGGAGGGCCTTTACTGCTGCCCCCAAAACAGTGACCTTGGTCACAGAAACCCACAGCGCTCAGCACAATGTGACCCTCTGCCTAGGATGCTTCCCCTTCCCTCCTTCCTGCACCTGGGAATCACCCCTCGGTCCTTCCAAACTAATGACTGCCTCCTCAGGGAAGCCCTCCCTGACTCCCCCAGGCTGATTCAGGTTCCTCCTCCTCTGGACTCTGAATATTGGATGTAGCCCCTTCAAATAATCATCTCATTGTGCTAAAACGGGGTATCTACTTGTCCTCCCATCTTGCAGGGGTGTGCGCACACACGAGCACACACACACACACACACACACACACACACACACACCACGTATCCGAAAGACACCTGGCAGAAATGACGACTGCATCATCTCTAGACCCTCAGCTTCCAACACGCAGCCACGGCCGTGCCGGTGCTCCACAGGTGAGTATTTGCTCATGACAGTGACAACAGTTACCATGTCCAGAGCACTGCTAGGGTGCCAGCTGTTGCTCTAAGTGCCCCAGGTGCTCTAGTCAGTAGGCACTGTTGTACCCATTCAGACCCCCTATACCAGCAGGCCACCCCCTGCCCCTGCCAGCTGCCAGGCGTGTCGCCTGACAATGACCCCCTGCCTCCAGGGGTGATGGATGCTGTGTTCGAGTTCATGCTCCAATCCCTGCCCTGCCCCCATCAACTTCCCCAATCCAGGACCTTGAGGTTGTGACTGCTACAGCTGGGCCCTTGGCTGGCCTCTGCATTGGGAACAAGCAAACAGGGAAACCCAGTTGGCTCTCTTGCTCGGCCTGGGGTCCTGTCCAGCCCCCCCCCCCCCCGTGGCATCCTGACAACCCCCCAGGGCTGGTGTTTCCAGCTGCCCTGACACCAGTGCTCCCCTCCCACCACGTTCTTGCCCAAACCGCTTTCTCTGTCTGAGACAGCCTCTTGCTTTCTCTGACAGCATTCCATCTGTCTCTTCTGACAGCAGCCAGCCCCACCAGGCTGCCCTGCTCACAGCCATCCCCGATAATCACTAGTATCCCGCATCCTGAGCTCGCTCCCTCAGGGCTCCCGGCACGCAGGGCTGTGCCCTCACTCAAAGGGCGCCCCCTGAGACTGTGGACTGGGGGTGACCCTGCTATTACCCAGCACCTAGCATGTCGTAGATGCTCAGGGGTCACTAATCCAAGCAACAGGCTTTGTGACAATGTCATTTCCTGGAGAAGCCCAGCCCTGCACGAAGCCCAAACATGGGAGCGCCCACCATGCTGGCCAGTGCCTGAAGCCCTTCCCTCACCACGGTCCGGCCCAGGCCCAGGCCCAGGGACTCAGCTCCAGTGAGACTGGGAGAGACGCAGGGGGCTGGCAGGGGAAGGGGAAACCATTCTGTGTAACACCAGGTTTAAAAAGATAAGTTCCAGCTCTGGCTGAATAGCTTGGCTAAAGCATCGTCCCGATCCACAAGGGTTGCAGGTGCGATCCCCAGTCAGGGCACATACACATACAGGAACAGATCAATGTTTCTGTCTCTCTCTCTCTCTCTCTCTCTTTTCCCTGTTCTCTAAATATTCAATAAATAAATTTTTTTTAAAGATAACTTTCATTCCCATCTGGACTGTACGCTCTCATGCCCACGGCTGCACAGGCATGCTCACGGCTGCACACGCACGCACATGCACACACTCTCCATCCCAATCCTTCCACCCTCCCCAGCTGGCCCTGGAGCATCCGCCAGGCACCAGGATGAAAGGGGAAGCAAAGCCCCTTATCAGGACTCCTCACAGCTGGGCATGGGGCTCACGGCCAGTGTCCAGAGCATCTCAAGGGCCATTACTAAGGCCGACTCCCACCCAAACAAGGTAGAAGCTGCTCAAGGGTGAGCCCAGGAAGCTGTCCTGTTATAAAGAGAAAAGAAAACCTCCCCAGTGATTCTGAGGCTGAACACACCTGATTACCTGGTACCCACGGAGGGAGCAAGATGGCCTGGGGCAGGGCCCAGGGAGGAGACCCGGTCACCAAAGACGAGGAGGTGGGGACCAGAGCAATCGTACCTCTGCAGCTCCCTGCACACACACCGCAGTGGAGGGCCTGGCTGTCCCCAGGGCCCCCCAGATGGGCCTTCCCTGCAGGCTGCCGCCCAGTGTAGCTTCCCCAGGGCAAGGGGCTGTGCTGCCCCCTCAGACAGCACGCCCGAGGGCAGGGACGGGCCATGCAGGGTGGCCTGCACAGGTCTCATGGACCCCACAGTAACTAGGGGAGCCCCTCATTCATGCAGGGCCTGAGAACCACAGGGACAGGATGGCTCCCGGCGGGAAGAGAAATCCTAACCCTCCCAGGACAGCCCCTGGGGTGCAGCCGGCGGGAGGGGGGGACTGCCAGCCTGGAGGAGGATTTCCTGTCACAGCCCAGAAGGCTGATGGGAAAGGGCCCTGCCTTGGCCAAGTTCGGTCTCTCTCTTCACGGCCAGGCCAAAGGGCCCGGGGCAAAGGCAGGAGGCCACCCCTCCCTGTGGCTTCCCCTCAGGCCCTTTGCTTGTGCAAATCTTACTTTGAAAGCTCTTCCCCACACTTCCTCCTGCTGCTCTGTGTGATGGGGTCAACCCTCCCTTGAGCAATTTCTAGGCCTGTTTATTCTCTTGGACAGAAGAAAAAAAAAATACCACAGCCCTGTCATGGCTAAACAATGAGGAACAGAAAGCCCCTCACTGAGCAGGACAAAAGGTCACTCCCTCCACTGCAGGGCTCCCCAGAGCAGAGGCAAAGCACAGGCTTGGGAGCCCCGTCTCAGGTCAATGCAGGGGACACACAGGCTGGGGGTCCCTGAAGCTCCCCAGAACGTGACGAGCAGCCTCTGAGCAACGCAGGGCTGTGGAAGCTTCCAGCTCCTTCGGCTGGTGTGGGGAGGCTTAGATCCATGTTCCACCCACCCACAGGGGAGTGCTGACTGACATTTTAAAATGAGGAACTAAATGGGAGAGTAGTTGATTTGCTCAGCATGTTTAGCAAACACAAGCTTTCAAAATACAGGGTCCCCAGGAGAAAATTTGGAAATCACTGGTGAGCATTAACCACCCATGGAACAGACGGGCAACCTACGATCCAACAGAGGTGGGGGCGATCCAACAGAGGTGGGGGCTGGAGAAGATAGTAGATAAGACAGATAGGCAGGCAGGCAGATAGGGAATAAAAGATAAATGGAAGGTGGGTGAGGAAGGAAGGAAAGAAGAAAGGAAGAAAAGAAAGAAGAAAGGAAGGAAGGAAGGGGGGAGTAGAGGGGGAAGGAGGGAGGGAGTCCACTGGCCCACTTCCTCCCCTCACCATTGGCCTCCAACCACCAAGGAGGTTGCAGGCACTATACAGAATCCCACTTCTGCCCCCCAAAGGAGGTGGGCACATGCCATCTCATAGCTCAAGGAGATCCAATCACCCATCTGAGTTCATCCAGGAAGGAGGAGGTGGAGCTGAGATGTGATTCCTGCCCTGGCCCCACGGGGAAATCTTTGGTCCCCTCCTCAGGACAGTAGAAGGAGTCAGCTCCTGGGATCCACCACCCCCTTCGTCCCTGAGTCACTGTAATGCCACCAGCCCCTGTCATCTACTTCTGCACTAGCCAGCGGGGACTGGGCCACTGGCTCACATGGACACACATGCCTGCTCTCCCTCTCACCCAGGCTTACACCCCACCACCAATGCAGGGAAGCCCTCTCCGTCTTAGGCTGACAGCTCTGACCTCAGCTCTGGCCTGGATTTCCAAGAGAGCCAGGGACCTCAGAACCAGCGGGCACAGACATTCAGCACCCAAGACCCAGCTCTTCCCAGAACTTGCTAGAGGGCCCAGGGTCCATCCCCGGGCTGGCAGCTCCTCAGCAAAGAGAGGAGCAGGGGCAGCACGGGCTATGAGTCTGCAAGCAGGGAGGGCTGGCTGACCAGCAGCTGTGCCAAGTGCCAGAGAGATGCCTGGGAGAGATGGGGAGGGGCTGAGGCCCAGAAGTGGGGGAGGGACTGAGGCAGCTCAGGGCTGGTGGGAACATCTCCAACGACTTCCCATTTAATGGTGGAGAAAGTCAGGGGCAAAGTTAGAAACACTCATTCATTCATTCATTCATTCATTCATCGTTTAGCAAACATACTGAGCACCTGCTATTCTAGGTACTGGGCAGACTGCATGGAAGACCCCCCCATCCCTGACCTGGGAAGCTGAGCTCTTGCGGGGGAGACTCAGACACGCGCAGTAGGAAAATAGAAGGTGGCAGTAGGAGCTCAGCAGAAAAGAAAAGTGGGGCCAGGAGCGACAGGGGGATTGAGCAGGGTGCGCAGCCGGAGGCCAGCGCACACAGGACCAGGGCCAGGGCCAGGACGCGGCCGCTGGGGGACAAAACTAGCGGCAGCACCTGCTCCTAGAAGCTGGCTCCAAGCCAGGCACTGCGCAGGGTCGCTTACACGCATCACTGTCTCTCCGAGTCCTCGTCCAAGAACCAGGTACTACTATTGTTTCCAAGTCACAGATGAGAAAACTGAGCCTCGAAGGAGCCCCATCACCTTCAGCCCAGATTCTTCCCCGCCTGTTCAAGCTGAGGCCTGGGTCTCCCCCACCCCACGAGACTGGATTTCAACCCCCAGACCCACCGCAGAGGTCCTCCCTCCCCTCCTCGGGCACTCCCTCTACTGTGGGCAGCAACCCGATTCTCTGTGCCTCAGTTTCCACATCTGCAAAAAACGGCAGTAGGAACCCAGTGGATGCTCTAGGCCAGTAGGAGCCCAGTGGATGCTCTAAGCCATTTCCAGCCCTAGCTTCTTAAAGATGGGTGTCAAAGAGCTCAGCCCCGGCCCAGACCACAGGGGTGCAGGGTGGGAGGGCCGCCCACCCACAGGAGAGGTGGAAAAACTGAATGAGCCTGAAGGTGGGGGCTGGGGCAGGTGGCAGGGCTGAAGGTGGGTGGGAGGCGGAGCTTCCCCGCCTCGCCCTCATCCCCTCCTCCAGGGTGAGGGCCACCTGAGCAGGTGACCTCTGGGAGGAAAGAGGCCAGAGATGTCTGCCCTCCCAGGCGCACAAACACCTGGCACACAGGAGCAGCACTAGGCTAAGGTTAGAGGATCCCATGCACCTGCTGGTTCTGGAGGGTGTGGGGGTGTCACTTACTCTCTGAGCATCAACACTGTTAGCTATCAAATGGTGACATAACGCCCTGCCTCCTCCTGGGGTGGCTGCAGGAGCAAAGGCAGAGGGGTCTTAACTTGGGCCCATCCCCTTCTCTCAGACTCCCAGGGAACGCACGGGGAGCTCAGAGGGCGTGCAGAGGCCCTGAGTTGTACACTCGTGTCTGGCAGAAGGAATATCAGAACCAGGCTGCTTCTGCCTTGATTTTAGCTGAGAGTGGGCTAGGTGAAGACAAGACCCTGGGCAAGCTGCCTAGTTCTAGCGAGGTGCTAGATGGTCCATGTGAGCCTTGCAAAGGGAGGAACAAGGGTAGGGAAGTTGACTTGTGATCTTTAGAATTATGGAGTCTCCACAGGCTGGGTCCAGGCCAATTCCTCCAGAAGCCTAAAGTCAGGAGACTGTGGCAGGCCAGCTGCCATGATGTAGGGTAGGGGCCTTATGGGACAGAGGGAGGGGGACATTCCCACTGGCCAGATACAGGTTTCCTACCAGCTGCTGGTTGTCTCAAAAGAACTTCACTCAACAGGAACACTTGGAGAAGTAATGGGACCCCAAAATAAAGAGTCTGGATGAGTGACAAAATCCAGGGGCCTGGGGGTCCATCAAGTGGCCAAAGGACACAGTGTCCAGGATAAGGGACAGCAATGTGACTGTGAGTACCCGAAAGAAAGTGAGTTGCAGAGGCACAGCTACGGGCAGACAAGACCTGCCCCGTGAGCCCGGCAAGACTTCTCCTGCCCGAGGCTCCCTCCCTTCCCGAACTCTCCCCTCCTCCCCTCTCTCACCCTGGAGGACCAGAAACCACAGCCAGCTGCTGGGGCTGGGGGAAGTGGGGGGAGAGACTAGTTCAAGGTGGGCACTGCACCAGGGCCGTTAGCCACTGAGGGGCAGGGCGTGGCGGCCACGCAGGTCTCTGCTCCCGGAGTCTGCATCAGTCAGCTCTCTCTGGGCAAGTTAGGCAGCCCTGCCCCAGCTAGCTGACTTCCTGCTCAGACCAAGACCCTGTGTGAACCCCGGGAGTGGGGCCCTCAGTCCCTTCCCCTATTTATAAATAGACAGCGAGAGACAGAGGAAGACAAAGAAGGACAGATCTGGTGAAGGACGGCGTGGGCGCCGCCAAGACGGTGTCCTAAAGCTATGGTGCCCTCTGCTCTTCCTGATACTGTTAACACATTATCTTTGGGGTCTTCAAGGCTTTATCATTTTTCTGGGACCTCCCCTTAGATGCCAGTACCCTTGTGAAGGGCTCACACTCCGGGCCTCCCTGGAGGACCCTGGGCAGGGATTCGGCTGACTGCCAGCTAAGAGCAGGACAGAATGTGGCAGGAAGGAGGCCCCAGGGAGAAGCTTCTGGCTTCAGGGAGTAGTGCTTCTCAGACCCAGGAGAGCGCTTACTGTGTGCAGACGCAGCGCTGGGCACACAGCCACGCATGCTCTCATGTTATCCCTGCACCAACTCCACGAGGTCAGCACTGTCCCCTTCTAGAGATGCAGAAACGGCTCCGGGGACTCCACACAGATACCGTGTCGGCAAGCGGTAGACAGGAGCTAGTCCCAGCTACACCGGACTCTGTGCCCTCGGACAATTTTACAACCTGTGATCATTTTACAGATAAGGGGCCCAGAGACGGGGAGTGACTCCTCCAAGAACACCCAGTGAGCACGGGCGGGTTCAGTGACTCTCCCAGGCTAAAAGGGCTGCAGGGTCCCAGGCATAGACAGCAAAGCTATGGGGAAGGGCAAGGACTCAGGGACCCCCTCCCCCCCACTGGTGGAAACTGTCATCGAGTGACAAAGAAACCGCTTCATTGGTACAGCAGGTACCCGGGGCCCCCAGGTGTGGGGAGAAGCAGCAGAAAGGCAGGGCAGGGGGTGTGCGGAGCCCCGTGCACTGTGGGGTGCGGCCACATTAGGGAAGGGCGACACAGCGACGCAGGGTTGTGGAGTCTCGTCTGCCTTCACGGAAAGGAACAGCATCTGCGTCAGGAAAGACCGACCACATCACAGGTGGTGGCTCAGGGGTGACACATCCCACTCCAGTCCTACCGCCTGTGATGTCCCTTTAGAAGTGAGCTGGGGGTGTGTGTGTGGGGGGAGACAGGAAGCCCGGGCTGGTATCCGGTTCTCTGGACCAGGCTTTGTGCTTGGTGTGGGGATGCAGGGTGCCAGGGCATAGTGCCTGCGCCAAAGGAAACCTCAGTCTAGTTGCAGAGAACACCTCAACCCTTCCCATCCCCCCCACCCCCACCAAGGGCTGCCGCTATCCCCTCCCCAGTCTCCCGTGGCTCCCCTCTCCCCAGCGACATCTCCTGCCGGTTCTTAGCCTCTTGGTCGGCCAGTGGCGTAGCGAGGGGGGGCAAGGGGGTCTATCATGTCCCTGGCGCCACTCACAGAGGAGCAATGGTCTCCAAGACAAACAAGAAAAGCATAGTAGAAGCGTAGTTAGGGGGGAGGGGGGCGCCAGTTATGTTCTCTAGGCCACTGTGGTCCGCAGCCTTTCCAAGTGGACCTGGAGTCACCTTCAGGTCTGGCCCTGATAAAAAGCCTCCAGCACTGCCCTCAGGCCTGGCCGGGCTCACTATCCTCAACCCCCCACCCTGCCAGTATCTTCCTCCCCTCTCATCCAGAGCAGCCCCCCCCACACACACATCATTACCACTGCTCCTCCCTCCGCACCACCCCCTTCCTTTACAGGGCTAACTCTTCAGCTTTTTCAAAAGTTCTCTCACCATCATCTCAAAGAAATCTTTTCCAGAGCCCCAGACCGGCTCGGAGGTAGCCTCGTGCAGGCTCCAATGACAACCTGGGGCTCTATCCTTTCTGATGAGTTATTCCCCTATGTCTTCCCACTTAGGACCGGGACCACAATCCCCCCCCCCCCTCCCCAACCATCTCCGCATGTGCTAGCGTGACCTCTAAGCCAGACACACCCAGGTTTTGTTCCTGGTTCTCTCATTCACCGGCCTCAGTTTTGTCATCTATAAAATGGGGACAGAAACAGTGCCCACCACAACACGGCTGTTATGATTCACTGGGTCAATATGTAAAGTGCCCGGCGTGTGCGGGCTGGCAGTAAGAGCTGAGTGGTACTCGCAGGGTTTATATTACTCATCACCCGACGCCCAGCCCAGGGCATGGCCCAGAGCAGGTGCCTAATCGCCGTGGAATTGTTGAACAGAAGCAAAAGTGTTTGTTTCCATTAGTTGAAATGAGTTGGGGCTCACATGAGAACTGGGCAGGAAGTGGGCTTCTGAAGAGAGGGGGAGGCATCCCCAGTGGGGGGAGACTGAGTGGCAGCTTGGCAAGAAGAGCCCCTCCCGGTCGCCGTGACTACCATGCCAAATGGGTGGTAGTTTAATAACAGAGAGCCCGGCCCCCGGGGGAAGGGGGACATCTGCCTCTAGTGAGCTGAGAACCTGAGTGCAGAGCTTAACTTTTATGTCCCCACTGCCCTTTCCGTAGAAGGGAGACAGTGACGGTACTCCTGCCCCCCCACCAAGGTGGCTGTGAGAATGGAAGGCACTTGGTGCACACCTGGTGACCACAAAGCAACCCCTGGATGTCAGTCCTATCCCTCAGTTCACTGCACTCTCCCAGCCCCAGCAGGAGGTGACAGAGGGGGACACTTTTATCCCCACCTTACCGTTCAGGAAAACCAAAGCTCAGATGGGAGCCCAGAAGTCCCGACGTGCTCTGACAACAGGTCCCCAGGGATCCTGCTCCTCTGCTCTGCCAGTGGGGGGGGGGGGGCACATCACATCTCATGCCAGAGATGACAGGCTCTCCCTGCCCAGGCTCGTGTCTATCCGGAAGCGGCCAGCGTGACCGAGGCCAGGCTCACGCTATGGCTGACCACAGGGGCGCCAGGAACCTATGAGGCTGACACCGACCAGAGTCAGTCACTTGGCTCGGGCTGGGGCATGGATGAGGCCAGACAGGCCGCGTGTTGCAGGATGGGGTGGAGAGGGACACCTCTTCTACTTCCTGAGTGCCTCTGGCCCCACCTAGGGCTTTGGTCCAGTCCAAAGGCTTCCTCCTCCCCGAAGCCTTCAATCCCTCCCTCCTATTCCGCTGCTCCCTCAGTCCACAGCTCTTGCCTAAACTACTGTAATAGTCTGTCCTTCCCACTGAGTGACCTCTCCAATACGCTCTCTGTCCTGATCAATACACTCTCTGTCCTACACTCACTCCCTTGCTCAAAAACTATCAGCGGCTCCCCATTTACTCAACTCCTGACAGGAGGTGAGTGTGGGAGCCGAAAGCACGGACTCTCTAGTAAAAATGGCTGACTTCGACTCTAGACTCCCCCTTGCTGGGCATCAGACAAGCTCTTTTGTTTGTTTTGTTTGTTTGTTTGTTTGTTTAATGCGTGAAGTTAATAAAATTCAGCCTTTCATTTGCTGAATGGACCTGATAATAGTACATACCTCTTGTGGCTGATGTGAAGATTAAACAAAATGACATGTACACAGTGTGTTTCAACAAGCACCACAAAAACCATAGTTGGTACAATTTTTAAATATAATGGACAGTACTAATTCCATAAACCGGCCCCAGACAGCTTACAGCCTCATGTGCCTTCTCGGCCCCGAACAAGCCTTTTGCTTCAGCCAGGACGGCTTAGCCATTGTCCCCTGCTCTTCCTGGCTCTGTGCCTTGCTCCTGGTACCCACTCATCCCAACCCTGCCCATCCGCAGGGCTCAGCTTCTAGAAAGACCCCTGTGTGGTCACTGTGGGAAGAGGGCCTTAAGCAGGACAGATTGGTGGTGGTGGTGGGGACAGAGTCCAAAAGGTGAAAGAAAAAGAGAAGGGCAGTGACCAAGGGGCCAGCTCAGGAAGAGACTGAAGCCATGGGGTAGGAGGAGGGGTAGTTGAGGAGGAAGTAGAGGGTCATGCCTTGAGGTGGAAGGGGCGGGGCTTGATATTTCTGGGAGGACAGGACAGGAAGGAGCAGGATTTAGAGCTTGTGAACCCAGAGGACGAGGAGACTGGAGTAGCAGGTGACAGGCTCACCAAGGGCCAGTTGAGCCGGAGACCAGAGAGAAGCTGGGTCGTGGCTCAGCCGGAGGAAGGATAAGCAGGGGTGCCTGGGATTCTGGCTGGAGCCTTTCCCTGGGGACTCACTGTCACGTCCAGACCTGGGCCTTCTGAGCCGGGGCCACGTGGAGGCCAGAGGTGTACTCCACTCCCTGCCAAAAGCCACCAACTCCCCTTTCTGCCGCCCCCCCCATAACATTTTGGGCCAAAGGACTCTAAAGAGAGATAGACGAGGTCCTCACTGATCTGTGTGCAGCTGGGGCAGTTGAGGTCCAGAGAGAGAGAAAGTGGCCAGGCCCTCCTGAGCTAGAGCCCGAGCCAGGATGGGGCCTCGAACCCCTGACGCCCAGCCCTCGGGCATCTCTCCTGACAGGCATTCGAGAAGGCCTCCCACGGACGGCCAGGAAGATGCTCTGCCCACCCGCCTGCCCCCAAATCCTTCCCGCTCGCTCTTACCTTCAGGCCCACTCAATTCCACGAACCCGTGGCCACATCAGCCATACCCACTGCAGGCCAAGCTCAGACTGAAACAGGTGGGGGGATGGGCACTGTCTAGATGGCAAAACAAAACAAAACCCCCTGGGGATTTCTGCCCTAACACTGGTCAGAGGGGCTGGGTCAACCCATGCCACAGCTCTGAAGCCGGGACAGAGCAAGGGGGGCCTCGCTGGCTTTTTGACGGCCCATTGGCTCCAAGTCATGGCGCACTGCCAATTTTCCCACACACACGTGCCTGTGGTAGGCAGCTAGACAGACATGAGCAGAGCAAGGACTGGGGCCAGGCATCCTTGCACGGAAGGCCACACCACGGAAAGCCCCAGGTGCTGAGCAACGGACAAAACTGGGAAAACAAGGATCTCGCCTCCAGGGTAACTTTTCCTCCACTAGCATGTTGTTGGCCATACAAGTTAGATCCCCCTTAGCAGGGAAGTGAACAAGGGGGCTGGAGAAGAGCCCGTAAACACAAAGCCCCCAGGACAATGAGGTTCTGGTCAGCATCAAATACATCTAGGTCTCAGTTGTGTTTCAGCTCCAAGCCCAGAAAAGCAGCAAAACCAGGCAAGCGACACCAGGGCTGACCTCAGGGACAGCTGCATTAACTAATGACCCCCTGCCCTGATGCTGACCAATCAGTGGAGACCACGAATCTAAAAGCACACACTCGGAGAGCTGATGAATAGTCTATTGATCCTCCCCCTTGGACCTCCCCTGAAACCTAAGAGTTAAAAACCTTAGGATGGAAGACCCAGCATGCTCTCAGTTCTGGGAGCACGCATTGTGCCTTTCCCCTCCTCTTCTCCCTCCCCTTCTTCTTCCCAACAGGCGTGTTTTCCTTGACTCTCTGTTTCTTTCTCCTAAGCACCTAGGAGACCTGCAACCAGGGGAGCAGTGGGCAGCGGCAGCTCGTCCTGGGCTCACCCCCTGAACCTGTCTCCAAGGCCCCCTTTCTTCTGACTTTCTTCCTGCACGGCCAGGAAATTCTTCCTTTACTCTCTGCGCTGTTTCTCTTGATTGGATTGGATTTTTTCCCTCAAGCAGACAAGAATCGAGGTCTCACCATTTCTCTGGTAATAATATACCCACTTGAGTCTGCTACCAAGTGTCAGAGGGCAGCTGGCCTGCCTAGGGCTTGGGAAGTGGGTTCTGCATCCCCACCACCACTGGACACTGGGTGTGAACGAGCTGCTAATGGGCCTTCTTGTTTGAGTAATGAATCAACAGTCTCCTGACAACAAACCTCCACCACTGACACCTGAGATACAGCCTGCTCCATCGCCTTCTCCTCTGATGCGACCACATGGAGGCTCAAAGAGGTAGGGCCTGTGTATGTCACAGTCGACAGGAAAGCAAGACAGAGACGAGACCGGAGCTGGACCCTGGGGCCTCCTGGACAGCTGGACCCCACCCCAGAGGACTCCCCCTGACATTGCTCACACTCAGGGCAGAATAAAAGCTATTTTCCCAGACCCCAGTCAGTAAACAGACACTTCCTCCTGGGCGTGCACCCCAAACCACAGTGTCGTCACCACCACCTGTGACCTCACAGCACGCTTTGGTGGAAAACGACTGTGGGCCCCAGTGAGGTGAGCCCTGAGCTTCCGAGTCCCAGGACAGCAGTCAACAAACAGCTCGGCAGAAGGGGACAAAAGCCCAAAGCCCTGGACTCAGAATGGAGGAGGGCTGCGTGTCCATCGGGGTGACAAAGGGCTCCTTTGAGGAAACTGCCTCCCCTCTACTCAAGGACTCCTTGATCCTGTGGGTTTCAGGCAGCAGGCCCCACAGAGGGTGCCCGCAGCATGGACTTCCCCGCAGTCGTGGGCCCCACAAGGTCTGGCTTCTGAACTTGAAAAGGCACTAACTAGGTCCTAATGGGCAGGGAGGCGGAAACCCAGGATCCGGTTCTGTCTGAGGGTTCTGCATCCTGTCTTGGATGCAAGCTGTCAGGCAGCCAAGAATTCCTGATGCCCCTGGGGCCTGGATGTGAGAAATCATTCCAGCCAAAGCAAGTGGGCCTTGAGGTCCCTTTTTGGGAAAATTTCGGGACTCCCTCTCCCCCCACCTGGTCTGTGGCCTTTGTCAAGCACATGCTATGCTGACAGTTCCCCAACATTCCAGGGGAGAACTGTCCAGGGGAATGTTGGGGTCAGTGCTGCTGGATTTCACAGATAGGGATGCTCAAGGTCCCACAGCAAGCCAGTGACAGTGCTGGCCTGGGACGCTGCTCTCTTGACACGCAGGCCAGTGCTCCTTCCTCAGAGCCCTGCTGTCTTAGAATTCACTTGGAGGCTGGGGAGGGGACAGCATGACCTCAGAAGCGCCCTCACAGGGCTCCACCCCCCACTCAGGGTCACAAATAAACAGAACCTCAGGACCACAGAGGTCAGAGCCAGAAAAGATGTTAGAGACAGTCTGGAGTCGGCTGTGCCCATCTTGCAGGTGGGAAAGCCGAGGCCTTCTGCAGCCCCTTCCCACAGAGGTCACCTTCACTCAACCTCAAATGACATACAGCACCTGTCACTCACTGTAAGGCATGGGGAAGGGCCAGGTAGTGATTTCCTGACCCCGCGGCCCCTGCCACATGCCCAGGTCCCGAGGCCAAGCATTTGGGCAGGTAGTGTGAGAGGCCCAGCAAGGGGTCATCTGGACAGGAAGGAGGGAAACTGTTCGCAGGGATGCTGGGCAGAAGGTCTGGGCAACTGGCGGTCTGCCATCCACACTTGGTGACCCTGTGGCTCAATCAGGTTCCACAGTGGTCTCTGCTTCAGCCTGAGCACTGTCCCAGGACTCAGAGTAAGGTTAGGCCTGCAAAGCCACAGGTGTTTAAAGAGCCACCAGCGGGCAGCACAACCAGCAAAGTACTTTTAATCTTAACAACCAGCCAGTGAAGTGGGGGTCATCCCCATTTTACTGATGGGAACACAGAGGCTCCCAGACATAGAAAGACTTGCCAAGGTCACACAGCCAGTAAACAGCAAAGTAAGGATTCGTGCTGAGAGGTCTGTCCGATTCGGTGGCCGGGCCCTCCCCCCTAGGCTATCGTTCCTGCTTCCCCGCGGCCGGCAGTGTCTGGAACAGGGTACCACAGCATCTCCACTTGGTTCCTGTTGCCCTGGAAACTGTCTCCCACCCTATCCTAAGCATCCACAAAGCCCTGGCTTCCCTCCCTACCTGCTTCAGGGCAAGTCATGAGCCTACTGGGGCCCTGAGTCACTGCCCGTGGGTGGCCCCATCACGAGCCAGGGTGGGGGTGTGAGGGGCGAGCACTTGGGGGAGAACACCCCTAGCCTCTGCAGACTCAGTACTGCAGAGAGACGAGCTGGGGAAAACAGTCCAGACAGAGGACAGACTGGAACTCAGCTCTGTCACCACTGGCTTTTCACACTCTTCTCTCTCATCCATAAAACTGGGTCGCCGTCTAGGTAAGATGAATATTTTGGGGCATTCATTCAGTATTTTTTTGCAGACCTACTCCATGCCAGGCCCTGTTCTAGGCCAATACTTCTCTACCAGGAGCCATCTTCCCCTGGAAGACATTTAGCAATACCTGGAGACACTTTTAACTGTCACAACTGAAGGGGGCAGTGCTGCTGGCACCTAGTGGGGAGAGCCCAGGAATGCCACTACACAGCCTACGACATGCAGGACGGCCCACACCGCGACTACCCAAATGTCAAGAGTGCTGAGGACAGGAACACATGTTTGAGGAACAGAAAAGCAGCCATCCTGGCATAAAACTGAGTAAGTTGCTATGCAGAGTTGAATGTGACACCCACAGACACACACCACAGCTGGCATCAAACTGTTCCCCTCCCCTTCGCCCCACACAACTGCCCTGGCTACTCGTCCAGGAAGCATTGAATAGGCAGGGCCACAACATGTTTCCCAGCCCTGGGAGAGTCTACACCTCAGGAAGCACTGGCCCAGGCCCTGGGGTGACAGTGAGGGCCACCCAGACGCAGGCGGGTTCTCAGCTGCACCTGCTCCGGCACCTTTCACACCCACTCGGCCCTGAGAGGTGGACTAAGTGGGAAGAATGTCCCACATCCACAGACGGGAGGACACAGGCTCAGTAACTTGGCCCAGGTGACACGGGCAGTTTGGGGCAGAGCCCAGGTCTGTGACCATTGACAGTATGGCTCCTGGCAGGCTGGAGCTAGGTCATCATCATGGGGGGCCCTAGAGCCCAGAAGTGGGCTGGGCTTGGAGTAGGTGTCTGTGAATGTTGGGGGACTAAATGGATGAATGGTCCTGCATCAAGGTACCTGGCCACGGCCCTCTGAAGGAGTACCTGACCACCAGGCCACACTCTCAGTCAGCACACAGGTTTCACTCGGGCTATCAGGGAGGGGCAAAGGGACATCCCAGGACAGCCAACACCCTGGGTCACCCATCTCCACTCCAATGGCCAATATCCCCAAGCCTGCCTGGGAGCCCTCTGCCTCTCCCCTAACCTGAGTGGGGTACTGAGGAGGCAAACAGCATCCCTGTCATCTCAAGACTTCCAGGGGTAGGCAGGTCAGACCCAGCAGGTCAGGACCCCCATGGCTCCTCCCCAGCAAAAACAAAAAGACAGACTGCTAGGGACCTGCTCTTCCCCATCCTGGGGCACCAAGCGCTCTCCTGTCCTGCCAACTTTACTGGCATTTATGTCCAATGAATGAGGAACTAAATAAATGAATGACCCACTCCATTCCAACCAACACACACAGCCTTTAAAAGAGGCAGAAACTGTGATTACACAGTGACTCTGCCATCCCTGCAGCCAGCTCAGGTCTCCTTGGGCTCTTTTGGTAACTTAGTCTAGTTACAGCCAACATTACTGAGCACCCTCAGTGTGGTATGCCAGGGACCAAGCTGAGGGCAGGGACAGGGATGCGGGCATGGGGGAGAGGATGGCACAGACAATTCAAGCACACCTGCATTCTCATCCCACCCGCCCACTAACCCACAGCTCTGCAATCCTGGGACCATCACAACCTCTCTGGGCCCCTTTCCACCTGTCTAAATGGGAGCAGCACCATCCACCTTTTTGGCGTTGCTGTAGGAAGGTTCCAGTGAGATCCTGTAGTAAACACCTAGCACAGTGACTGGCTCTCGGTAGATGTTCCAAACACTGGAGCTAGTGTGCTGGTAGTGACAAGAAGGAGGAGGACCCCACAGACCCTGCCCTCAAGGAACCTTCTATCGAGGTGGATAAGACACAACTCGATAAAAAGCAGAACGCAGCCTGTCCTGGAAAGGAACAAGAGCGCTGAGAGTTCAAAGGGAAAAAGATCAAACCCACCTGGAAAGAAGAAAGGCCTTCCTGCAGGAGGTGGCATTTGCAAAAGGTCCCGAAGGACTGGGCAAGGGGCGTACCATGGAGAGGGGTCAGCACAGGGTACATGTGTTTCTCAGGCCGTGAGGTACAGCTGCAGGGAGATGGTAGACACAACCCGGACACCTCACTCACTCCGGCCTGGGACAACTTGGGGATTTTCTGCTTCAGCCCCTGGGAGCCACGAGAAGTTTCTCAGGCAGGGAGAGAGATGCTCCAACTTGAGGAGGGTCTCTCCCCAGAGATGCCATCAAGGAGGGTCATGGTACAAGGGCCAAAAGATGAGCAAGGAGACTGTAGAGATAGTCCCATGAGGACAAGGGGGGAGGGACGTGAAAACTGGAAGGGAAACCCCTCTGACAGCTCCAGGACCCGGGCCTGGTGCCCCGTGGGCCACGGAAAAGACCTGTGCCTCCTCCCCTAGGGGCTCACGTGCCACTGGAGCAGGATGATACCCCCCGAGGCACTGCAGTCAGGCTGGGGACCACACGTGTCTGCATCCACGCTCAGCTCTCAGAGCTGGGGCTCTCTTGACCGGAAAGCATAGAGCCACCGGTTTCCAGAGCAACCTCTGAGGCAGTTCCCCAGAGTCCTCCCTGACACCCACTGTAAGTGAGTCAATTCTCCATCCTCTGCCCTTGAGAGCCGGACTCTAAAGATGTCTTTAGCCATAGCCGGTGAGTCACTGCACATTACCACATGAGCCAGTGTCACCTCCCCCACCTTCCTTCCCGGTCAAGATGTCCAGATGGTTCAGCACATACCACACAACCATCAGGGTAGGATCCCCAGCCACAGGCAGAAAGGAAGAGATGACCCTTGACCCTTCAAAGGAAGAGTGCCCCCACACCCTTGCATGAAATACAAGGAGTTCCTCTGAGCCTTGGTTTTCCTTTTCTGTAAAATGGGGGTCCCTCTATCTCACCAGACCATGGAGACAGTCAAAAAAAGTGGAAGACACCCAATTCCTCTGCCTTGCCAGCATGGTGGGTGCAGTTAGAACAACTCTGGGGTTTCTGCTATCTCCTTTTCCTGGAGCCTCGTAGAGACCACATCTGCCTTGATAACCACCCAGAAGTCCTCCCTCACCTCCTGTTCCCGGAACTCAAGCACAGAACTTTGGGGGAGGTCAGCCCAGCAGAACCTGAGGACACCTGTCTCCTTCCCATTACCCTGGAGCCCTCAGAGAAAAGGCTCTCAAATGGCTGCTGGACACACCGAGAGGTTCTTGGGGAAGGGGTCTGGGCATGCAAGCCAGCCCACGGTTGGACTGTGCCCTTATTAGGCGCTTACTGTAAACCAGGCAGCCACGCTGCCCTTGTATTTCTAAGAAAGAGGAAAACCATAGCCCAGAGGAGAAGGAAGTCATCTGAAGAAGGTGCTAAGCATCTATCTGAAGAGGGTGCCCGGCATCCGCAGTGGGGACAGCACCCAGGTACAGAGCAGCTCCTTTCCTCCACGGGAAGGAAAGCTTGGTCGTGGCAGTCGCAAGGGTAATGAAGTTGGGATCTCCAAACGCCCTGGCCTGTACTGGCAGAGGGACAGGGCTGCGCCCCCGGGCATATGTGCCAAACCGGGGTCCGCAGCCGGTCTCCAGTAGCGCGCAGAGCGTGTCTGACCCAGCGGAGTGCGGGGCTCCTCGGTCGCCCCGAGCCCAGCATCCCTGTCTCGGCGCCCCGGGAGCGCGCGGCAGGGGCTCCCCAGGGTGGGCGCCAGCCCGGGTAGGAGCGAGGTGCAAGCGCTCCCCGTGCGCCGCGCGAGGCACCCACCTTGGTGGGCACGGCGTGGCCCGCGGCCCAGAGCTGCAGTCCGACGGCCAGCGCGGCCCAGACGCCGGCGGGAGCCATGGGGACGGTGCGGCGGCCGAGCGCGGGGGCGGTCCGGCCCGCCTGGCCTGCGCTCCCTCGTGCCTTCCCTCCGCTGCGCCGCGCCGCGCTCCCGCGCTGCAACTGAAAGCGAAAGGCCGCGCTCCCGAGGCAAGAGAAATGCAGGGGGCGGGGTTGTGTTGGGGGCGGGGCGGGGCGGGGGCGGGCGAGATGGAAGACACACCTTCACCTTCTTTTCCCACTCCCCGCGTCCCGCCCTACGACCCGCTGCTCCGCAGGCATCCTCGCCCGGACCCCCACCCTCGCAAAGCCTAGCCTAGCCCCCCTCAATCCGGCACTTCATCGATACCTCCAGCGTCAGCCATTCCTAGCCCTCGGTGACACCTCAACCTCCCCAAATGTTCCCCTCCCAGTGTGTGGGCAGGAGACCCTCATTGGGGACAGGCTTCCACTAGGTTTGTGGCTGCCACGGGGCTGTGCCTCTCGACCTGCCCTGCGACCACCTACCCCTCTTTCCCGCAGGATCCTCACTCCTGTCGGGGTTGGCGCTAATTTCCAAAAGCATCCAGCAAAACTGACACTAGCTTTGGCGGGCCACATCTATTCTAGATCATTCACTCATTCGGACCTTAGAGTCAGACCACCTGGATCTGAATCTCTGCACTAAGCTCATAGCGTCATTATGAAGATCAAAAGATATGTAATACACATAATATAGTATGTATTATACTCGTGTGTTTACTTATAAAACATATATGTAAGTTAATAAGCTCTGCATACGTATTTGCTGCTCTTGCTATTAGTCATTTGTTCATTTATCCCTAAATACTCTTCAAGCTCACAAGACCGTCTCCATGAGCTAGACCTGCCCTGCCGTCCTCCTTGAGTCCCCTGTCCAGGTGGCTGACAAGTGAAAAGAGGCTTGGGACAGAAGGCTTCCAGGATGTTGTGGGGCCCCACAGGAGGGCTGGCTGAAGCCTAGGGCCATTAGCGCTGGCTTCCCTGGAATTTACATCATGACTGAGCACTCACACTAGTGGCTACCTGCACCCCCTTAACTTTGATTGCCAACCCTGATGTCAGGGCTAGCCTTATGTGACCAGACCACATTCCCCCCAGCCCTGGGAGTCCCCTGTCCCCAGCACACAGGATATTTCCGAAGGGTGGGGTGGGCAGGGTGGCAGGAGGTGATTCTGTTCCCTTGTTCCCTCACTGCTGGTTGCCCCAAGAGGTACAGGGTCCCCCACTCTGGGCCACCAATGCCTGAGATGGAGATAGCAACAATGATGCTTCTAGGTGCTGGGTGAAAAGTGGGAAGTGACTCTTAGGGAGATGGAAAATCCCACCTCCTGATCAGGAGGCTGGGAAATAACCTGGTTCCCACATATTTGTGAGACATGGGCTTCGCTGAGGTTGCGGCCAACACAGCCCACAACCTTAACTCCTCAGGGCCAGCTTCTAAAACTCGCATGACAATTTCTCCTGGCCCTTACAACTCTCACCTGGGAGCAATTTTGAGGACTCTCTGATCATAAGAGAGAGCCAAAGAGCAGGAGTGGGGTGTCACCTGGTGGAAGCAGGGGCAGATGGTTCTCCATGGATGTCCCCTACGTACCTCAAGCCCAGTGGGTCCTGCTGACTCATTCTCTCCAACAGCAGCTCAGCTCATACCCTGTGCAACCTGTCCCACTCCAGCTCTGCCTCCTCAGACCCAGCCACAGGCTCTAACTCATGTTACAAACCTTCACAGAGCACCTGCTGGGTGCCAGCCCTGGCGTGCTGGGCCCTCAATAATGCAAAAAGCAGACAAGAACCTCCCATCAGTCTGTGGTCCCTAAACTCCTGTGATGATCACATTCCACAGCAGTCCCTCCTGCTTGGACCCAGTAAAGGGAAGCATCCACTCTTCCCCCTAGAGGGCTCTCAACACAACGGTGACTCCTTCCCCAAAATCCTTTTTCTCGGTTTCTCCAAACCCAACATCTCACTCAGGCTGGGGGTGAACAATGGCAAATTCTGGGTGAACCATTTGACATTGAGTTTCTTAGTATGACCTGCACAGGTGGCCCAGGACTCTCTCTGCAAGATGGGGTTCGATCTTGGCACCCACCATATTGTACCTGCCATTGGGGAACCTGGGAAAACTCAGCACTAGCACAGTCTGGATCTCCTGGCCTCTCCCCTCCTGCCCCACAGCTCAGTCCTGGCTTTGGCCTTGGCCATTTCTCCCTGCAGTGCTCCGGTGGCCTCCCAGCTGGTCCTCTGGCCTTCAGGCTCTGTTGCTCTAATCTGTTCTTCGTGGTGTGGTCAGTGCAGCTCTCTGACACATAAGGCAGTGATGCCATTTTCCCCAGTCTAGTAGTTCTCAACCAAGGAGTGATTTTTACTCCCTGCCCCAAGGGACATTTGGCAATGTCTGGAGAATTCTGGGTTGCCACAATTGCAGGAGGCAGGGGTAGGTGGTACTGGCATCTCGTGCATAGAGATTAGGGATGCTGCTCAATATCCTACAATGCACGGGACCACCCCCAAAACAAATTATCCAGCCCCAGATGTTGATAGACGTTGAGAAAGCATGCCTAGGGCATGGCTCACCACAGCCTTCAGAACCGAACTCAGTCTCTTCAGCAAGACGCTGGAGAGCCTTCACCTCTTGGCCCAGCCTGCCTGCCAGCCAAGTCTCCCCAACTCCACACTATTGACCACCCCAAGGAACCCTAAGTTCCCACCTCCATGCCTCGTTCACATGGGTTCCTATGCATGGGCTGCCTTTCCCTCCTGTTTGCATGGTGATCACCTCTTTGTCCTTCAAATCTTGAAGCTGAATTCTCTCCGCTGTGAAACTTGCCCTTAGCCACACCCCACCAACCTGGGCAGGGTTGGACATCCACAAACCATTAGCATGACACTCACCTTGGTCTGGTTAGTTGCTCACATGTTCCTCTCCTGTCATAGTAATTATGATACTAGCCGTCAGGGGACTTGCAGAAGTATGTTGGAACAGCAAGGTCAAGCTTCATAGGGAGCTTGCACGGCTAATAAGAGGTACAGAGATTCAAACTGAGTTTGGCTGCCTTGGTACCCCAACTGAGCTGCCTCTCACACTGCTGGATTGTGTGGTACTCAAGGGCAGAGGGTGATACACAGAGGGAGGGGCTCAATCAAGTTGAAGGACATGAGGACTACGTGCAGGACTAGTGTATGCAGGAGGCAATAAAGAAGTGAGTGAGTGAATGAGTGAGTGAACAAACGAGTGAATGAGTGGATGTCAGGGTCAAGGCCCAGGAATCCAGCCCAGCCCAATCACTCAACCTGGTCTCCTAGACCATGTGTGTCTTAGACCTCAGCCCCACAGTGCAGGAAAAGCCCACTTAGTCCTCGGTCATGGATATCAAGCAGGCTTCCAAGAGATAGGACCACGGTCCTCTGGTCTACAACTCCGAGGCTATAAGCACAGCAGCTGTAACCTCAGCCTGGGCTCCCCGGAGCCTTTCCCAGTGTAACCCCTAGCCCTCAGAGAGCCCCTACCATCTCACACACCCAGCTAGCTGATGACTCTGTTTTGCAAGCAGATGTAGACGAAAGCTCAGCAATAACAGGTATCGTGCGTAAGAATAGCCAGTCTGCCGACCAATATTTATTGAACACTTATTATGTGCCAGGCATTCTAGTGGACCGCTGGGAGGAATGGCTCTCCAGCTTCAGCCATCATCAGAATCACCTAAAAGATGTTGTACACGTGCAGATTCCTGGCCCCCCTCCCGTGTCTGACAATCTGGCTTTGCAATGGGCCCCCAGGTGACTGACAGACACCTTCTGGGAAACCGGGTATGGAGGATTTAGCTGCAGCAGATGCTGCGGCTGAGGGCAGTTAGGTGGGGGCAGCTGTGGTTGTGCTGGGATTGGCAGTTCACACTATAGGGCAGGTCTCAGAACCAGCCACAAAGCCGGCTCCTTCTGACCTGGCCCCCCAAGGGCCCAGGAGCATCCTGTCTTGCAGGAGCTGCTTGGGCAGCAGGACCCCCCCCACACACACACACACCCCACCCCCGCCCACAGTCAGGGCAAGCCGCCTCCTCTTTCATCCCACCATTCCGTGTGTCCCCAGGCCCTGCCCCAGCCCCTTGATGACTCATGTTCTAAAATCAAGAACAGGAAGGAACACTGGGTGTTAGCCACAAGCCTTGCAACGGACTCCTTCATCTCTCTGTCCCTCCCACCCGCCCTCCCACCTTCCCGAGCTGAGCTGGCCATACCAAGCCGGGGCTGGGGGGCGCTGGGGGCGCTGGATTGAGAAATATCCACCAGTTCCCGTCTGGATTTCCTTCCAAAGAAGAGGAGGGCCAGGGAGGGTGGCTCCCCTGCTTCCCACCCTCAACAAGGACCACAGGCAATTTGGGGAAGGGAGCCAAGACACTTCCCAGGGCTCCCCTTCCCCCAGGTCACCAAAACCTCCCTGTTCTGCCTGGGCTGCCTCTACCTAGGAAGCAGTTTCCAAATCAGGCCCATACCTTCTGGAAAAGACCCTCAATTCCTAAGCCCAGCAAGTGGGGCCACTAGGCTTCAGGGGAGTCCTCATTCTAGTCACTCTCCCGGTGACCTTGGGCCAGTGTCCTCCCCTATAACATGAGAGGACTGAATTAGATCAGGGAGACAGGCTGATTCATCCTAAATGCCAACGCCACTTGGTGGTGGCTGCCTAGGGCTCTGTGTTAAGAAGGATTCTGAGGCCCTGGCCGGTTGGCTCAGCGGTAGAGCGTCGGCCTGGCGTGAGGGGGACCCGGGTTCGATTCCCGGCCAGGGCACATAGGAGAAGCGCCCATTTGCTTCTCCACCCCCCCTCCTTCCTCTCTGTCTCTCTCTTACCCTCCCGCAGCCAAGGCTCCATTGGAGCAAAGATGGCCCAGGCGCTGGGGATGGCTCCTTGGCCGCTGCCCCAGGTGCTAGAGTGGCTCTGGTTGCAACAGAGCGACGCCCCAGAGGGGCAGAGCATCGCCCCCTGGTGGGCAGAGCATCGCCCCTGGTGGGCGTGCCGGGTGGATCCCGGTCGGGCGCATGCGGGAGTCTGTCTGACTGTCTCTCCCCGTTTCCAGCTTCAGAAAAAAAAAAAAAAAAAAAGGATTCTGAGCCCATATGTGGACTCTGCAAGAAAGGATACATGATCACGTAGCCAGGTGTGCCCTGGGTGGGGGAGGGGTCGGCCACAGCATGATTACCTGGCCTCTGCCATCCCTAGACAAGGACCAAGTGCCCTTCCGGTCCTGATAGTCACAGATTCTATGGCTTTCACGAGATGGGAGGAGATGGGAGTGAAGAAGGTCTGAGCCTATTTCTAAACACCTGTCTTTAACAGTGCAAAGGAAGTGTGTCTGTCCAGCAAGAACGACTGCCCGACCCCATCCTGGGCCTGACCCGACGGACAGGTCTCCCCTTCTTCCTACTGCAAACCACGCTGCTGTATTTTACACCCATCTGTCCTTTGACCTTACATCGGCTTTGTTTCGATTTTTTTTTTAAAGAAAATTCAAACCTTAATATAAGAAATACCCATAATCCCAGTACCCGGAATTCACCCATGTTAACAACGGGGGCTGCCCTCATTCCTCTCTGACCTCATAACCCTTGACCTCCGCGGCCTCCTGGCTGGTCCTGAACCTGCAAAGCCAGCCAGGCTTTTGCTCTTGCATTTCCCTCTACCTGGACCATCCTTCCTCCAGACACCCTCATGACTCAAAGGTCACCCTTCCTCCAGACACCTGCATGACTCAAAGGTCACCTCCTCGAGAGTCACCTTCTCTGACCCTCCCCTAAACTAGTTGCTTTGCTTCTCTTCGTAGCAGCTGTAATAACGTCCTTGTTTAAGGGACACTGTCTATTTTGTTCTTTGCTGGGGCCCCAGCACAGACATCATTAGATTTAAAAAAAAAATAGACTCTCAGTAAATATTTGTTGAATTGCTTTTTTGCTTCAAATTCTTTTATTTTAGAATTAAAACTCAAGTCCTTCTGGACTCTTCAGCCTCTGTTCTAGGCCCTTCTCTTTCTCACCAAAGGCGACTGTTACTGAGTCCGCTGTGTCTCTCTCCAGTCCACTTTCCGTCTCCACAAATAAACACGCACCGTGCGTGTTATCTTACGTGCGTCCTCGTGCGTTTATACAAAAGACAGAATACCAGGTGCACCGTTCTGCCCCTTGATGTTTTCCTCGCCCTGGGCTGTGTTTCTGAGAACTTTCCGTGTTGATGAGTTCAGTCTTAGCTGCTTCTCTCTACCTGTGGGGCGGAGCTGCCCCGCGCCTGCCCCCTCCCCACCCTGTCCCACACTGTGTACCTGCTGCCCTGCCCGGGGAGGGTTGTGCGCTGGCACATCTGCTCCGGTGACGCATTCTTGCACCTGTCTCCTGAAGCACAGGGTTGAGAGTTTATCTGTTGTCTGGGTCGGGCATAAACCTAGAAAGTAGACCTGCTGGGTGGTGGGGGTTTGCCCATTTTCATTTTCACTCGGTCCTGCCAAATTCCTCTCCCAAGGGGCTGTACCCATTTCCACTCTCAGCAGCAGCATGTGAGACTCACTCCCGTGTGGGTTTCTTTTTATAGCCCTTCATATTCTCAAAGCGCTTTCAATTCTCCTGCCTCCCTCGGCCTCACCCTGGCTCTGCCCATAATCTTCTCCTGTAAAGAGTGGGCTGCCCTCCCCCCCCCCCCCGACTCCCAACCCTGAATCTCTCACCCCTCCATCCCCTCCTCACTCCCCAACCCTGCTAACTCCACCCTCCCCAACTGCCACTCACCACCCACCCTGCTCTCTAAACACCCCTCCGCACCCCGTCTTGATGCCTCTCCTTCAGGCTTTGGTGGAGCCAAGAAGCAACCCGTCCCTACTTTCTAGTGAAAAATGCAAAAGCAAGCCGTGGCTGCCTTCCACCTGGCTCTCTCCAGACCCACCTTACCTTAGGCCTCAGTTTCCCCACCTTCTTCTGAGGTCTCCACCCCACTACAAACTGGGCCACTGGTCTGGACAGGAACCACAACTCCCCTCAACTAGCCTCTCCAGCCCCTTATTGTAAGTCATTCCTGGGTATTTTATCATTTGGTAGCTGGTGGGAATGGGATCTTTTTTCACCTAGCGTCTCTCTCTCTCTCTCTCTCTCTCTCTCTCTCTCTCTCAGCTTTTGGACCTAACATACAGCAAGCCCAGTGAATCATAGTCCTCAGAGCTTGGGGTGTTTGTGTGTGTGTGTGTGTGTGTGTATTTTCTTTCTCAGCCCTGTTCCCACTGCCACCCTACCACGAGCTCAGTCCACGGTGTCCTTGTAAAGCACGTGGTGCTGTCTGTGGGTGTCTCCATTTCTCTGGGATGGGACCATTAGATCTTGGAACATCTGTGTACCTACTTTACTAACACCATCAGAAGTTTCTCCAGGATGACCATGTCAGCCACGCTCTCTCCCACCTGCAGGGTCAAGAAGGTTCCCTTTTTTTTTTTTTTTTTTTTTCACACTCTGCCCCAAACTCATCATTAGCCAACTTCTGATTTTGGCCAATGTGATGGGTGCGAAGTAGAACCCACTCTTGTGTTTCATTTGCATTTCTCTGAATATTCGTGAGTTTGAGCACCTCCTCACTGCTTGTTAGTCATTCGGGTTTCCCCTTCTATGAACTGCCTGTTCACATCCTTTGACCAAATTTCTATCATTTCCTGTCTTTTTCTTGTAGCTTTGCAATAATTCCTTTTATATTCTAGATATTAATCCGTTGTCATTTTTAGATATCACAAATACTTGCCCCATTATGTCATCTGTCTGGTGTCCTTATTTATGGTGATTTGTTTTGTTTTTTTAAAATCCTCAAATTTAATATAATCAAACCCAATTTTTTTTTGTCACTTGGATCTTAGTCAAAAGCTCCTTATCCCCCTGTAAAGTATAAATAAAAATTTCCCTTTTTTTATTTCTTTCACTAAGCTTGTGATTTTATGTCTCACAACTGGTCTTTAATACAACCAAATTATGTGCGAAAGACCTAGAAAAAAACCACCAAGTTCACTTTTCTCCATAAAGTGAGCCATTCTTTCCTACGTCATTGGCCAAATAGTCCACCCTTTCATCGCTGACCGCAATTACACAGGTCTGTCTCTGAACGACCCATTCTGTTGCACTGACCTTCCTGTTCGTGGGCTAGTTTCACAGGGTTTTTATTAGTGGAGCTTTGTTTAGAATCTGGGAGAGTGAATCTCCCTCGCTCTTCTTTTCCAAAATTATTTTAATTCTCTATGCTTCTTTATTCTCCTGTCCTCTTCTTAAAATATATATATTTAAGTTCCTCAAATTCCAGCTGTGGTGTTACTAGAGATTGCACCGAATTGATGGGTAATTTGGGGGAGAAGTGACATCATCGCAACATTCCTCCATCAACATGGGACACCTTTCGTCTGTTCAGAGCTTCTTCTACTCCTTCTACTCACCAGAATTCTTCCCTGGGCTGGGCGTGCCCGGGGTGAGAGGTGGCAGCTCCCCTCCCCAACTCACCACGTCCACACCTGAATGCACGTTTGATATCTGCATTAACTCCTGGCGAACTGAATGGCAGGGCCTGTTGTCCCGTTTCCTAGGTGATTTTTAAGCAGCTCGTCCAGATCCACACTGCCAGCAGAGTGTGGACACAGGACACAGAACAAATCTCTTAACAGCAAGTCTCATTAAAACCTGAAAAGTTGGCCCTGGCCGGTTTGCTCAGTGGTAGAGCGTCGGCCTGGCATGCAGGAGTCCCGGGTTTGATTCCCGGCCAGGGTACACAGGAGAAGCGCCCATCTGCTTCTCCACCTTTCCCCCTCTCCTTCCTCTCTGTCTCTGTCTTCCCCTCCCATAGCCAAGGCTCCATTGGAGCAAAGTTGGCCCGGGTGCTGAGGATGGCTCTGTGGCCTCTGCCTCAGGCACTAGAATGACTCTGGTTGCAACAGAGCGATGCCCCAGATGGGCAGAGCATCGCCCCCTGGTGGGTGTGCTGGGTGGATCCCGGTCGAGCGCATGCGGGAGTCTGTCTTACTGCCTCCCCGTTTCCAACTTCAGAAAAATACAAAAAATAAAAATAAACAAAAAAAGAAACCTGAAAAGTCTGTTTCATGAAGGATTTGCCAGAGACCCCAAGGCAGCGGGGTTGTGTGTTAAGGTGTAACACTCATCATAGAGAGGTTCCACTCCATTGATGGAGAACACAAGGCTGTCCCAGGGCTGGCCCTTAGGAAGAGGTGAAATCGCCGGACCCATCTTACCCCATCACCAGTAGCTCATCCCTGTTTGGTTGGAGTCAGTGGGCCCACCTCTTTAGACAAAGACAGCCAGGAGGTAAAGGCCATACCTGTCACATCTTATTTGCCCTTACTTAGGGGAAAGCCGCCTCTCTGAGCGTGTCCTTACACTTTCTCCAGAATACCTCCCAAGAGGGCTCCCACCTGGACCAGCACAGGCAGTTTGGACATAAACAAGCTCACATTGAAACACAATGCCCTCTTGCTCCTGCGGCTAAGAAAAGCTTCATGGCTTTGCTCCAGCCCTACCTCCTTCTTGAAGCCCCCCAGGATTTCTCCAGCCCACAGGGATCTCTTGCCCTCTCTACAGGGGGGACTGGCATTGGAGAAAAAGCACTGGAAGGAGCTAAACCAGATTTTCAAATATTTAAGGGGGTGGCACAGAAAACTTGTTCAAATGGAATTGTAGGTGGAGAGATAAGTTTTTTCAGATATTTTTGTGTCCAGATCCCAACTCTGCCACTCATTAGCTGTGTGACCTTGGACAAGTCACTATACCTCTCTGAGCTTCAGTTTCTTTTTTTCTTTTTCTTTTTCTTTTTACAGAGACAGAGAGAGAGTCAGAGAGAGGGATAGACAGGGACAGACAGATAGGAACGGAGAGAGATGAGAAGCATCAATCATCAGTTTTTAATTGTGACACTTTAGTTGTTTATTGATTGCTTTCTCATATGTGCCTTGATCATGGGGCTACAGCAGACCGAGTAACCCCTTGCTCAAGCCAGCGACCTTGGGTCCAAGCTGGTGAGCTTTGCTCAAACCAGATGAGCCCACGCTCAAGCTGGCGACCTCGGGATTTCGAACCTGGGTCCTCCGCATCCCAGTCCGATGCTCTATCCACTGTGCCACCGCCTGGTCAGGCTGAGCTTCAGTTTCTTGATCTGTGAAATGACATGATAACTACACCAGCCACCCAAAGTTGGTATGAAGAGTAACTGACCCAGGAAAAGTGCCCGGCATATGGCAAGCACTCAGCGTGATGACCATTAAGATGGAAACCCAGTTTGAAACACACATCTTGAAGTTGTTGCTTGAAGCTGACTGTGGGGCTGGGGAAGGCCTTTTCCTCACTAAGTTGGCTGCCTCGAGAGTTACATCCCCAGAACCCTTAAATCCCACCGTCTGGATCGTGATCCCAACTCTGTGAAATAATGTGTGTAATTTAAAATCTGAAGTAGGCCAAATGATTCCCTAATACGGCACAGACGTTAAGAAGAAGCAAGTCTTGTACATAAAATAAAAAACCAAGCCTGACCAGGCGGTAGCGCAGTGGATAGAGCATTGGACTGGGATGCGGAGGACCCAGGTTCGAGACCCCGAGGTCACCAGCTTGAGCGCGGGCTCATTTGGTTTGAGGAAAAAAAAAAAAAGCTCACCAGCTTGGACCCAAGCTCGCTGGCTCGAGCAAGAGGTTATTTGGTCTGCTGAAGGCCTGCGGTCAAGGCACATATGAGAAAGCAATCAATGAACAACTAAGGTGTCGCAACAAAAAACTAATGATGGATGCTTCTCATCTCTCTCCGTTCCTGTCTGTTTGTCTGTCCCTATCTATCCCTCTCTCTGACTCTCTGTCCCTGTAAAAAAATAAAAAGAAAAGAACAAGAACTAAAAGCAGGAGTCTTCTAGAAGTTCCTCTCCAGGGCATCCATGGAGGTGAGGTTCACACAAACAGCCAAGTCATGGATTTTCAACAAAGGGAAATGATTTTAACAGTGAGCCTATGAACCAACACCCATAGCAATTACACCCATAGGTAGAGAGATTTTATTTTGTTAATAAATCACTGAAGATCATTTTTTTAAGTATTACTTAGAAGAAAGGCAAGAACCCATAATGTTTGAGTGGTTAGAATGGGTGATGAGACCGTGCATAATTTTTATGATTTTCCCTATACTTTTTCCTGTTTTTATCAGGGTTTTAAAATTTTGGTTAGCTATTTATAAAGGTTTTTTATATTTGTTTAAATTTTTAAAGCACCAACAACCTGGGTTCCAGTCCTGATAACCGCTGATTCTCTGTGTGACCTCGGGCACAGCTCTCGCCTCCCCGTACCTCAGTTTCTCCATCTGTAGTTAGAGAAGGAGCTGTTGCATGGGGCTATGAGGTCTGGGAGTCACACATCCCTCATGTTCATCAGCCCCCTTCCCCGCGCATCCCACCAGCCCAGATGGCCTATAGCAATGGGAGTCAGCACCTTTTTTCCTCCTTAACGAGACCAGAGAACTGAGACCTTGGCTCAGAGCAGGAGCAACCAAGGAGCAGCCAGGGAATGGAGAGGCAGAGAACGGACCTGGGGCGCAATCCCCTACCAGGCTGGACGTGGGCTGGCTCTGGGCCAGTTTCCCTGACATGACACCCCGCCCTCCTTTGTGGCACACAGCACATGAGACCTGGCTCCCTGCTCACCAGCACGGAGCTCGCAAAGCCGAAGTCACTGACCTCATTTCCTCAGTAGGTTGTTCCTTCCCCGATTCAGAAGGAGGGAAACGTTGGTAATTTTTCCCCTGTGCAATTTCCCAATCTTCATTCATACAGTTGTTTAGGAATACACGTCTACCGGCCATTGCTGGGCAGGGCTGGACGGGATTGACTGCGGGTGGGCACCAGCCCCGCAGGGGACGGGAGGCAGAGAACTTAGAGGAAGGCAGAGGGGCCCTGGCTGAATTGTCTGGGGGTTTCTTGAAGTAGGCGACAGTGACTTGCTCACCTCTTGTTCGCCTCTCAGGGAACCATAGCCCCTCACCTCCCAGGCCTGTCTTGCAGAACACACACATACTTATTGAGTGCCTACTGTGTACCGTGCAGAACTTTCCTGCCCCTTCGCTCATAGGTCATTGAGACCCTGCCCCAGCCATGTGCCCAAACAAGATTCCAGGAACTTTAGCAAGCACCGAGAAGGCGTCAACTTTGCCAGCACCTAGACCTGGCTTCAAGTCCTAGGTCAGGCCGTTTGCGTGCACGTAACCTTGACCTTGGACAAATCACTTCATCTCCTGAACCTCCATTTCCACATCTGTAGAATGGGCAGAAATAAGCCCCCTTTGCAAGGAGGCTGTACGGATCGGAGTTTGAGAGACCGCAGTGCCTGGCACATGGTAGGTACTCGATAAAGGTAGCCATCTCCTCCACCCGCACCCCGAACAGAGCCTGGCATCCCCCGAGGTGCGGGAGGTTTCCCTGTGAAGTTCCCCGACTGCTCAACTTCAGTCACACTCAAAGGAAACCCCCTTCGGTCCCCAATTCCCCTGCAGTTCCCCAGCCCTCCTGAGGCTGTTGCAACTTCCCACCAGCCACCCAGCCCAGCCCAGCCCGTCCAGTCTCCCTCCCAGTCCCTGCATAACAATTTCCGCCTCGAAACTGCCTCCCCCATCTCCCCCTTCCTATCCCGGAGACCTAGCCATGAGAAGGCAGGGGCGGGGCAGCCTCCACCCCAGATTCACACCCGTGTTTCTGACACCCCGATCGCAACTGCCCACTTCCCCCTGCGTGCCCTGAATTTCTCCATCCTCCCAGACCTCTTTGATGTGTGCCAAGTCCCCAAGCCCTGGCCGCACACCTGACCCACACGGAGGGCCTGGCACAGCTCCGTAGTCCTTATTTTTATAGCAGTGACCCCTGGCTGAGGTGATCTCCTACACTCCTTAATGTTCCTCTGTACCAGGGCAGGCTGTGTCCTCAGCACCAGCAGCACACATAGTCTGAGCTTGATAAGTATTTATCTGATGAATGAATGGACTAATCCCTTCACCCTCGCTCTGGGATAGGCGCTCTCATTCAACCCCTGTTGCGGGAAGGGGGGGGGGGGCATCATCTGAGCTAGATGCCACACGGTGGGCGCGCTACGGCCCCCTGCTCACCTGCATCAGCCCATCTCTCCAGGTGGCCTTTGACTCCCTGAGAGTGGTACCTATATCTCTGTCCCTACCTACCCCACCACGGTTCCCGGCACAGTTCCTGACACATGGTAGGTGCTCTATATGGATCTGTTACTTGAAGGACTGAATAAATGAACGGTCATATTTTCATAAGAGATTTTTTGGTGCAACTTTTGGGATCAAGCCTCCAACCAGTCAGTGCTGTGGGAACACAGAGGACTCAAGGGTCCTGGTCCCATGTGGTCCTGGAAGGCTTATCTGGAGGTGGAAGAGAAAGTTGAGGATGGAAGTCTGGGAGTTGGGGCACTAAGCAGAGATTTCAAGCTGGGGGCATGTTCTTTCATATTTAGTGATGGTGGGGGTGAGGGCGGGGGACACAGCTGGGTTTCATTGGGGACTTGGATATGGAAGCCACAGGAGGTAGCAGGATGTGCCCGGGAGGGCTGGATTGGCAGACTTTGGTCTGTAGGTACTAAAGGAACTATTGAGGCCCTGGCCGGTTGGCTCAGTGGTAGAGCGTCAGCCTGGCATGCAGGAGTCCCGGGTTTGATTCCTGGCCAGGGCACACAGGAGAAGCGCCCATCTGCTTCTCCACCCCTCCCCCTCTCCTTCCTCTCTGTCTCTCTCTTCCCCTCCCGCAGCCAAGGCTCCATTGGAGCAAAGATGGCCCGGGCGCTGGGGATGGCTCCGTGGCCTCTGCCTCAGGTGCTAGAGTGGCTCTGGTAGCAACAGAGCGACGCCCCAGATGGGCAGAGCATCGCCCCCTGGTGGGCGTGCCGGGTGGATCCCGGTCGGGCGCATGCGGGAGTCTGTCTGACTGCCTCCCTGTTTCCAGCTTCAGAAAAAAAAAAAAAAAAAGGAATTATTGAAGGCTCTGCGAGGGAGGGGCCTGGTCAGAGCTGAGCTTTGGAAAGAAAGGTAGGTGGATCCCAGCTGGGTGGTTCAGTGGATAGAGCATTGTCCTAACACACCGAGGTCTTGGGTTCAATCCTAAGTCAGAGCACATATGAGAAGCAAATAATGAGTGTACGACTAAATGAAAAAATTAAGTGGAACAATGAGTTGATGCTTCTCTCTCTCCCCCAAATCAATGGAAATATTTTAAAGAAAGAAAGAAAAGCAGATGGGGCACTCCCCATACATTAACTGAGTCCTGTGGATGCCTTCTGTGCTCTGCAAGGCCCAAGACTCAGGGTTGGGGCCGTAGCCGTGGTGTGACCCCAACTTGAGCTGCAATGGAACACCATGGTTCCAATGGTTGGGAACTTGGACTCCAGCCAGGTGGCCCACGTTTGAATACTGGTTGCACCTCTTAGCTGCTGTGTGACCCTGGGCAGTGACTTAACTACTCTGTGCCTTGGTATCCTCACCACTAACATAGAGGTAATAATATTGATAGCAACCACTTCCTAGGGCACTGTGAGGTGTAAGTGAGATAGCACAAAAAGCCTCAATAATTAGAGTTCCTACTGTCATTCTACCTACAGGGCAACTTCCTGGGGGGCAGGCAGAGCGGGAGCCCTTCACATCTCTTTCTTTAGAGCCCAGCTCCAATGGGCACAGAGGCTTTCTCAGGGAACTTTCGATGAATGAACATGGCCCGAGGACCCTGGCCGACCTCAAGAGTGCCCCAGTGTTCAGGGGGTCTTCTGCCTGAGGTGAGGTGCCCTCCCTCAACACCTGCCAAGGCCATGGGTATTTCCTGAGTGAAGGGCAGTCACAGTGAAAAACAGCGTCCCTGTGACAGCCTATTCTTGCATAATCTGCCCACAGCTCTCTGTGGCTTCCTGACCAGGCTGGGTACAGCCCCGGGGTGGGGGTGGGGCGGCCCCATCCTGCTTTGGAAGGTGCCAAACCCTGCCCACGTTCTCAGGGGAGCCCAACAAGACCTCTCGGAGCCTCGGTTTCCCCACCTGGGAAACGAAGGTACTAGAACCGATGATTTCGAAAGCCTCAAACATTTTCGAGTCTGACAGAGGTAAGCTTAGATCCCGGCCCTGCCACATGCCAACAGCACAGGGCTCTGACCGCCCAGGCCAGCCCCATGGTCCAGAGCTCACGCTCTGGAGACCGACAAACTTGGGTTCAAATGCCAGCCAGGTGACTTTGGCTTCTTTGAGGCAACTCTGGGAACACGAAGGGCCAAAGGACGGGGAGAATGGAATGAGGCAACGTGTGAACCGTTCAGGACAGCGCCCGCCACAGGACACCCAGTAAGATCTCACAATTCTTCAGCACGCCTCTTGAAGGGTGGGGTCTCCATACCCTCCATGTGCATTTGGGCTCAGTGATGGCTTGGCCAACAGAACGTGGCCAAAGTGATGTCATGCCTGTTTCTGGGCCCAGGTTTTAAGAACCTGGCAGTTTCTACTTCCTGCCCTGGGTCATCTGTGCTAGGAACCCGGCTACCATGCTGTGAGGAAGCCCAAGCCACTCCATGAGAGGCCCGGGGAGAGGAACGCACAGTAGCATGCTGTGTGGCACCAGCATGTGCTGCGTGAGCAGAGGGGAGCTTCCCCACCAAGCCCAGACCTGACTGCAGCTCTGTGAGCGAAAGCAATGACTGGTGTTGTTTTAAGTCACAAAGTTTTGAGTTCATTCAGGGCGTCGCAGGGGATCACACAGCAGGACTGTGAAGATCTGTTTCTAGCCGTTCAACGCTTTTGAGAACTGGGAATCCGTGTGCTCTTCTACAATTACGGTCACTGTGAGGTTTAGTGGCAACGTCTGTAAAGTGCTTTGGCATTAAGTTCCTAACAATGTTCCTGACCCTCATGTGGGGCCAGCTCCTTAATCTGTGGGACTGACCCAGTGAAAAATGAAACCACGGGGCCCCTTGTTCAAGATGTACCGATGATTTCCCAGACAGTGCCAGCACAGTATTAAACCAAGCTTGGCCTTTCCAAGGGGGGCCCTGGGTGACTGCCATATGGCATGAGGCTGCAGAAGTCTTGTTTCTTGTCTATTCTTGTCTGTCTGATTATGGGGCCAACTTTGGTTCTTGCAAAGCAACGTTATAAACAAGCACCCGTGCGTGACAGGTAGTGGTGCAGCGGTTAGAGCGTCGATCTGGAACGCTGAGAAACCAGGTTCGAAACCCCGAGGTCACTGGCTTGAGCCCAAGGTCACTGGCTCAGCTTGAGCGTCCCTCCAATCCCTATGAGATTGTCAAGGCACCTATGAGAAGCAATCAATGAACAACTAAAGTGAAGCAATTATGAGTCAATGCCTCTCTCTCTAAAAAAAACCAAGAAAACCCCCAACACTCTTACCATAGTTGCTTTGACTTTAACACCATTTAAAAAAAAAGAAGAAGATTGAGAATCAGCAAATAACCGTTACTGTTCACTTAGACGAGATTGCACTTCCCTCAGCCCACTCCCAGCTCACAGCAAGGGACCAATCTTAACAAGTTGGGGCCTTCAGTAAATCACTTTACCGCTGCAGGGCTATTTTCCCACCGTTAAAAGGGAGACTTGTTCTTGACCTGTCTCCCTTGGATCTTGGCATGGGGCAGAGAGCCAGGTGTGAGGAGTTACCGAGAATGTCAACAGCGACCAGATGGCTGGCTAGTCCTCCAGCACAGTTTCTCTGTCCCCTCTCCCGTGTTCCCAGGCCTGGGCCTCCCTGACTGCAGAATCAGACCACCTTCAAGGACAGCTGCTTCAAGGAGTGAGGCTCTGGCTGTCTCCGCTCTGCCCCAGAGGAATCGGAAAGCAATCCTACCTGGACGGGTGCTTGAGCTCGGGCAGGTTACCCAGCCTCTGGCACCTGTCCCTCCTTCCCTGTACGACTAGGAATAAAATCAACCTCCTTCCTGTCTCCCAGCTGTGGTGACTTGGGGGTAAAAAGAAACATGTCCAGAGGGCACAGCGCCTGCTGATAACTGTGCAATAAACCCAGCCCCGACCCCAGAGACATACCAGCTGCATGGGCCGGGGGCGGGGGGGGGGGGGGAGGATAACAGAGCTGGGGGATTGAACTCCAGATCTGGCACTTCCTGGCTGTGTGACAGTGGGGTGGGTGCTTCACCTCTCTGAGTTTCATTCTGTAAAAGGGAGGGCCGCTACTCAGCCTATCTACCTTTCAGCTGTGATTATGAAGCGCGAGTGCATAGAGAATATAGAAAGTCTTGCTTGGGCAAACTTGAAAGCTCTTTAAGTGCTGCTTATGGAAACTGTCGTTTACTGAACCGGGGACACGCCTGGCACCAGGCCAAGCACTTCACCGTATTACCTTGTATCCACCTTGCAAGGTAATTATCGCATATACATTGCAGATCAAGAAACCAAAGCAGAAAGCATGGGCAAGGGCTCTGCTTGAGGCCCTGCAGCTGGGAACACGGAGAGCTGGAGGTTGAACCCTGGAGGCCCCTTCCTTCCCTACATCAGAAGCCACAGTACTGGAACAGGGCTCAGGAGGAAAGTGCAGGCTGTGATGTTAAGATAGCCCACGCCCCACACCAAAACACAAACAAAGGCCTGTGGCCTCCCCAGGATTTTTTGGTTTGGTTTTTACTCTTCTGGAAGACCCCCAAAGAAAGAGGAACCTAAACCCTGGGGTGACCGCAGCCCGTGCCTGAAACTGCCACGGTAATTAACCAGGAGTGGACCTCTGGCTCTGACCTTTCTGAGAAACATCCAACTGCTTCCTGGCTACCGGCAGCCTCTGCCTTTGTTCCCACCCTCCCCCCTAATAGGTTAAAACAACCTTTGCTGCCCCTAGTTTGGCCTTTCACACCCGTTGCTGAGAGAATGGCAGGATGTTTATTGTTCTAATGGGAGGGGAATAGAAATAAATGTCGTCTGGTGTTCTTACGATAAGATCTCAGGGCCTTACACTGGCCCACCAGCCCCTGAGTGATCTGGGTCACCGCTCACCTCCTCCTCCTTTCCCCCCACCCCTCCAGCTCACTGTTTCTACCAGATGTGTTCCTTGAATCCTAAGGCCAGGAGCATTCTCACCTCAGGGCCTTTGCAGCTGTGGTTCCTGACTTCCCAGAACTCCTTACCTCACCCACTTATCATGTCACTTGGGTGGAGTTCAATGGGCACCTCCTCCAAGAAGCCTTCCTAGACGACCTGGCTAGAGCTGGCCTTGCCCGCCAGACATTTCCATGGTCCCCTAACTGAGGCCTTCCCTTATACATAGCTGATCGCCTCTGAAATGCCCTTGTTCACAGGTTTGGTTCTGCGCCATCCTCGGTCTCATCCACTGGACACGGGACCCACAAGAGAAAGTCCGCCTGAGCACAGTGCATCCTCTGCAGCTGGACTTGGCCTGGCTCATCACAGGTATGTGGAAGGAAGGGAAGGAGGAAGGGAGGGAAGGAGGGAAGAAAGATTTTAAACAGCCATGCAATGCAGCCTGGAACGCACTAGAGCCATGAGGGGGACGCCCCTGCAGAGGGACCCGCAACACTTCACAAATGCCCAGAGTAGCAGACATCTTGATAGGGGGAACTAAAGACTTAGCTTTGGCAATAGTAGCTTTAATTATAATCAATAGGCTTAATGATTAATGCAAGTAAAAAGCTTTGTTCCAGGAGCTGGGATACATGAATGGGTGTCACAAGACTGCAAGCAGCCCACCTTTGTGCCCCAGGCCCAGGAGACCTGCATGTAACCAAGACGGTATCTCAGCCGTGGTGCTCCAGGGACAGACTGGATGTCCCTGACAAGGATGCAGATACAGAATGAATTACTGGTCAGCAGGTGAAGAAACACTGAAAACAATCTCTGGACTGCAACTTTTATCTCATTAACATTCCCTAAATTCCAAACCCCTTACCTACCCCTCCCTTCCCCTTATGAGAGGTTGCCTGAGATGAGATGTTAAGACAGTTTTTTTTGTTTTGTTTTGTTTTTTCTGAAACTGGAAACGGGGAGAGACAGTCAGACAGACTCCCGCATGCGCCCGACCGGGATCCACCCGGCACGCCCACCAGGGGCGATGCTCTTGCTCTGCCACGACCAGAGCCACTCTAGCGCCTGGGGCAGAGGCCAAGGAGCCATCCCCAGCGCCCGGGCCATCCTTGCTCCAATGGAGCCTTGGCTGCGGGAGGGGAAGAGAGACAGAGAGGAAGGAGGGGGGGATGGAGAAGCAAATGGGCGCTTCTCCTATGTGCCCTGGCTGGGAATCGAACCCGGGTCCCCCACACGCCAGGCCGATGCTCTACCACTGAGCCAACCGGCCAGGGCCTAAGACGGTTTTTGAGGGGTACATAATCCCTGTCTCCTCACATCTCCAGCCCTCTGAATAAAGTGCCCATAAAAGATTCAATCCTTGTCTCTACGTGTTTGGCTGAGAGGTGACACACAGCACGAACGCTGATGTTTCCAGTTTCAATCTGACTAACAGCCATCCTGTGACTCGAGGGGTTCTTTGGGTCCAACACACAGAGCAAGAAGGGATCTGTCCACTGTGTGGTTCCCACAGCAACTTGGCCCTAAGGAAGGCCCAGCCCCAGGAGAGCCGGAAGGCCCTGGTCAACCTTACTGAAGCTAACACAGGCTTTGGGGGGCCAGCCCCGGAACCAACCACCAATCGTAATGTTGTTCTTCTGGGAGAAATGTGTCCCAAGCCCAATGCCCTTCTGAAGGTTACGTTACCTGTTGTAAAGCCAGGAGCCGCCATTGGGGCCATTCACATGTAGGTTCGCATTGGATTCGGACAGTCGGCAAAGAAACCATGGAGCCAAAAACTGGTGGGCCATAGTCTTTAATCTAGCTTGCACCCGGCGGGCAAGTAAAAATACACACTGGGCTCCAAAACCCAGTCACACTCAGTGCTCACAAAGCCACTGACTTATCCAAGTTTCCTAGAATCAAAGGTTTCTAGCTCACCAGCCTTCTTGTCCTCAGTTCCCCATCTCACTCAGCACTCCGCCATCTTGGCTGCTTCTCCTGGCCTCCTCCACGTGGCCTCCTTTAGCTGCTGGCTCTACTCTCTCCACTCTCTCATGCTAACCTCAGGAACCAAGAAAATCAAGTCCCGTTCTGCCCCATTTTATAGTGTAGCTTCACAACCTTTAATCCAATATACAAAATAGGGTAGTCTCTAATACAAAGTCACTTCTCTGAGGCATGATTGGATTGTACCGCCCTACAGCAAAAAGGGTGGGAAAGGCTTAATCCCAAAACCAAGCCCCAGGCTACAATGATCCTGCCTGCCCCAACACACATTAATATCACCTGGGCGACGGCATCTTTAACAAAGTGAGCATAATACATTTTATCCGCCCAACACCTGTTTATAAGTCAGAGGCGCTGAGTTCTGCAGACCGATGAAGGACTCACTCTTGGCAAGTGGCCACTGGGCTGGACCGTGGACAGATAGTGAATTCCAAACTGCCCTCTTGATGTTCTGCTTATCTGTCAGACCTCACCCTTACTGGACTATTGACCCTGAGACAGAGGAATTCCAAAAGCTGACAAGCCGGCCTGACCTGTGGTGGCGCAGTGGATAAAGCGTCGACCTGGAAATGCTGAGGTCGCCGGTTCGAAACCCTGGGCTTGCCTGGTCAAGGCACATATGGGAGTTGATGCTTCCAGCTCCTCTCCCCTTCTCTCTCTCTCTCTGTCTCTCTCTCTTCTCTAAAAATGAATAAATAAATAAAAAAAAAAGCTGACAAGCCGCCCCAAGGAGGGGCTCTGGGCACACCAGGACTTTTGATTCAACACCCACATGCTCGAAGCCCCCCAAGGAGGAGCATTCCGGACATACCAGGACTTTTGCCTCAGTATCCCCTCAGGCTCTCCCAAACACTATATAACTCGCCCCTAGTCTGTAACCGGTGCTCTTCTCCCCTAGGAGAAGTGCCCGGCAGGGTTCCTTTCTTCCTTTCAATAAAGCCTGTTACTCTGGTCTTTCAGACTCCCATGGATTCCAACAAGAAGCTGCCATCCAGCAAGCACAAGTCATATGGCAGGTGGCATCTAAGGTGTCGATGTAACAAAGCCTAAACCTCTAAGAATTTTTATGTTTATTTGAGTCAAACTAACAATTGCCAGGAAGCGAAATCTCAACAAATTGAGAAAGTGCTCTGGAAAATGGCCGTTTTACCATTTATTTTATACATCAGAATCAAAGGGGAAGCCGTCAGGGGGCGACCTGAACTCCACCGGTGGCGGATTAGAGAGGAGAGAGAGAGAGCAAAGTGGGAAAACCTGTGGGATTGGATAACAAGTAAAAGGGATGGAAACATACATCTTTTACGTAGGTGAACATGGGAGAGTTAACAGTTAACAATATGATAACAACAACAAGATTAGTATGTGCTTTGATATTCCAGAGGTATGTTATTGAGTATGTTATCTTATTTGCAAAAAAGACCATAGACAGGCTTAGCTAAGACTGACTAGGTGGTGATGCAGTGGATAGAGCGTGGACCTGGGGCACTGAGGACCTGAGGTCGCTGGCTTGAGTGTGGGATCACAGACATGAACCCATGGTCGCTGGTTTGAGCCCAAGGTCACTGGCTTGAGCAAGGAGTCACTGGCTTGGTTGGGGGCCTCACCCACCTCCCATCACCCCCCACCTCCCATCAAGGCACATATAAGAGCAATCAATGAACTACTAAGGTGCTGCAACTATGAGTTGATGCTTCTCATCTCTCTCCCTTTCTTATCTGTCTCTTGCTTAAAACAAACAAAAGACAACTGACCTTTGCTAGGGAAAAATAGTGCCGTAGGACACTGTTAGGTCACCAAAGGGGAAGAGGGGAGGTGCGTAATACTTGATGAGGTTTATAAGAAATTTATTTTTGCATCTGCTAACAGATGGGCTGAGACCCTAAGTGGCAGCAGCTCTAGGGGTTCAAGCCTCCTGAAGGCCAGTGAGCAAGGCTGGCCAGAAGGTCAGCCTTGAGAGGGAGCCATGATGGCTGACCACTAAGCAACAGAATGTTTAGATAAGTGATGGGAGGAGAGTTACGGGAACTACCCTGGAGCCAAACCACTTAAAGTTTTTCCTGGCTAATTGAGGTTTTGATAAGGGGCCCTGGACCAGAACCTAACAGACAGGACCACACACCATGACCTGCTTTTAGTTAGAAAGTTTTGATTTCAGACCATCCTATGTGGTTACTTTAGGCCTCTGAGTTTGTAAGACCACCATGCAGGCTTCACCTGAGCCTATCAGGTTTAGAACATGGCCCCTCTTTCCTCCACAGAAGACACCCAAGAAACTCTCTGAGGCCCTGGACGGTTGGCTCAATGGTAGAGCGTTGGACTGGCATATAGATATCTTGGGTTTGATTACCGGTCAGGGCACACAGGTAAAATGACCATCTGCTTCTCCACCCCTCCCCCTTCTCTTGCTCTCTCTCCCTCCGCCTCCTGCAGCCATGGCTCCATTGGTTTGAGCGCATTGGCCCAGGGCACTGAGGATGGCTCCCTGGAGCCTCCATCTCAGGCGCTAGAAAAAAGGTCAGTTGTGAGCATGGCCCCAGATAAGAGCATTGGCTCCTGACAGGGTTTGATGGGTGGATCCCAGTTGGGGGGCATGTGGGAGTCTATCTCCCCTCCTCTCACTTGGAAAAAGAAGAAAAAAATTTAAAAAGAAAAGAAACTCTGCACAGTCATCATTTCTGTTCAGCCCAACAAAGCAGTTCCTGGTGGCTGTTGGACCGAGATGGCCAAGCCAATGTCCTGGGAAGGTGGGAGGAGAGAGATACTATGGAGATTCAGTCTCTTGCTCCATTTTAGGGACAGGCTCTGGCCTCAGAGATGCTAAGAACCCAGGGTAGTTTCTGAACCTACAAGACTGCCTTGGGAAACAGTAGGTTTTCTTTGAATGGAATAGCAGGACACTTACCACTCTGTCACTCCTTGACTGCAACTACTCAGGAAGAAGGGTGCGAGAAGGTTCAAACACACTGGGAACTGCTACCCTGAAATCAGGGCCCTGGTCCACCTGCCCATTTGAACATCAGAACAGCCAGAGGTAAAGAAGGGCCCCTCACCACTGGTAGGGCAGGGGGACTCGCCCTGGCTCTTCCACCAACCACGACCACAAGGCAGGCTTTGGCTGGTTCAACTGCAGGCCTGGGGCGGGGGCTGAGCAAGGTCTGACCACAGCCCCAGGTCTCCTTCTCCCCCCCGACACAGGGGGGCCAGGCTGGCTGCCTGCGGTGGGGATCAGGCTCCAAACTGCCCCTGACCTGTGACCAGGAAGGCAGGCTCAGCCCCTCCCAGCTCCAGCGTGAAGACCTAGGCTCACATTTACCCCTCAGTCCTCTATCTGTGCCCAGAGGCTGGGGCGGAGGATAAAGAGGGATCCCCTGTCCTCAGAGGTTCCCAAAGACCCTCAGTCTCAATGAGAGTTCCCTTACGATGATTTTTGAGAAACTTAAGAATTGTGGGGTTTTTTAAATTTTTATTTATTGCCCTGGCTGGATAGATCTGTTGGTTAGAGCACCAGCGCAAAGTGCAGAGGTTGCCGGTTTGAGCCCCGGTCAGGGCACATACAGGAACAGATTGGTGTCCTTCCACCCTTCTGTCTGGCTAAAATCAATAAATAAAATTATAATAATAATAATAAAATAAACTTTAACATTTTTTTATTTACTGATTTTAGTGAAAATGGAAAGGAGAGAGACAGGAAATTGTTCCCGTGTGCCCTGACCGGGGATCAAACTGGCATCCTCTGTGCTTTGGGACAATGCTATCTATCCAGGGCTAGAAACTTTAGAATTTTTTAAGGATCATAAGTTCTGCGAAGGGCTCTTGGGTAATGCCAATATCCTTGGCCCCTGCCCGCTGGGCATGTGGTGCCCTGGAGTTCCGCAGAGTGCACTCACGGGGGCACAGAGCTGCCCACACGGGCATGTTGGCAAATGTCATCCATCCCACGTAAACTTCAGGCTCTGGTGTAACTGCTTCTCACAGTGTCCCAGCCTCTCCAACTTTCCCCAAGATATCGGAGCCATTTCAGAAACTACCCTGTGATTCCTGACCCGGCTCCACTTCCTCCCGACAGGAGCAGGCTGGTGCGTAAACAGCGGCTTCTGGGCTTGGCTTCCAGTGGGTAATCCCAGGAGTCTCCAGGCGACCCGAGACCCAGGCTGCCGCAGACGAGTCAGCCCACACAGTCCCTCTCCTCGGCCTCCTGTCAGTTTACATGAAAGGCCTGGGGAGAGCAGGCCAGCAGACAAATCCTTCCTTAGTGTGAGATGCAAAAATCCTCAAGTCCACGTTGAACTAGCGGGGCTCCTTGTTTTCGCGACAGTCCAGAAAAGGCCGGATGTCGCCTTTGACATTCACATCCTAGACATGGCTATGGCACAACCGTGTGCACCAAGACGGCAGGACCTGGTGCCACTGGGATCCGTGTGTGAGTGGCAGACCTGGGGAAGATCCATCTCATTTCCCAGGATGGGGCGGGCAGTGCCCACCCAGCAGGCAAGGACCCGGAGGGCTCACAGTTCCACCACTGTGCGAAAAGGCCCGAGTCAAGCAGAGCAGGCCCTTCTCCAGGTGGCAGCCGGGTGGGCAGGGTCCCTGACCAGGACGAGCACCACAGCTGCTGAGAGTCTGCAGATATCTGGGTCCCATGATGCCTCCCGCTCAGGGGACTGGTAGGGACATTCTGAGATGAGCGAGTTGATCCTAGGCTATGGGCCCACTGCGGGGAATACAGAACAGGGAAGGAGGGTCCCACTCAACCCAAGGAGGGTTGGAGCCCAGGGTGGGCACTCACCAGGCACAGGGCATAGGGCACAGCACGGCGGCTGTGGCCAAGACAGGCCAGCCAACAGCGCCTGTCCTTCTATTTCCCCCTTGACTGAAGAGAAACCACAGGCGCTGGCTCGGTCCCATGGAGGCCATGTTTACAGTAACTGGGGATTGTTGGCATGGTAGCAAGGCCCAGTGGGTATCACTCCCGAGGCCCGGGGCGAAGGGAGAAGGCATGGGGTTGGGCTTCACGGCCTCTGCCAGTAGGCTCCAGCCCAGTGGACTGTCTGATGCCCAGGACTCTGGGGCCTCTTCTCAGTAGTAGCAGACTGCAGGATATCAGTCCCTGCTGTCTGTTTCTGTCTGTCTGTCTGTCTGTTGCTGCAGCAAACAGCGCCACTCAGATCCAGCCCCGTGGTTGTCTCTACTGCACAATCCTCTCCCCTAGAGTTGGGGTCTGGGGGCAGCTGGATGGAGATGAGGTAGAGACCACCAGAACCCCTCCTGCACTGACAGGCTGGAACTCAGTGCAGGCCAGATGGGCCTCTGACAGCAGCTTGGGCCACCTGTGCCACCCCGGCCGCCCTATCGGCCCCAGCCCCGGCCAGGCCTCATTTTCCAGAGGCGGTCGTGGGCAAGGAGTCCTCCTTCCCTTCTTCCTCCACTGAGAACATGACGTCCCTGCAGCTGTCCAGAGGTGGTTCTGTCTCCTGCTCCGGGTAGTGGGGGGCATGGTCCACTTCCAGGTCCTCCTCCAGCTCAGGCCCTGCCGGCTCCACCACGCCCCGGCCCTCAGGCACCTCAGTCTTCACGGTCCCCACAATCACTGTGTCAGCTTTCATGATATAAATTTTCTCTGCAAAGGAAAAGCATGAGTGAAGTTAGGAGACCAGAGCCCCAGAGGATGGAGGCAAGGAGGTAAAGGAGGATCCAAGTCTCCGTTCTGCCGCTCCTGCTGTGTGGCCTCAGGCAGATGACACAACCTCTCTGATGCACAGTAAGCCCTGCCAACCTTACAGCTAGGAACTGTATGCAGAGGAGTTACAAAACGGCCCACTTGCTACTTAGAGAAGATGCTTATGATTTTTTTTGGCACTTCCAAGGGGAGGGAGTAGGGAAGGAGAGAATGGGATTGGAAGATAAAGCAAGTTCTGGGGAGGAAGCAAGTAAAATCAATAACAACAGCACCTTCGAATGTTATCTGCAATTGAAAAATAAAGTTAAAAATAATAATAGCACCAGGGAACTCAGATAGACATTAGCCTGTCCTGGACACTAGTCAGGATACTTTCCACACTTTTGCTCCTGAATCCTCACATCCCTTCTGCCAGGTAAATGATGTATTATTATCTCCTGTTACAGAGAAAGAACCTGGAACCCAGAGAAGGTAAATGACTTGCCCAAGGTCACCAGGTAGTTAGCAGAAATCCTAAAAGGAACTCGGGCCCCCCTGCCCTCTCCACTCCTTCCCACCTGCCTAAGGCAATAAACCTGGGGTGACCAACTTGTCCCGGTTTGCCAGGGATGCTCCTGGTTTTAGCAGTGGAAGTCCCCATCCCAGGAACCTCTGCAGTCTGGGCAGGCACAGGCAGCTGGTCACATCCTGCAGAAAGCTCGGCCCTGTAAACCACACCAGCAGCCTGCGATGCAGACAGCTCTGGGCAGGGCGATATATTTTGGCGTTCATTGCTTATTGCCCATCTACCGCCTGAGGCCCTCATCATGGCTGTGCCTGCCTGGCACACAGTAGCTTGGCTTCTGTATGCCACTTGGATGACAACCAACCCAGCCCATTAGAGGTGTGATTCCCCGGGCCCTCTACACTGCCTGCTGGTCTGCTTTGGGGGCTTCGGAGGCTCAGGGGAGCTAAGCAAGCTGCCTAAAAAGCTGGGAAGTGGGGAGCCTGGCCCTTGACCAGGTCAGCTGACTTTGGGCGGCAGCAGCCCAGCTTCCGATGGCCTCCCGCTCAGGGCAGGCTCCCGGCTCCCGGCTCCCAGCTGCTCAGCCCCGGGACTCTCAGGAGGAAACTTGAGAGCTGGGGTGGGGCTGGGAGCTTGGGATCCCTGCCCCTCTGGGTAACCAGTTACACCCCTCCAAATCAGGAACCCCAAAACATTCTGGGGGCCCTGGACCCTGAAGCCCATTGCATAATGCCAGCTCTTCTGTTTTGGTTTTAACACTCCCAGGAAAGAGAAGTGTCCGAAATAGCAGCAGGAACTAAAGAGAAGGCTCAGAGAGAGACAAGCTGCGGGCTGGACCCCCCCTACACCTCAAAAGAGAGAACAGGGCCTCAGGCTCCAGTCACACACATCTTCATCAAGACCCTGCCTGGTGCCAGCGGGGGGGGGGGGGGGGGGGTGACCAAGAGTTCAGGCCGGAGTTTCATCCCCCTTGGGAAGTGAACAAGGCAGGTGCTCCTCTGGCGTGGTGTCAGCAGGACAAGGGGCTCGCTGTCTCTTGGGTGTCCTGAGAGACCCTCCAAGGCCTTCCCTCCCCACCCCCACTCAGCAGCAAGGCCTGCAGGCCAGCTTGGCTCTGGGCAGGCTGCCCACATCCTAGACGCATACCCCAGCTGTCCTGGGAGTCTGGTACCTGCCTCCACCACCCTCTCCAACAGCCCTGGAACCCCACCCCGAAATTCTGGGCACTGGATTCAGCATGAGCTGAAAAGTCCAAATTAGGGTTTCTTAGGAAATTTGAAGGAGATGCCTTTGGCGGTATTTCCCAAAATAAGTTCTATTAAAACTTGCCAAAGGCTGCAATTCCTAAAGTTTCAGTTTGGTACCAAAGCCTCTGCCCCAAGAGTTCTACCCAGCAGCGCCTCCACAGACATGTGTGCAATGATCACAAATGCTCTGCCGTATTATCTGAGTGATGTTAGCCCTCAGAGAAGACAGCAATGGAGACCACTGAGGCCCTGCCCCAAGGGGCTCACAGACAAGTGACGGGGCAGAGAGCCCCAATGACAGTCACACTGCTCAGTGCTGAGGACACTGGGTGGGGAGGTCTGGAGTCTGGGGGAGCAAAGCAGAGGTGCATCTAGTCTAGACAGGAGAGTGGAAAGTACAAGGAAGACTTCCTGGAGGAAGGGGCAAATAAGCAGGGTCCAAGGAACATCAGGAAATAACTAGATTCAAGGGAGTGGAACTGGCTGTCCCAGGGAGGAAGCAGCTGCCACAGAGAAGCTCAGAAGTGAGAGGGGGGCTCGGTCAACTTAGGAAACTGCCACTGAGTGGGAGGACATGTGGGGTCAGGAGGCAGGTGGGTCTGGTGGGGAGAAGGCAGCTTGTGACCAGCCTTGAATGCTGGAATAAGAATCTTGGAATTCATCCTGAAGGTAACGGGGACCCCTGGAGTTAGGGTAGGTATAATCTGGAGAAATGCTCTGGTGGTACCAGGGTGGAGGGAAGGCACAGAGGAGGCATGAGACCTGGGCAAGGCCAAAGCAGAAGGCATGCCCGAGCTGGAGGACAGCTGAAGTGCTGGCCTCGGTGCCCGCAGGGCCCGATGGCAGTGCAGACAAACTAGGGCTTTCAGAGCCCTGCAGACAAGTCCCAGGCCTGCCATTGAGTAGCCGTGTGCCGGGGAAAATCATTTCATCCACCCCCCACCCACAGTTTCCCCAGTTGCGAAAAGGGGAAGACACCATCCTCACAAGGTTGTGTGACAATGAGAGGTGACGTCTGCACGGTGCCCGGAATGCATCAGACATGCGGCAGCTCTTATGTCACTGTGTGTCTTCCCCCTGTCTCCTCTCAGGGGCTCTTTGTTGGGGGGTGGGGATAGCAGATCACTTTTCTCTTTCATAGGAGCAGGCAGGGGCGCACCCCTTCCTTCCACGGCAGCCCACCACACAGAGACAACGTAACGTGGTTATTTCAGGAATCCTCATGCTGGCCCTAGGCAGTCACGATGACTGCAATGGCCATTTCATGAGCTGCGCGGCACACCTAAGTACAGTTGAACACTCTCACAAAACACATCTCCTGCTAACGAGGGCTGGTGCAAGAATCCAGCCTCTTCCTCGCTGGGCCTTTGGGACACAGGGTCTCTGGTTCCAGGTGGGGGCCTGGGGCCCTGGGCCCAGCACCCATCTGCCCATTGCCCGGTTGACCCTGAGTGCACTGGGAACCCCAAACATGCCGACTCACCGATCCTGTTGTTGGTATGCTCCGCTGTCACCCGGGGCTCGGGAAGGTCCCTGGGAGGTGAGGGGCTGCCTTCTGGACTGGCACCCAGAAGCGGCAGGTTCTCCAGGCAGGTCGGCCCCAGGTTGGGGCTGGTTTCCACGGCCGGGGGGCTCATTAACCCCAGCTCTTCTGTGCCGGGCCCTGCCACCAAGAAGCTCTTCAGCTCCTGTGGGCACAGAGGAGGCAGGTGCTGATGCAGGGTGCCCCGACCTCCCTGCGGTTTCTGCATTGCGGGGCCCCGGGGCCTCAACTCTGTGGGCCCCAGCCAGGTGCCTACTCGGCTCTAGAGCCGCCACACATTCCCCCGGGCACTCAGCCTCGATGGCCTGGCCCACCTGTGGCCAAAGTTCCGGGACAGGTGGCGCTGGTTTTAACTTGTACTGAATAATAAGGATCGTTGCCAACATCGGATGTGTGTACCTCTCACACATGTTAACCCTCACAGCCCCCCCCGTGAGGGGACTAATATTAGCAGCCTCTCCATTTTACAGATCAGGGAACTGAGGCACAGAGGAGTCAAGTGACTTGCTCAGGGTCAGTAAGTATCTGGGCCAGTACTCGAACCCTGGCATCTGGCTCCAGAATCCATGTATGTAAGGGCCAGTCTGTAAGTGTTAACTTCAAGCCACCCCAACTGCCCAACCCTGACCTCCTGGGACAGTAGTCTGTTATAATTACCCTAAAGTATTCTAAAAATAGCTATGCCTTCAGTAGAGTGTTGGTTTAGTTTTTTATGTTGATAGGTAAGTACATAGAAGATGGAACAAGTTTGAGTAATTTAGAAAGTACAGCTACATGATTCTGAATACACTTTTTATAACAATTTCAAGTCCAAAAGATGGAATTTTTAAACAATTTACTATTAATGCATTGGCCCACATAGTCAAAAGATATTTGATTATCTTACGAACTGTTGAATACCTTTTCCATGAAATTTCTCAGTGTTGTTAAAACACCAACTTGTCTGACCCAAGCATATTTGAATGTGATCTCCAGAGGCGGATTTAACAGTGGGCGCACCAGGCACGCACCCTAGGCCCTGACTTCTGAAGGGCCCCGCAAAACCCCAACTTTACACTTTTTTCTAATATAAGGGGTCCAATATTTTTTTCTGCGACTGGGTCCTCAACTGACCTTAATCCGCCTCTGGTGATCTCCTACAATTTGAAATTAGACTCGTATTGTAGATCTATTATGTTTAAAAATTAAAGGACAGAGACCTCTCTCCATGTATAAATGTTTTTGTTTTTGTGGGGTTTTTTGCTTTTTAAAACTTTATTTTGTGCTCGCTTTGGCAGCACATATATCTGAAACTTTATTTCAACACAGCTATGCTTAGAGAAATACACATATATTGGTTAATAAAATGCAATTTTTGCAATTTAAGTTTACCTTACTCTAAATGATTTGGACCAAAAACTTGGTACATGGTTTAAGCATTAAAAAAAAAAAAAAAGAATTTGCAATCTGCTTTATTTTTATCTATTACAAATGTATACAAAAGAGCCTGACCAGATAGTGGCACAGTGGATAGAGCACTGGTCTGGGATGTTGAGGACTCAGGTTCGAAACCCCAGGTTTGCCTGGTCAAGGCACATATGGGAGTTGATGCTTCCTGCTCCTGCCCCCTTTCCCTCTCTCTCTAAAAATGAAGAAATAAAATCTAAAAAAGCAAAGCTTAAAAAAATAACTAAAATAAAGTATATACAAAAGATTCTCCATCAAATGCTGCTAAAGCAGGCAGCAAGAACCCCGAGAAATTAACCTTGGGTTTGTCTCTGAAAAATAGCAAATACTGCACTGTAAAAGTTTATAAAATCAGTGCAACAAAACATTGTTGTCATGTTTTAACGTTTCACTGACAGCTTACAAAGTTCAATAACCCGTGGATTCTGAAAAGGGCGGGGAGTGCCTATGTGCCCATGTGAAACCATAAAAGCCGTGTTAGTTATTATTCCATGGAGATGACAAATCTTCTATGTGTGAATGAGTTTAAAAGAAAGTAACGGAAGATTTGATAAGTGAAAAACAAAAACAGGTGAACCACACATGCTTGAGACCCAGCCATGCCGAAGGCCTGGCCCTGCCCCTCCCGCAGCTCCAGAGGGCACTGCCCAGCTCCACAGCTCATGCCACCCCTGCGCCCCTGGGAGGCTGGGCACAGAGCGGGCGCAAGGACAAGCCCAGTGGCATAGGAGGCCGTCCTGGCTGGTCCTAGGATCAGCGGTAACATCTGCAAAGACCCTAGCCCAGCACCTGCGCACAGCGAGCACTCCACAAGAGGCAGATGAGGCTGGTCTTACTAGGGGGCAGCTCAGGGTCGGCGCTCAGAGTACTGGCATTGTAGTCACAAACCTGGGCTCCCATCCTAGCAGATCTGCTCTCCAGCTGCGGAGCCACCTTTCTGGTCTGGGCCTCCGTTTCCTCTTTTATAAAAATTGGACAGCAGAACCGACCTCTGCATGTTGCAAGGACTACATGAGATAACGTCAAGAGAGCACAGAGCTGGGTGCCTCGCTTGTGGCAAATGCTCAGTACATGATAGCAGCTAAGTTTTATAAATCCTTGCTACTGATCTGTCACCCAGCTGTGAGAATAAGACTCATGGAAGAGTGACAAGAAAAGGAGAAGTAAACACAGGCTTTCTCGTGACCTGACCACACCTGGCACTCAAAGTGGCCAAAGCCCAATCCTTGGTCTGGCCTGCCTTTCTGGAAGTCCCCAGCGGGCTGAGCCAGGAGCCGGAGCCTGTTGTGGGGGTGGGACTGCATCCTTGGCCAGGGCCTGGCTGGGGCCCCCCTCTGCACAGAGCTCCCTGCGTGGGGCAGACCCCGCACGACGCGCAGGGGACCAGGCAGCTCTCAGCACCCGATCTGCTGAGGAGTCAGATTTAGGGACTGGGGGGACGGGGATGTTACTTACTGTCTGGTTCCTCTGGGGCCTGGAATCTGCAAAGAGAACAAAAGTGGCAACTTCACCAAGGAGGGTCTGGTGTCCGGGTCCTGCCCCACCACCCCACATGTGGGCAAATGCCTCCCACTTTGTTCCCCAGGGGTAGCTGATGCTCGGGCCCTCGGTCTGGACACAGTGGGTGGATTTCAGGGTCTGTGCTCTCCTCCAGCCACTAAGCCAGTCAGCACACTGGACCCCTCCCCAACCCACCCCCACCCCTCCCACACACACAGGGAAAGGTTCGGGAGAGGCACACGCCCCAGCTGGAGCCGAGGAGGCTTCTGCCAACTCAGAAATTGGTCCATGGCACTGCCGCCACCTTGCAGCACCCAGGGTCAGGAGAGCTCAGAGCTCCCCAGACCACTGTGCAAAATACACAGAGGACCTCAACACAGGGCGACAGACAGTGGATGACAGGCCCTGAGGAAGTTTAATGAGTCCTATGCCAGACGAGCCTGAAGCCAGGTGACCCCGGAGCCCTTCTGGCTCAGGCCCCTTTCTGAGCTCAGTTGTCTCTGAACTGTGCTTTAAAAAGCCCATGCGACCACCTTGGAGAAAGACATCTGCTCACCAGTCTTCCCCCTCCCTGCCACCTTGCCCCTTAGGTGGGCTCGGGAGGTGCTGAGGCAATGATTCTCAGGGCACGACCTTCATCCTCTCCTCCCAAACCCCACCCTCCACTCCAGTTTTCTCCTCGTACTGAGTAGGTCATGGCCAAGTGTAAGTGGACATGTAACCGTGGCCCAGGGCCCAGGCATCTGGTCTGTCCTACAGCAAATCAACTCCAGGCTTCACGGAAACACCGCCATTTCCGGTTGTCCCACAGGTCGCGTGCGGGGACGCAGAACAGGCTGCTGTTTGGTGGGAGTATCTGACCAGAGACATCAGCCAGGGGGTGCCAGTGTGCCAGCTCCGTCACCTCCAGAACACTCTCCCTGATCTCAGCAGCTCTGGGGAATCACCAGCCCCTGATCCTAGCTGAGAACTCACGGGCGGCCGACCAACCACCATAACACAAGTAAATTAGGCAGACCGAGCTGTGTGGGCACAGGCCAGTTCAGGAAACACTCTTACGAGTCCCTTTTAAATGCCCATCACCAGGTAGAAAGTGTCTAAGGGGGAAATAGACCAGAACAAGGATGAAAATAAGCAGACGTGTAAAATGACCCAATTCTCGATTCTGGATTTAACACATGTGTAGCATTTACTTAATCTGATAACTGCTGTTCCCAGCAGAGTGGTCACCTGGGGGGGGGGCTCATTCCCAACTCCCACCACTTTGAGAAATACTCTCTGGCCTGTGGCACATTCTTTGAAATGATGTCAGTGAAGCTGAATCCTTGTCCTTTCAGAGTGATTTTGAGTCTTACAAACAGCCAAGTGGGATTTGGAGCCAAGTCACAGGGGTGGGGGTGGGGTGCAAAGTAACAAGACAAAACAAATAAAAATGGTAAAACTCAGTCTCGGGAAGGACAAGGGTGCGCGCACAGGAACACAGTTGCTCAGGCCCTGTGAACTGGTTCCGTCTTTCTCGAGTCTGGCAAGGAAAATCTCACCCTCTCTGCCCCAGTAATCTGTCTTCAGTGACACACCCTCAGGAAATAACCCGAAAGAAAACAGCAGGGCTGTGCGCCCCAGTGGTGGTATTTACAATAACCGGGGAGCTGCTAGCAAGCCAGACGCCGACCGAGCCCCGAGAGAACGCCTTCCTGGCAGGGAAACCCTGGCACGTTCCGTCACCTCTGCCTGCCTTCGTCTCTGCCTGGAAAATGCCATGGGTCCTGCCAACTTTGGAGGCCTTTTATTTATTTACTTTTTATGAAGGTCAGATGAGCTCTTGCAAGGGAAGGTGCCTAATGACCAGTCATGCTGAGAGCGTGTCCCCTTGATGAGATGTGACATATTGGACCTGTTTGGTCTCCAACCCTAAACTTATCACCCCCAATCAAATCAGGAGCAAAACATTTGGCAGATTCCAGTAGGAGGGCATCCTACAACATGACTGAGCAGTCCTCCTCAGAGTTTCCAGGGTCATCAAAGATAAGGAAGATCAGAAACTGTCACTGCCCAGAGGAGCCCCAGGAGACATAATGACTCAATGTAATGTGGGGTCCTGGGTGGGGTCCTGGAACAGGAAAGGACATTAGGTCAAGACTAAAGACTAAGCCAATCTGAATAGGGGATGGATTTTTGTGGATAGTACTGTATCAGTATCGGCTTGTTCACAGTGACAGGTGTATCAGACTAATAATGTAAGATGTTAACAATAGAGGAAACTGGGTGGGGGTATACGGGGACTCTGTATTAGCTTCTCAAAATTTCTGTAAATCTGTTCTAGAAAATAAAGTCTATCTTAAGTCTTTTAACATTAAAAAGGGAAGGTACCTGGGCCCCTGCCTAGCACGTAGTGGGTCCCAGGATGTCGGCACTCTATCACAACAAAGAGATGATCGGCATTCGATACTGACTCTCGCAAACAAGCACAAAAGAACACCCATGTGAAAAGGCAGAATCCTGAAGGTACCAACGGCTGCTTTCAGCCTTGTTACAACTCATGTGTGTACTTTGGTAAAGACTAGGAACAAATTGTGCCAGGAACAGAGGTCAGATTTTGTAAGAGTTCTTCCCCTAAGAATGTTGCTTCTGTCCACTCTCTTCATTTGTCGGTTTCATTGCTTTCGGAGTAACTATGATCTTCTCGTAAATGCTTCCAGCACCGCAGGACTCGAGTCCAGGGACATGCTGGGCATCAGTGACCCTCTTGGGACAGTGCATGGTATCCCGGGGTTGCCCTGAGGCCACAGTAGCTGAGCGCATGCGTTCTGACTTGTAAATCATCTGTGTTTAATCCCCAATGCTCTCCCTTTCAGTCCCATGCTCTCTCTGGCCTGAGCTCCCAGCTGCTGCAGGAAGTAGAACAGACCCAAGGAAAGGGTTTGGCACAGAGGTTCAGCCAGGCTTTGGCAACCGACACTCCTTAATTGGATTCCCCGGGCTCTTAGGAAAGACGGTGGGCCCCCGGGGGAGGGGCGGAGGAAAGTACAAACTAAGCTGGGAACATCTGAGAGTAACGAAGCGCTTCAGACACAAAAGAATGGGGATAAAAGGACACAGGAGCCAGCCTGAAGTGGCCCCCTTCGAACCTAACCCGGGGACAATTTGAACATCAGACTAAATAATGATGTTAGCAGAATAAAATAGGAATCCATGAGTCAGATGTAAGTACATGAACGAAGAAAAGGAAAGTCTGACGAGGAAGAGGTTATTCACACAGACTCACAGTACCTCCCTTCAGAATACTTAGCAATTTCAAGGGGGAAAGGGCAAGTTCACGGTGGAGAAACCCGCCAGACACCACCTTGATCAAGCCCTCAATGTGAACGCCACCAGGAAAGGGACAGAAAGAAACCCAGGGCTGGGGGGAAGGGACGGATGCTACAAAGGACAGCTCAGCGTCAGGCCGGGGCTCTTCCCACCAGACGCACCACCTGAACCCGGTAGTAAAGAGACATCAAAGCCAAGGTGAGGGGCATCTACGAAACCACTGCTGGAACCTGCCACGGTGGCGAGGTCGCGAACGTGAAGGAAGAGACCAGAACTGACCTGGAATCATGGAGACATGACAACCAAATGCAACACAAGATTCCGACCTGAACTCTATTGCTGTAATGGACGTTATTGGGATAAATGAGGAAACTCGAACGGGGTCCGAGAATTAGCTGGCGGTGCTGTGTCGAGGTGAACCCTCTGATTTTGATGGTGTTGCTACGGTTGTGTAGCAATATGCCTTAGTGGTGTGAAATACACACTGCAGTGTCAGAGAGGGTAGGGCATCGAGTCAGTAACTTACTCTCCAATGGTCCCGGAAAAATAAGCTATTTGTTAGTATGCTTGTGGCTTCCCTGTAAGTTTGAAATTATTTCAAAACAACAGCATATTTTCAACGTAAACCTGCCTGAATGTACAGATACAGGAATAACTTTAGTGTCCATTTCAATGAAGGATTATTAAAAGAATTGTAATCAGCCTGACCAGGCGGTGGCACAGTGGATAGAGCATCAGACTGGGATGCAGAGGACCCAGGTTCGAGACCCTGAGGTCGCCAGCTTGAGCACGGGTTCATCTGATTTGAGCAAAGCTCACCAGCTTGGACCCAAGGTTGAGCAAGGGGTTATTTGGTCTGCTGCAGCCCCATGGTCAAGGCACATATGAGAAAGCAATCAATGAACAACTAAGGTGCCACAACGAAAAACTGATGATTGATGCTTCTCATCTCTCTCCGTTCCTGTCTGTCTGTCCCTATCTATCCCTCTCTCTGTAAAAAAAAAAAAATTGTAATCAGTGTTTCTCAACCAGGAATGATTTTCCTCCACCCCCAGGGGACATCTGGCAATGTTTGGAGACATTTTTTGGTTGTCACAACTGGGAGGTGCTACTAGTATCTGGTGGGTAGAGACCAGGAAAACTGCCCAGCATCCGACAATGCACAGGACAGCCCCTGTAGCAAAGAGTTATCCGGTCCCAAGTGCCCATCCTGTGAGGGTGTGAGATCTTTTTTACAAAAATCTCACCACCAACAGTGAAAACAAAATTCCGGTTGTACTGCTTACTAACCACGTGGCCTTCAACAAGTTCCCTCCTCTTCCTGCACCTCTGGTCCCCCATCTGTGAAATGGGGACAATAGCAGTAGGTGCCTCACAAGGACACCAGGGAGGTGCAATGAGATCACACATGTGCTTGGCAAATGCCTGCCACAAGGACACACACCACAAAGCCAAATCAACACAAGAGGTGATGGGTGAGCATGTAATGGGCACCTGCCCAGCTCTCCAATGCGCTACTTTAGGGCACCGTGCGCTCCCCCAGCCCTGAAGTTCCAGGATGGGGAGGGCTGGGGCACACACTCTCATCCTACTAGTCTTTAGTCCCTTTGAGCAACTGACACTGGTCTCAAGGTTCGGGAGAGCCAGGAGTTTCTGTCCCTAGCACAGAGCCACTAGGAATCGTCCAATAGCCTGATCTGAATGTACGGATGGAATACACAAATGCATGTAGGCTCCTTCGCCCCTGCAGCACCCGCAGCTCCCTCCGTTCTCCCCCTGCGCGCTTATCCTGGCCTCACCTCCCTTCCATCTCATGCCTGGGGACCCAGAGCCCAGGCATCCAGACCCCCGGGCACCCACCGGGAGGGGGAGGGCCAGAGCCAGCCACCACTGAGTCTCAGGGCTCGGGGTTCCCTGTAGGTCTGGCTTCTTCAGGAAAGGTGCTTTTTCTCCCTCCCCCCCCCCTTTTTTTTCTGTGTGACAAACTGCTATCACAAAGGTTCGTAGAAAAAAAATTAACTGACGGCAATGGAAATTCTAATACAAGAAAAATGTCAAGAAAGCAAACACGGGTTTCAGTGAGACACAGAGCCTGACAGCTCATGGAAAATGGCTTGAAACTATCAAAACACAAAAACCCCCCTTGTGGAGGGAACGCTAGCACCTGCTTGTGAAACTCATCAAATTCAAAACAGGCCTCAGTGGACTGTTTTTGTGCCCAAGTCAAAAGCTGGGCTACAGCAAGGCTCTCCGAGGGTCCTGGGGAAATGGGTGCACGGGGACCGTGCCCTGGCCTGGGGCTGCCCGTGGGCTCCTGGGTGCACATGGGGTGGACACAGCTTGGGGGGAGGAAGGCGGAGGGGATGGCACTGAGCCCACTACAAACAGAACAGCAATCCCAAGGGCCAGCACCTGAGTCCAGAAGTGGCACTTATCGTGTGGCCCGGGGTCACTTATCACCTCCTGACAGGCAGACCATCACCCCTCTCCCCTGGGGTTCTTGCGTCAGGCGACCCTATGGGGAGCCTGCTTTGAAACCACAAAGGGAAGCTCAGATCGCTCATGTCCACTCCTTCCTCTGTGGTCGGGGCGGCACACAGAGTGCTGAGGAAGACCTCGCCCTGCCGTGCAAGGGGCCGCCCAAGAGAGAGAAGGCGTTTGTCACCAGAGATCTGGGAACCAAGCCCAGAGACCTGCCTGGATGGGTGGGGAGGGCCAGGGGCTCTGGAAAGCTGCCTGGAGGGGGTGGCCTGGAAACTGGGCAGGGATCAGAGAGCAAGAACCAGGGAAGGGTTCAGAACAACCTAGAACTCAGGAAGGCCTGGGATCCCTGGTGAGGAACCAGGCCCAGACCCAGGCAGGTGAGCAGACAGCGGCTACTCTGAGCACCGACGGCCTGCAGGCGCTCTGCCCGGAGCTGCACAGGCCCGTTGCCGTCCATCCACACGCCCACCCTCTGATATAGGCTCCCGTCCCCGTGTCACAGACGAGGAAACTGAGACATGGCGGAATGAACTCAACCAAAGGGTGTGCAGCTTGTCAGTGGCGGAACCAGGATTCCGGCGCTCTCAGCCTGCCCTCCTGGCCCCTGTGCCCCTTGGCTGCCAGGGAAGAGAGGGCTGGGAGGCGTGGAGAGGGGGGGAAGGAACAGGGAGGCTGGGAAGGAAGGAGAGAGAGAAGAGAGGAGGGCGGGCATCAGGATGCCTCTGCTGGGGGCACTGTGGAGGAAGGCATGAGACTCAGCGGATTGCTGAAGCTTCCCGCCCTCCATCCCAGGTCAGCACAGGGCACCTCACGGTCCCCACAGGTTACATGCCCTTTACAGCTGAGGTCCCAGAGGAAGGAGAAGCTTGTGGGAAGCCACCCAGAGGGAATCCCGGGGGAACCCTTAACCCAGGGCCCAGAGTGACAGTGCGTCCCTGTTGCTCAAGCAGCACCCCCGGACATCGGACCACTTACCCGCAGGCTCTGTCTTGGGCTGGAAGGTCTGGACTGGGTAGCACAGGTGGAGCTCTGAAATGACATCAGGAGGAAGACTGGAGGTGCCAGCCTCACAGAGGCTCAGCGGGCAGGGCAGGGACGCGGGCCAGGCGAGCACAGAGCACCCCGCCCTCCCCCCAGGCCCCACAGACGCGTCCACTCACTTTGCCGAACGCACTTCCAGCAGGCCCTCCGGTGGCACAGGAGGAAGGAGCCGGGGCTGATGACCGCCACCAGTGCCACGAGCACCCACAACAACACGGGCCCTGGAACACAGAGGGAGCCCTGCACTCTCCACCCCGAGGCTGGTGGCCGCCAATGTCTACTTTACGGTGGGGAGCCAGCGGCCCTGCCGCCGCACCCGCACGGGGCAGCTGCTCTGTCCCCACGTGGCTGCAGGACCCGGGCCTTTCCCAAACCTGGGCCAGAAACCAGACACTGTGTCTGGCCCAGCCCTGCCCCACCTGCCCTCCCTCACCTGGCTGCAGGAAGCCCATCGGTGTGGCGTATGGCGGAGGGAAGAGCAAACCATTGCTAGAGGGTGGGAAGCTGAGGAGTCAAGGGGCCAGGATGAGGGAGGAGTTGAGATCCAAAAGGACAAAGTCGGGGGACTGCGGAGGAGGGCACATGTGACGGGCGTCCCCTCTAGACGGGAAGCCCCATCAAGACAGGCCCGGGGTCTGCTCCTGACACGAACACACTCAGCTCGGTGCCGTAGGCACCGTGACCATTACCATCTCTGTTTTACAAAGGAGGGAAACTGAGGCTCTCAAAGATCAAATAACTCGGTCAAGGTCACCCTGAGGGTAAACTGCAGAGTTTCGGCTCAGGCCAGGAAGATGGCTCCAGCACTCATGTGCTGAACTGCTGGCTATATTTCTTTACATTTTAGTATTTAACTTGCCTCTTTTTTCCTTTTGTTGTTTATGAAGATCAGCTAACTACTTACTGTTTCAGTGCATTTTTAGATGCTAAAAAGTAGTTTGTGCCAGATAAATGCTTCTCACACTTTCATGTGCAAAGCAATTTCCTGGGAACCATGTTACACGGCAGATTCTAGTTCCGTAGGGCTGGGGTGGGGCCCATAATTTGTCTTTCTAACAAGTTGCTGATGCTGCAAGTTCAGGACCACTTTGGGAACCACCGACCTGAGACCTACTGCCAGCTAGTGCCCAATACTAGAACTGCAGGACCTAGAATGAAGGACTGCAAGGAGCCCATGAGGAGCTGCGAGCTACATACCACCCTGCATGTTGGTGTCTGCTATTAGTTTTACACAGGAGAACACTGGGGCTCAAAGGCATTAAGCAACTAGTCAAGGTCATAAAATCACTCACCAAATACTTTCTGAATAGCAATTATGGGCCACGGGGAGGAAGCTGTGAATGAAATCCCTGCTCACAAGAATTAAGAAATAATCACTAGCCTGACTGGTTGGGTGGTACAGTGGATAGAGTGTCAACCTGGGACACTGAGGACCCTGGTTCAAAACCCCAAGGCGCCAGCTTGAGCACAGGCTCCTCAGTTTGAGCACAGGCTTGGCAGCTTGAGCGTGGGATCATAGACATGACCCCATGGTCACTGGCTTGAGCCCAAGGTCACCCGAGGTCGCTGGCTTGAACAAGGGGTCACTGGCTCAGCTGGAGCCCCTCCCCCAGTCAAGGCACGTATGAGAAGCAATCAATGAACAACTAAGGTGACACAACTATAAGCTGATGCTTCTCATCTCTCTGTTTTCCTGTCTTTCTCTCTCTCTCCCCCCTCCTCCCCTTTCTCTCTCTAAAATGAATAAAGTAAAATAATTTTAGAAAATGTAAGTAAATCACTAAATATAGGTACATCTGTTATGTCTAGGCGTAGGTAATTTTCATTCCTCCTGCTCCGCCTGAAGTAGAGACTTCTGTTCTGAGGTCTCCCACTTTTCAGGTGAGGTACACAGGGAAAGCGGGGCCCCGCTGTGGGCGGAGCACACACTGACCACGTTGGGAAGGGCTGTAAGAAGACTCAAGGCTGGCAGGAGGTGTGCACAGAGGGACTCAGCACTGCTGTTGACCTGAGGCCTGGAGTATGCCCAGGTCCCTGTTGGGAGAGCCACACCAAGGTGGTCATCAGGCCTAGGCTGTAGCTGAGAGGTCTCCAAGGGACTGCCTAATCTGGGAGCGAAACTGGCTCAGGGCACTACCGGATGTCCCAACCCACACGCCCTGCTGACTGTGCAGCGGAGCAACTATTGATATAAGCAAATGCAGTGCAGACGTCTTTCTCCGCAATGGCCCCCCAGCGCCCTCTGCTGGCCAAGCTCTAACATCATGCTGAACTGACAAGGAGAAATGCTTGAAGACTCCAGTCCTTTAGAGCAGAGCAGGTCCTGCAGGGTAAATTGTCAGGAGCTGAGAGGCAGTCGATTGAAAACAAGCACGCTTTCTAAAAGCCACCTTTTGTCCTCTGTTCTTTTCCTTTAGATTTTATTTATTTATTTGAGAGAGAGGATAGGGAGAGGGGGGAAGGGGGTAGGAGCGGGAAGCATCAACTTAGAGTAGTTGCTTCTCGTATGTGCCTTGACTGGGGCAAACCCGGGGTTTCGAACCAGCGACCTCGGCATTCCAGGTTGATGTCTTATCCACTGCACCACCACAGGTCAGGCTGTCCTCTCCTCCTTTACTGTTCCTTTTTCATAGCATTCTGTTTTCACTTTGTGGATGTAACAACTTCTTGAATTTTTCTGTGGGCACATTTAAATTTTGTTAAGTTCTCTTCTATTCCTAGGTTTAATCATTGCTTCAATTGTAGTAAGTTTTCCTATTTGTATGTCTTGTTATTCTTGGGTTTTTCTTGAGGCCTGAAAATCTTTGCTGCTCATCCATATTATTTAAAAAACAAAAACAAAAACCCGATTACACTGAATATTCCAGTAGCTAGCGGGGCTTCTTCTGCTTGGTGTTAGTATGTCTTCTTCCCAATGGGCCTCTTCCCTAAGCAGATTTAGCTGGGTGCTATAGGCCTGCGGGTGGGGCAAGTGGCTGGCTGTCTTCCCCTCGGTGACTGAGCGGCAACAGCCTACAGACGGGGCGCACTCCCCAAACACAAAAAGGGCTTTCCATCAAAGCGGCAGTCCCACACCTCCAGCCTTGGCTTCCTGTACAGATCCCTTCGGTGTCATTAATTGGCCCAAAAGTTGATTGCTCTCACCAGGAGATAAAAACCCAGATACCACCTGTTCAGACTGGTCAGTGATCATTGTATACCATTCTTACAGATTTTTAAAAAAAATTTTTTAAACTTCAGACCCTGGCTGTTTGGCTCAGTGGTAGAGCATTGGCTTGGTGTGTGGCTGTGCCAGGTTCGATTTCCGGGCAGGGCACACAGGAGAAGCGACCATCTGCTTCTCCACCCCTCCCCGCTCCCTTCTCTCTCTTCCCTTCCCGCAGCCATGGCTCTATTGGTTCTAGCACATCAGCCCCAGGCGCTGAGGATGGCACCATGGAGCCTCCACCTCAGGCACAAAAAATAGCTCGGTTGCAAGCATGGCCCCAGATGGGCAGAGCATCAGTCCCAGATGAGGGGTTGTCAGGTGGATCCCAGTCGGGGCGCATGCAGGAGTCTGTCTCTCTATCTTGGAAAAGAGTCCTCTCACTTGGAAAAGAAGAAAAAAATAAAATTTTTTAACTTCAAAGACAAAGTTACGCTTTGCAGTTCTCCACTTCACTCTCATCCTTCATTTTGCTCACCTGCTCTGAGCCCTTAGCCTCTCTGGGGAGGTCTTCTGAGCAAGTTACCCCTCACGTGTCCCTCAGACCTCATGAAGTGAGTTCTGGGGTGAGCTTTCCTCCACTTGGTTTCATTTGTCATCTTCCTTCCATCTGTTCTCTGCCTTCTAGAAATCTGTTGAAATCTCCCAGCTGCTGATGACCTGGTTTGTTCGTTAGTTTGTTTTTCACTGTCAGGGGTTTATACTTTTCTGCACTCTGGCAAATGTCCACCATCTTGAGTTGGAAGCCTTTTCACAAATGTTATATTCATCTATATCTGAGTCCATAAAACAGCCTTGCAAACAAGTCCAGATTTTCCCAGCCCAACAATTTCAGGAAGAACTTCTTTTTTAAAAAAAATTCATCATCAGAACCTCTTATCAAAATGACAAATTTAGATTTCATGCCCCTCACTAGGTCTAACTAGTCAAAGGGAAAAACAAAGCCCAAACCTGACCCAGTTAAGAGCTGGGGTTGTAGACCCTTCGCCCCGCCAGGGGGTCCGAAAGGTAGAGCTACAGGGGCACAGAGCTCAGCCCCTTGGGTAGGGGTGCCGACGGCTTACCCTGGACTTTGGTGACCATCTGCGGTGGGATGGTGGGGTGGGCAATGCAGCGAGCACAGGAGTTGGTGGCTGATGTGACACAGAACATGCCGGGTCGGCATTCACAGATGCGGGAGGAGTTCCACGTGCAAGGAGTCTTCTCCACGAGGTCACCTAAGGGGCACAGATGGAAGGATCAGGGATGGCAAGGGCGGGGGTGCAGAGAACCCCAGGAGGGAAGAGATGCATGTGTCCACGAGCAAATGCTCACGTGACCTTTCCGCTGAGCTGATCTTTCAGCATGCTCCAAATAACTACTCTGCACGAAAGGCAGCAGGTGAGGAAGGAGCATACACTATGTGACTCTGTTTATAGAAAATGCTATGGGATGCAGCTTGTCCACAGCGATGGAAAGCAGAATGGTTGCCTGGGAACGGGAATAGGGTGGGCAATGGTGCGAGGGATAAGGAGCATGAGGAAACTTTTGGGGGTGATGGACAGTTTATTACCTTGACTGTGGTGGTAGTTTCACAGATGTATGCATATGTCAAAATGTATCAAATGGCAACACTTTGTACATGTGTACTTTGACATACATCAACTATATCTTAATAAAACTGGTGAAATAATCCAGAGGACAGGGGTGACTGTGTATGGGAACAGATGAACCAAGACTAACCATAACCTTATGACTCTTTTTTAAAATTGATTTTAGAGAGAGAGGAGGAGAGAGAGAGAGACGGAAACATCAATCTATCCCTGTATGTGTCCTCTCTGGGGATTGAACCAGCAACCTCTGCATATTGGGACAGTGCTCTAACTAACTGAGCTACATGGCCAGGGCAACTTGCTGATTATTTAAAACTGAGTTATAGTCTATAACAACTCCTGATTCCTTCTATTTCTAAATAGGTATAAAATTTTCAATGATAAAAAGCCTTTTGTTCTGTCCTGGCATCATCCCGAAGCACAGAAGTTGTGGGTTTGGTCCCCGGTCAGGGCACATACAGGAAGAGACTGATGTTTTTGTCTCTCTCTCTTTCTCTCACTTCTCTTTTGCTAAAAGCAATAAATAATTTTTTTTCTGAAGCTGGAAACGGGGAGGCAGTCAGACAGACTCCCGCATGCGCCCGACCAGGATCCACCCAGCACACCCACCAGGAGGTGATGCTCTGCCCATCCGGGGCATCACTCTGTCGCGACCAGAGCCACTCTAGTGCCTGGGGCAGAGGCCAAGGAGCCATCCTCAGTACCCGGGCCATCTTTTGCTCCAATGGAGCCTCGGCTGCGGGAAGGGAAGAGAGACAGAGAGGAAGGAGAGGGGGAGAGGTGGAGAAGCAGATGGGCGCTTCTCCTGTGTGCCCTGGCCGGGAATCGAACCCGGGACTCCTGCACGCCAGTCCGATGCTCTACCACTGAGCCAACCGGCCAGGGCCAATAAATAAATTTTTTTTTTTTTTCATTTTTCTGAAGCTGGAAACAGGGAGAGACAGTCAGACAGACTCCCGCATGCGCCCGACCGGGATCCACCCGGCACGCCCACCATGGGGCTACGCTCTGCCCACCAGGGGGCGATGCTCTGCCCATCCTGGGCGTCGCCATGTTGCGACCAGAGCCACTCTAGCACCTGAGGCAGAGGCCACAGAGCCATCCCCAGCGCCCGGGCCATCTTTGCTCCAATGGAGCCTCGGCTGCGGGAGGGGAAGAGAGAGACAGAGAGGAAAGCGTGGCGGAGGGGTGGAGAAGCAAATGGGCGCTTCTCCTATGTGCCCTGGCCGGGAATCGAACCCGGGTCCTCCGCACGCTAGGCCGACGCTCTACCGCTGAGCCAACCGGCCAGGGCCAATAAATAAATTTAAAAAAAAAAATAAATGGTTAGGCCCTGGCCAGTTGGCTCAGTGGTAGAGCATCGGCCTGGTGTATGGAAGTCCCAGGTTCGATTCCTGGCCAGGGCACACAGGAGAAGCGCCCATCTGCTTCTCCACCTCTCCCCCTCTCCTCCCTCTCTATCTCTCTCTTCCCCTCCTGCAGCCAAGGCTCCATTGGAGCAAAGTTGGCCCAGGTGCTGAGGATGGCTCTGTGGCCTCTGTCTCAGGCACTATAATGGCTCAGGTCGCAATGGAACAATGGCCCAGATGGGCAGAGCATCGCACCCTGGTGGGCATGCCGGGTGGATCCCGGTCGGGCACATGCCAGAGTCTGTTTGACTGCCTCCTCGCTTTTAACTTTGAAAAAATACACACACACAAAAAAAATGGTTAAAGGTTCTATAAAAGAAAAGGTATAATCATGTACTTATATCTGTTTGGAGATATTTATGCTCTATTTATGTGAAAATAGAGTTTCTGTGTCAGTGGATGAGACAAATGTGACATTCTCAGTGCAGACGCTTCTCCTGGGCAGAATACGCAGAGACCTTGCGTGATAGTGATGAGGGACCACACAGTCTCTGCTGGCAATGCCCTGAGAGCACAGGAACTGGGGGAGACGTGGGGAATCTGTGCAGAGGGCAAGACGGACTAAGCCAGTGGTCGGCTAACCACGGCTCGCGAGCCACGTGTGGCTCTTTGGCCCCTTGAGTGTGGCTCTTCCACAAAATACCACATGTGGCCGCTACCTCAGTAAGGAATGTACCTACCTATATAGTTTAAGTTTAAAAAATTTGGCTCTCAAAAGAAATTTCAATCGTTGTACTGTTGATATTTGGCTCTGTTGACTAATGAGTTTGCCAACCACTAGCTAAGCCATGAGTGAGATGACTTGGGATGACACTGGCTATTATCATCACTATAGTGATTAACATAATCAGGTGAATATAAGACAGTATTCTTAACTATCTCCCCAATTAATTCAGTTTAACCTATTTCATCCCCACAACCCTCTGAGATAGCACTATTATGCCCATTTTATAGATGAGGAAACTGAGGCACAGACAGCTTAAGAAGCTGGAGTTTCAAGTGGTCAAGCAAAAGTGTGAACCCCGGCACTGGGGCTCACGAACACATGCTCCTAAGCCCCTCGCTGCCTCGCGGGCTTCAACTACAAGAGCTACAGGAGTTCTTGGGCCCAGAGCCATCCCCTGTTTCTCCATCTGACACTGTAGCTGTGACAGATAATATTTTTTTCCAAAAATGGCCAAATCATTAGTTCTAGCCCCATCTGCTTTCCCAGATCTCTGGTGCTTAGCCACCAAGAAGCTCAATATTTTTCCTTCCCTTGACTCCAGTGGGATCTGTGACCACCTCAACAGGTAGATAGTGGCGGAAGTTACACCGTGTGACTTCTAAGGTTAGGTCATAAAAAGGGATGTGGCTTCTCTGCTCCTCCCTCAACCCCTATTCTTAGAATCCAGCCACCAGGCCATGAGAAAGCCCAGGGTGAGCCATACAGAGACCGGTATGGAGAGGACCTGAAGCCCCAGGTGGCAGCTGACATTGACCCCCAGATCCAGCTTCTAGATGAGCCCAGCCTCCAGCCTTTGAGTTTTCCAGCTGAGACCCAGACATGGTAGAACACAGATCAGCTGTCCCCACAATGTCCCGTCTGAATTCTGACCCACAGGATTCATGAGTACAATGAGTGGTTTGTTTTTCACCACTAGCTTTTGAAAATAATTGCTATGCTGCTTTAGTTACTGGGACAGTGGCCCCCAAGTGACGACAGACTGTTCTTTCCTCTGTTTAGTCTCTCTTGACTGAGGTCTGGGTTGCTGTCTGAAAGAGAACCCAGACAAAAGGCCTCTGCAGGTGGGCTAAGCCACTAACAGCCAGGGCAGCCCAAGCCCGGGTCACTGCCCCTGCCCCGTGGGGCCTTCATGGACGTCACAGGACGCAGCTGGTTACGCTATGAGGCTGTGGTGAGGGCGCCTCAGGGAAAACCCCTGCAGGATGTCAGGCTGCTGTGCACACGGCAGTCACCCACTGAGTGGCTTGTCCGGGCTGTGCTCTCAGAGGCAGCGCAGTGGAGGGACCAGAGCTCAGAACCTGGTGGCAGACACCCTACATTCAGACTCCAGCCCTGCCACTCTCAAGAGCTGGTAGCTTTTGAAAGACTTCCCAAAGCCTCAGTTTCCTCTTCTGTAAAATGGGGATAATGGCAATCCATGCATCAGATGATGGTTATGAAAAATAATGAGACAAGTCTGGAACAGGAAGGTGGTTAACAAATGTTTAGTTGCAGGAGAGAGTAACTGAATGGAAGCTCTCTGAAAAGGGGGTCACCACCATCAAAAACCCACAGTTGTGAGTGGGAGTGAGTTACTCGAAGCTGACTGCTCAAAACGCCAGAGAGCTGAATCAGGCTCCCGAGAGCCGAGCAGCTCAAGACCAAATTCAGGGCTCCCCACCCTCAGATTCTCAGTCTTTCCTGCAAGACCCCCTCCCCCAGATCCCAATCCCTAGAAGGAGCCCCTGGTGGAAAGACAGGCTCTTACCTCCTGAACAGCTCACACAGGCCGTGCAGCGGCCATCCCTGTCGAGGTAGTAGTCCTGTTCACACTGCTTCCTGCAGTCAGCGGACCCCGGAGGGCACAGGTGCTGTCGGGACAGCCCTGGGAAAAGAAGCAGAGAAGCTCCAGGCCAGGCTACCTTGGCAAAGGCCTCACCTCCCCACAATCACTGAACCTCCCCCCCCCCACTCCCAACTCCACAGCCAGCTCCCAAACTCTGCGCAAGTCAGATCCATCCCCCAGAGAGTTACGAGGCTCAGAGAGGGAAGGAATAAGTCTAAAGCCACCCAGGAGAAGAGCTCTGAGCCCCCCTATACTCCTGGTTCCCCCCACACAACCCTGATTCATTATTTCTACCATGCTAGAGCCTTCTCTCTATGCCCACGGCTCTGCCATTGCCTTCCTCAGAACTTTGGTAGCCACTTTCCCTGTGAGATCAGAAATGAGGCAAGGATGCCTACTACCGCAGCTTCTAGTCAGTATGGTACAGGGATCCCAGGCTATGCAATAATACAAGAAAAAGAAATACAAATGGTAAGGTTTACAAAGGAAGATATCAATCTGTTATAAACAGATGATCCACAGATAATGCAAAAGTATCTGCAGATACATTATTAGAACTAAAAAGTGAATTAGCAAGGTGGTAGGATATAATGTTACTATATCCGAATCAATCAAATGTCTGTATATTTGGGTTGAACTACATAAAATTGTTGTTGTTTTATTATTATTTATTTTTTTTAATTTTTTGTATTTTTCTGAAGTTGGAAATGGGGAGGCAGTCAGACAGACTCCCGCATGCACCCAACCGGGATCCACCCGGCATGCCCACTAGGGGGCGATGCTCTGCCCATCTGGGGCGTTGCTCTGTTGCAACCAGAGCCATTCTAGCACCTGAGGCAGAGGCCACAGAGCCATCCTCAGTGCCCAGGCCAACTTTGCTCCAATGGAGCCTTGGCTGTGGGAGGGGAAGAGAGAGATAGAGAGGAAGGAGAGGGGGAGGGGTGGAGAAGCAGATGGGCGCTTCTCCTGTGTGCCCTGGCCGGGAATCAAACCTGGGACTCCTGCACGCCGGGCCGACGCTCTATCACTGAGCCAACCGGCCAGGGACAAAATTGTTGTTTTGACAGGTCAGACAGTCAAATATTGGCAATGTCACATGGTTCAAAAAGAGTTAGGACATAACAGAAAGAACTTATGGGCGTGGACAACAGTGTGGTGATTGGTGGAGAGAGAGGGGCTGGGCTAAGTGGGGGAGGGAATAGAGGAGATTTGGTGATGGGAGGAGAGTTAATGTGTGGTGGCGAACATACAATACAGCCTACACATGATCTACTGTGGAATTGAACACCTGAAACTGTAAAATTGTGTTAACAAGAGTCACCCTCATACTGTCAGTAAGAAGAGGGAAAAAGAGTTAGAACATGACACACTGAAAAAGATACCATTTGCATCATCATCAGAAATACCAAATACTTATAAATCTAACAAAAAAAGGTAAATATCTCTACATAGAATAAAATAAAACATTAGTGGGAAAATTAAAGAAAGCCTGAATCAATGTAGGGTAATGCCATGACCTCAATGCTGTGACAGGCTGGACTCTTTCCAAACTGGTTTATAGTTTCAACACAACCCCAACCAAAATCCCAATGGGGGCCCTGGCAGGTTGGCTCAGTGGTAGAGCATCAGCCTGGCATGTGAATGTCCCAGGTTTGATTCCGGGTCAGGGCACACAGAAGAAGCGATCACCTGCTTCTCCTCCCCTCCAACTCCCCTTCTCTCTCTCTCTATCTTAGTATTCCTCTCTCACAGCTATGGCTCAATTGATTCAAGCACATCGGCCCCAGACACTGAGGATGACTCCATGGAGCCTCTGCCTCAGGCATTAAAAATAGCTTGGTTACAAGCATGGCCCCAGATGGACAGAACATTGGTTTTAGATGGGGGTTGCTGGGTGGATCCTGAAGGGGGAGCATGCAGGAGTCTGTCTATCTCCCCTCCTTTCATTTAAAAAGAAATCCCAATGGGACACTTTGAATAGTTGATTTAATTTGAATAATTGATTTTAAAATGCAGGTGGATATGCAAATTACTAGAATAGCTAATATACTGTTGAAGAATAAAGTTGAAAAAGTTGCTCAATCATCATGAAGACTATTTAAAGAGCAATAGTAATTAAGACAGTATGGTATTCAAGCAGAATAGACCAAAAGACCCATGGAGTTACAGAGCCCAGCACCATTCACACACATACATGACTTTTGACTTACAACAAAGCTGGCATGCAAAACTGTGGGAAAAGGACAATTCATTAAATAAATGGTATTCGTTCAACTGGCTATCCACGTGTATACTCAATGTGACCATGGCCTCCCACCACACTCAAGCCAAGGTCAATGGCAGAGCTACACAGGAAAGGCAAAACAATAATGATCCTAGACAATAAACGCAGGCACTCTCTGAGACTTACAAAGCAGTACTGACCAAGCACCAATCATAAAGGAAACGATGGATGATCTGACTACACTGAAATTAAGAACATCTCTTCATTAAGAAGAGAATGAGAAGGCAAGCCACAGGGCGGGAGAAGATATTTGAGCCCAGCTACAGGATTAAGGGTTCAAACCCCAGAATTATAAGAGGTCCTGAAAATCAATTTTTAAAAAAGAACCCAAGGGAAATGAAAAAATACACAAAAACTTGTTTTTCTTTTTCTTTTTTTTTTTTAACAGAGACAGAGAGAGAGTCAGAGAGAGAGATAGACAGGAACGGAGAGAGGAGAAGCATCAATCATTTTCATTGCGCGTTGCAACACCTTAGTTGTTCATTGATTGCTTTCTCATATGTGCCTTGACCGTGGGGCTACAGCAGACCGAGTAATCCCTTGCTCAAGCCAGCGACCTTGGGTCCAAGCTGGTGAGCTTTTGCTCAAACCAGATGAGTCCGCGCTCAAGCTGGCGACCTCGGGGTCTCGAACCTGGGTCTTCTGCATCCCAGTCCGACACTCTATTCACTGCGCCACCGCCCAGTCAGGCAAAAAAACTTGTTTTTCATTATCCATTATAGCCAAAAAGTGGAAACAACCCAAATATCCAAAAACTGTTTGGATAAGCAAAGTGTGGTACCTGTGCAATGGAAGGCTATTCAATAATAAACAGGAATGAACCAGGAGCCCCAATTCGTTGCCATGGGAACCAGGATGGCATCAAATCGACACCTGCAGAGGCTCACCTGTTCCCTGCAAGCACCAGCACCTCAGTGTCCGGCACACAGGGGGCTCTCAGAACTGCTGTTAAAGGAGTGAGTGCTTCCATTTCTACCCTGGTTCTCAATGCCTCAGTCTGTCTTTTTCCCTCGCTGGGAAAGACCACAGTTCAGTGCCCGCCTCCCGGACCATCACTCACAGGTCACCCACCAATCAGACACTGATGCTATGGGAAACAGCCCACAGCCTCTCTGGAGAAATTACCTGGATCCGGACTGGGCTTCCCTACAGAGGAACGAGAGTTGGGAGTCCTCATCACTTTGGAGTTATCTTCCGGGGTGAGGGGAGTGTCCCCTCCAAGAAGCATGGTCCTGGCATCAGAGCTTGCAGAGGTCAGGGTGGGCTTGGCCCGGGGGGTTGTGCTGCTGGGAAAAAAGCCAGAGTTGGAACAGACAATTCTGCTGAAGGGATTAGGGACTTCTGTGCCCAGGGACAACCATCTCTATAGCCAACAGTCCCCAGACCCTCTGCCTCCAGTCTCAGCAGGCCCTCGGTCAGGGAGCAAGGGCTGTGCTTTCTAGGCTTTCTTTGTCTCCTGTGCAATAGGGCAGGCTGGGCACACAGTAGAGCCTCATGCGACTTGTTTGCCTGGCCAAGAGGCGTGCTGGAGCCCTGACACCCTGTGCTGAACCCCACCAGCACCCCCAGCCCCAGCTATGGTCCAGGATCCTGTGGGTGGAGACAGCTGGATGGGAGAGGGCCAGGAGTCACCTGGTGGGTGCCTTGCAGTTCTCCGGGCTGGTGCTGCAGTCAGGGCTGGTCCCTGGGGGAGGTGGCTCGCAGACAGTGTCACTCTTCGCTGTGCCTGCAGGGGGACACAGTGCCTTCAACTTGGTATTGAGGAGTCCACAGACTCCAGGAATAGACTTGTACCACCACAAACCAGACTCCTGGATAGGCACTTGGAACACGCAGTGGCCATGTGGTGTTTGTGAGACAGGACAGTGAGAAGCTGGGAAAATCCCTCGGCAAGCAGAATGGGGAAACTGAGACAAATAGCTGAGCACACTGGCCGGGAAATTCACAGCCAGATGCAGAGCATCAGGCCTTAGACATCACATCTAGGCCTCCGTGGTGTTTTGGCTCCAGGCGCAGGCGCACTACACCCTCCCTCCCCCACTGGCTGATGGCACCCTTCCCTGGGGCTGGCAGGTCACTGTGGTCTTGGAGGTTCACACTGGGAAAAGTGGATATGCTATTGGAACCCTCCCCTAGCCTCTTAGTCTATAAAAAACCCTCAAAACAAAGGACCTGGCATGCATGCTCTCTCCCACCCTGGGCGCATACCCATGCCCTTCCGGTCCCCTCTTCCTCCTCTTCCCTTCTTCCCCACCCCCCACAGGGGTGCATCTCCGAAATCCTAAGGGTCCTCACTAGACCTGAAACCAGGGGAGCAGTGGGCAGCAGCAGCTCGTCCCGGGCTCACCCCCTGAACCTGTCCCCAAGGCCCCCTTTTCTCCACTCATTTCTTTCCTATAAGGCCTTCAGAGCACCAAGGCAGCCCCGCCTGTCTCTCTCCTGTGGCTTCTTCTCTCCTAAGCCCTTCCTTGTCTCACCGTCCCCAGCTCTAATAAGCTTTCTCTTGAGATCACCTGGACTCGGTGTGCTGTAAAATTTTTCCTGCATAAAGTCAACAATACATTACCAGCTGGCCCCAGGCTGACCCAAAGGGTCCGGTCCTCTGTCTGGTAACATCTGCACCTGCCCAGTATCTGTCCCCCCTTGGGGGAAAGCAGCTCGGTTTTCTCCAGGGAATCACTCTCCCCAAACTCAGTATCTGTTTTTAGGGGCTGGGACTGACGGATCCCCCCGCTGCCCCATCCAGGAGGAGCCACGGTAACAGGCCGGACTAACCACTCCATTCCATGCCTCTGTCCATGACGGACTGGCTCAGGGATGGGCACACCACCCAAACCATGCTTACGAGATGCAATTTCAAGGCTTTGTTTTTGGTTAATAATGTAGGAAAGAGAAGCTGTCTCTCCACTGGAGCTGGGTAGGAAGCAAGCCTGGAGCAACTGGTAGATATCTATGGAAACCTAACTGCAGGGCAGAAGAGATGAGAGACAAGAAAAGAGCTCCTGGATCCAGCTATGCCTGAAGCTACCCAGAGCTATCCCCAGACTTTTTAGTTACATGAGGACAAAAATTTGAGATTTTGTTACTTGCAGCCCAAAGGGTCCTGGAGTCTATCCTAGGTGGAAGCAGAGTGAGGACTTGCCATCAAGTGGCCCTGAGTTTGCCCGCCACCTCTATCCTGTCATAGCTGTGCCAGGCAAGTCAAATGATCATCATCATCATAATAATAATATAGTTTTCATGAGGCTGTTGTCAGGTTAAACAAAGAGTGTACCCAGTGGGCCTATGGTTGTTACAAATAGCAAATGCCCAGTAAAGAGCATGTCCTTTTCCTCATCTGGACTCTTGTCCCATTGCTTAGAAAGTGACCCACACACGTGTGGCATATGATCTGAAGGTTTCAGTGGCGGTAGGTAGGAACAAGGCTGCCTTGTCTTGTGTGTCCGCAGTGTGGTAGGAAGACAAGACCAGGGAGGGGGTGACACTCAAACCCTGACTGGATAGTCTCTGCTCTGTGGTCCTGAGCAGTCTGCCTGCCATCTCTGCACCTCAATTTCCTCACTTGTAAAGTGGAGCTTATACCGCCTGATGGCGTTTTGTGAGTTTCGGGAGCATAAGCCTATGCAAGCTCTTAGCATTGGGCTTATCTAGGAACTGGATTCTAAAGTAGAAACTAGTCTTCATCTTGCAGGCGGAGAGAATGAGACCCGGAGAGTTGCCCTGTGGGGAGTCCACAGGGGAATCTCACCGTTAGCCAGGGTCTGGCAGCCAAAGGCTGGAGCGCTTCCAAAGTGGCGCTGTCCAATAGAAATACGGTGTGAATCATGCAGGTCATTTTAAATTTTCTAGTAGCTATGTTTTCAAAAGTAAGAAGACACATGTGAAAGTAATTTAAGTAATGTCTTCATTTAACCCAATAGATCTAAAGTGTTGTCAGCAAGTAATCAATATAAAAAATAATGAGATGTTTTACAATCTTTTATAGTAGGTATTTGAAATTCAGTGCATATTCTATGCTGACAGAGTATCTCAATGCACTGAACACATTTTAAATTTATTTATTTATTCATTCTTTTTTTAGAGAGGGGAGAGAGAGAGAGAGAGAGAGAGAGAGAGAGAGAGAGAGAGAGAGAGCGCTGAACACATTTTAAGTGCTCAACATAGCCAGAGGGCCCATGGTATCACCTTGGGCAGCGCCAGTTTAGGGGCAGCGCAAGCGTAGGGGCAGCGCAAGCGTAGGGGGAGCAAAGAGAGGACTCTGGCGCCACCATGTGGCAGTCACAGGAAAACCAGCCCCAACTGGTCCAAGCGCCTGACTTGGAACTGAACTGAAGGCATTTGACAGAGGACAGAGGCCCAGGAAGCGGTGGGAACATACCCCACAGACGCAAAGTGACACGAAATCCCGGTTATCTGATGTCCAGTCCAGAGCGCGTTCTACCCCACCAACCTGCCCCTGCTTGCCGGTGGCGGCCTTCTAGGTGCCCCTGAGCAGAGTGTTTTGCGTGACCCAGCTTAAGGCTGAGTAGAAAGCTAACTAAGTGAATGGGGAGGGAATGGTGTCCCAGACAGAAGGAACAGCATGGGTAAAGGCCTGGTAGAAGGAAACAGCACTGCCCATCCATGGAACCGAAAGAGGACAGATCAGGAGGGGCCCAGATAGCGAGGGGCTGGTGCGGAAGGCTGAGCCCGGAGGAAGGCTGAGCCCGGAGGAAGGCTGAGCCCCGAGGAAGGCTGGGCCCGGAGGAAGGCTGGGCCCGGAGGAAGGCTGGGCCCCGAGGAAGGCTGAGCCCGGAGGAAGGCTGAGCCCGGAGGAAGGCTGAGCCCCGAGGAAGGCTGAGCCGGAGGAAGGCTGAGCCCGGAGGAAGGCTGAGCCCCGAGGAAGGCTGAGCCCGGAGGAAGGCTGGGCCCGGAGGAAGGCTGAGCCCAGGGGAAGGCTGAGCCCGGAGGAAGGCGGCCACACCACGTGGGGTCTGTTGAGGACCTCGTCCTTCAGACTCTGCCTCCGGGAGACAGTGGGTGTACTTCCCCTGACTCCTGCCACTGGGCACTGCGACAGACTCTGAGAGGTGGGGAGGAAAAGGCAGGCAGGTGAGGGGTCTTGGGGCCGAGGAACAACACAGGAGTGCGCGCCCTGGGCTTTCTCTTTGCTCCGCACATCCCCGCCTTGGAGCACAATCAGCCAGCAGCCCAGAAACTCCAAAGTACTCAGGCTTAAAAAAAAACAATCCCCTAAAAAAACCTGTTCTCTTTTATCAGAGGATCACTAGAGGGAGATACTAAATGTTTTCAGCAGGTGCATGGGGAGAAAGGAAGGAACACACACAATCTGATCTGGTTTTTCAACGGAGATTCTGGCTGTTTGCCGGAGAGAGAATTGGGCAACAAAATCTGTGGGGCTGGGGAGGGGCTGGCTGTGAGGGAGGGGAGGGGAGGAAGGAGGGAGGAGGAGAGGGGGCAGGGATGGGACTCCAGAAAAGGGCCAGGTCACCGGCATTTTCCTCCCCAGTGGACACAACTCCCTCTGGTCCCATCTTGACCCCCCTCCAGTGTCCCATGTGTGCCTGTGGCACCTCTTCCGAGCTGTGGTCCAAAACCCACCACTCCCCTGCCTCCTTTTTGCAAGTCACTCTGATGCCACCCACAGGGGACCTGTGGCCTGTCTCTCCTCTCTGGCCACTGGCCTCCTTGTGCCATCAGAACATTAGAAACCCAGAGAAGATAAGGAACATGCCTGAGGTCACAAAGCCAGTTGGAAAAGAGCCAAGTTTCTCAGCTGGGAGCCTGGTGCCCAGTTTCTTGCTCCTCTAACTTCTAAGGCCTCGACTGGGAAGGAGGAAGCCAGCCCTAATCTCCCAGGAATCTCCCAGGACAGAGACTTGAGGTTTCTTTCTTGTTTATGGAGCATCAGAGAACTTTTGCCCAGAGCCTCAACCCATCCCAAGACCTCTTCTGGCCAGGCCTGTGCCTGTACCACCGGGGTCTCTCAGAGCCTGGGACACGAAGGCAGGGGGCAGCCAGGGGCTCCGGGGGCCTGGTGTATCCAGGCATCATCGCGAAAGGAGACGTGATCTGCCCACAGGAAGGTCGGCGGGGATGGCACAGTGTCAGCACAGATCTCAGCCCCGGGTTGAGGGTCGGAGACTTACCCGGAAACTTGACAATCATCCCTGGGGGGCAGGTGGAGTGGGGGGAGCAGCGGGCACAGCTGTGGGTGGCTGATGTGGCACAGAACATGCCGGCCTTGCATTCGCACACACGGGGCGAGTTACACGAACACGGCTTCTTCTCCACGAGGTCGTCTAAGGGACACACAGGAGGGTCAGAGAGAACAGAGGGAGTGTGAGAGAAGGCACGCGAGGACCCGCCAGGGACAGCCCAGCGTGTGAGAGCAGGTGCTGCTGTGGCCTTAGCAGGGCAGGCAGGGCAGCTGCACACTCGGCTTTTTCCAGAGTGTTCCTCAGATGAGTGCATGGGGCAGGCGGGGGCCATGAGGCAGCCTCCACCTCCCAGCCCATATCCCTGCAGATCACTGAATTAGTATTAAAAATAAATTAATGTCCCAGTTTTTAAGTGGGTAGTAAGAGACATGGATTTTTTTTTTTCTTTTTTTGTGACAGAGACAGAGTCAGAGAGAGGGACAGAGAGAGACAGGTAGGAAGGGAGAGAGATGAGAAGCATCAATTTTTTGTTGCGGCACCTTAGTTGTTCATTGATTGCTTTCTCACATATGCCTTGACCGGGGGTCTCCAGCAGACCAAGTGACCTCTTGCTCAAGCCAGCGACCTTGGGCTCAAGCTGGTGAGCTTTGCTCAAGCCAGATGAGCCCGAACTCAAGCTGGCGACCTCAGCTCTATCCACTGAGCCACCACCTGGTCAGGCAACATGGAGAGATATTAAACATATATTTCTAAGTGAAAGAAACCAATCTGAAAAGGCTAGACATACTTTGGTTCCAAATATATGACATTCTGGAAAAGACAGAACTATGGACACAGTGACAAGGTCAGTGGTTGCCAGGGTTCGGCAGTGAAGGGTGGGGAGGATAAACAGGCAGAGCACAGAGGATTTTCAGGGCACCGAGGATATTCTGTGTGATACTGCAATAGTGGATACATGACATTATCCATAGATGATGAATTTTCCAAAAACCATAGAACTAAATACAGCAAGAGTGACCTTTGCAGTAAACTATGAACTTCAGTTAATAATGTACCAGTTCTGGTTCATCAGCTGTAAGAACACACCACATTAATGCAAGATGTTAGTAATAAGAAAAACTGTGGGGTGTGCTGGAAAGGGGGGTATATGGGTACTCTCTATGCTTTCTGATCAGTTTTTCTATAAATCTAAAACTGTTCTTTAAAAAGGTCTATTGAACCTGACCAGGCAGTAGCGCAGTGGATAGAACGTTGAATTGGGATGAGGAAGACCCAGGTTCGAGACCCCGAGGTTGCCAGCTTGAGCACGGGCTCATCTGGTTTGAGCAAAGCTCACCAGCTTGAACCCAAGGTTGCTGACTCGAGCAAGGGGTTACTTGGTCTGATGTAGCCCCACAGTCAAGGCACATATGAGAAAGTAATCAATGAACAACTAAGGTATCACAATGAAAAACTAATAATTGATGCTTCTCATCTCTCTCCGTTCCTGTCTGTCCCTGTCTCTCTCCGTTCCTGTCTGTCCCTGTCTATCCCTCTCTCTGACTCTCTCTCTGTCTCTGTAAAAAATAAATATAGATAGGCCCTGGCCAGTTGGCTCAGGGGTAGAGTGTCGGCCTGGCGTGCGGGGGCACCCGGGTTCGATTCCCGGCCAGGGCCCATAGGAGAAGCGCCCATTTGCTTCTCCACCCCCCCCCCCTCCTTCCTCTCTGTCTCTCTCTTCCCCTCCCGCAGCCAAGGCTCCATTGGAGCAAAGATGGCCCGGGCGCTGGGGATGGCTCCTTGGCCTCTGCCCCAGGCGCTAGAGTGGCTCTGGTCACTGCAGAGCGACGCCCCGGAGGGGCAGAGCATCGCCCCCTGGTGGGCAGAGCGTCGCCCCTGGTGGGCGTGCCAGGTGGATCCCGGTCGGGCACATGCGGGAGTCTGTCTGACTGTCTCTCCTCATTTCCAGCTTCAGAAAAATACAAAAAAAAATAATAATAAATAAATAAATATATAAAGATAGATAGATAGATAGATAGATAGATAGATAGATAGATAGATAAAAAGGTCTATTGAGTATTTTAATGAGCCAAGGATTTGAGAAATTTTTCCTCCAAAGAAGATATACAAATGGGCAGTAAGCACATGAAAAGATGCTCACTATCATTAGTCATTAGGGAAAGGCAAACTCAAACCACAATGAGACACCACTTTGTAACCACCAGCATGGCAAGAATCAAAAAGACAGACAATAACAAGTGTTGGCGAGGATGTGGACAAAGGAGAATGCTCACACCATGCTAGTGGGAATATTAATGAGATTCTGTGGTGGAAACCAGTTTGGCAGTTCCTCAAAAAGTTAAACAAAGATTTACTGTCAGATCCAGCAATTCCACTCCTACATATCTACCCAAGAGGACTGAAAGCATATGTCCCCACAAACACTTATCCATGAATGATCACAGCAGCTCTACTGGTAACAGCCAAAGAGTAGAAATAACACAGATGTCCATAGACATTATAAACAAAATGTGGTATGTCTATGCAATGCAATAATAGTCAGCCATCAAAAGGAATGAAGGGCTGACACCCCTTACCACATGGGTGGACCTTGAAAACACTACGTAAAGTAAAGGAAGCCGGACACTAAAGCCACAGACTGCCTGATTCTATTTACAGGAAAGGTCCAAAAGTAGGCAAGTCTATAGAGACAGAAATTAGATGGAGTAGGAGGGGAGGAGGGAAGAATTGGGAGGGAATGGGTTTCTTTTGGGGGAGGTAGAAATGTTCTGGAATTCAAGAGTGGTGGGAGTTGCACAGTCACTGCACTGCACACTCTAAAATGGTTAATTTTACAAACTAAATGTGTTATTATGTTCAAAATAAGGTACTTGCCCTGGCCAGATGGCTCGGTTGGTTAGAGTATCGCCCTGAAGTGCAGAGGTTGCCAGTTCAATCCTGGTCAGGGCAATACAGGAACAGATCAATATTGTCTCTGTCTCTCCCTGGCTGGTTGGCTCAGTGGTAGAGCTTCAGCCCTGTGAGTGGATGTTCTGGGATTGATTCCCGATCAGGGCACACAGGAGAAGTGACCATCTGCTTCTCCACCCTATTCTTCCTCTCTCTCTCTCTCTCTCTCTCTTCCCCTCCTGCAGCTATGGCTCGATTGGTTCAAGTGCATTGGCCCTGGGTACTGAAGATGGCTCCATGGAGCCTGTACCTCAAGCGCTTAAAAAATGGCTCAGTTGCTAAGCAATGGAGCAATGCCCCACATGGGCAGAGCATCACCCCCTAGTGGGCTTCCGGGTGGATGCCGGTCAGGGTGCATGCAGGAGTCTGTCTCTTTGCTTCCCCTCCTCTCCCTATAATAAAAAAAATAATAATAAGGCACTGAACATTAAGAAGTCTGCACATGAAGTCAAGGTGCAAACTTATTTTATTGTTATTTAATGCATATACAATATATTAGAAAGGTAACTACTGTTACACAGTGCAATACTAATAACTACGTATTAAGATAACTGATTATTATTCATCTTATAGTAATTATGTGTTAAAACTATAGGGCACAAAAGATACAAATGAAGAACTTTTACTTTTTCTATCACTAATCTTTGGTAGTTATTAACTACAGAGAATACTGAGCATGCCACGTTAATAATTGACTCTGTTCTTCCCCATGCTTGCAGTCTGACCATCTTTTGAAACCTCAGAGACTTTGGTTTTGTGGTGATCTCAGAATTTGCTGAATTAAGCACTAAGCATTTTAAAATACTAAACAGAATTATTAAATACATTATGAAAAAAATCTTAATTTTTCCATTGATTTGAAAGAGAGAGAGAGAGAGAAGGAGGGGAAGGAAGAGAAGTATCAACTCACTATTCTAAACTGAAAAAAACTAAAGCTTGAGGAAGCAGATAAAAGAGAAAGCAGTATTTTGAATCAATATAATTAATATTCTCAGAGATGCAAAAGGAAAACTGCAGCTATGAAAAAGGAATCTCTCTACCCTCACGAACAGTGGGTGGAATTGTAAATTGGTGTAGCCACTATGGAAAACAGTATGGAGGCTCCTCGAAAAATGAAAAATAAAACTACCTTATGACCAAGCAATTCCACTACTGGGTATCTATTCAAAAAAATCCAAAACACTAATTCAAAAAGACATGTGGCCCCTAAGTGCACTGTAGCATTATTTATAATAGCCAAAGCACAGCAGCAACATAAGGGTCCACTGATAGATGAGTGGATAAAGATGTGGTACATATATACAATGGAATATTACTCAGCCATGAAAAAAAGAATGAAATCTTACCATTTGCAACAACATGGATGGACCTAGAGTATATTACGCTAAGTGAAATAAGTCAGACAGAGAAAGACAAATACCATATGATTTCACTTATATGTGGAACCTAAAGAACAATATAAATGAACAAACAAAATAGAAACAGGCTCACAGATACAGAGAACAGACGAATGGTTGCCAGATGGGTTGGGGGGCTGGGTGAAAAAGGGGAAAGGTTTAAGAAGTGCACATTGGCAGTTACAAAATAGTCACTGGATGCAAAATACAGCATAGGGAATATTATCAATAATATTGTGATAACCATGTATAGTGCCAGGTGGGTAGTAGACTCACTGAGGTGACCGACTTGTAATTATATAAATGTCTGATCACTGTGCTGTACACCTAAAAGTAACATAATATTATACATCAACTGTAATTAGAAAACTTTTTTTATGTTTAAAAAAAACCCCCAAGGAATCCCCTGGAGAAGAATGCTATGTTCACCAATTCCAGTTTCCCCTGAGCTCAGAAAGACTACATTTTCTAGCTTCCCTTGCAGGTGGATTGGGGTCGTGTGATTGGTTTCTGGCCAGTGAGATATGAGCATCAGTGATAAAAGCCTCTCCCAGGCCTGGCCCCCTAGGAGGCTGTCTTGACTTTCTCTCCTTGCTATAGTGACCCTGTTATGGTCCCTAACTCTCACCAGCACCCTAGAAGCTGTTCTGAGGAGAGAATAAAAATCCTGAGAATTGTCTAAAATCTGGAGAGAAGCTGACCAAGAGCAGTGAGTAGGCATCCCTGGAAAACTCAAGAGAAAACCCTTGAGTAGCGAGAGCCCATACGGCCTAGCCCGGGCCTGGGCAGAGCTGGGAGAGACTGCCCACTCCCGGGCAGCAGGACCAGGCTGCGGAAGGGAGCAGAGCCCCGGGGGCTGGGTGCACCCCTCTCTAAGCATCAGGAGCCCTATTAAGGTGATCCAACAGACAGAGAGCAGAGCCCTGCCCCAGCAACAATGCTTTACCCACTGTGCCACCACAAGTCAAACACAAAATGATAAAGTTATATGATTCCACTTAAATGAACTTCCTAGAGTCAGCAAATTCATAGAGAGTAGAATGGTAGTTGCCAAAGGCTGGGGCTGGGTGGGTGGCAGATGAGGAGCTATGTATTTATTCATTCATTCATTTATTCATTCATCTATTTTAAGGAGCTAATGTTTAATGGGGACAGTTTCAGTTTGAGAAAATGAAAAAATTCTACAGCTGGACGGTGGTGATGGCTGCCCAACAATGTAAAGGTACTTCATGTCACTAGACAGTAACTTAAAAACGGTTAAAAATGATAAGTCCTTCCTGGAAAGTCCCCATGACTGTGAAATCAAGCAATAAATCAAAAGGTAAAATTAAGGAATAGAGGAGCATGGTAAATAATGCTCACAATGAGTACATTTAAAGAGCAAAATAAAACTAACCCTCTAAGGCATTGGTCCCTAATCCCCGGGCTGCAGACCAGTACCGGTCCGTGAGCCATTTGGTACCGGTTTGCAGAGAAAGAATAAATAACTTACATTATTTCCATTTTATTTATATTTAAGTCTGAACGATTTTTTTTTGTTTTGTTTTGTTTTGTTTTTTTGTATTTTTCTGAAGCTGGAAACGGGGAGAGACAGTCAGACAGACTCCCGCATGTGCCCGACTGGGATCCATCCAGCACACCCACCAGGGGGCGACGCTCTGCCCCTCCGGGGCGTCGCTCTGTTGCGACCAGAGCCACTCCAGCGCCTGGGGCAGAGGCCAAGGAGCCATCCCCAGCGCCCGGGCCATCCCTGCTCCAATGGAGCCTCAGCTGCAGGAGGGGAAGAGAGAGACAGAGAGGAAGGAGGGGGGGGGGTGGAGAAGCAAATGGGCGCTTCTCCTATGGGCCCTGGCCGAGAATCGAACCCAGGTCCCCCCGCACGCCAGGCCGACGCTCTACCACTGAGCCAACCAGCCAGGGCCTATCTATATTTATTTTTTACAGAGACAGAGAGAGAGTCAGAGGAGGGGGGGGTGGAGAAGCAGATGGGCGCCTCTTCTGTGTGCCCTGGCCGGGAATCGAACCCGGGACCCCTTGCACGCCAGGCCGACACTCTACCACTGAGCCAACCGGCCAGGGCCTGAACGATGTTTTATTTTTTTTAAATGGCCAGATTCCCTCTGTTACATCCATCTAAGACTCACTCTTGACGCTTGTCTCGGTCACGTGATACATTTATCCGTCCCACCCTAAAGGCCAGTCCGTGAAAATATTTTCTGATATTAAACCGATCCGTGACCCAAAAAAAGGTTGGGGACCTCTGCTCTAAGGGACTTAGGGGCACAGAAGAGAATACAAGAACCACAAGCTATGACAAAGTAAAAATATGTAAGCCATAAAAGTCAGGAAGAGGCCGGGAAGGTCTGCTGGCTAATGAGTTCATTTTTCATTACAAAGAATCGATCTACTCTATCTTGTCCCAAGATTGAAACAAGTAGAATATGACTTTATCATAAGAAATAGTAATTCCTTAAATGATTCCTAACTGCTTACTGATTTTCAGAACCTCTTCTCATTTTAGAGGTTTTTGTGAGGAACTACTGTCTCTTGTGATAACTTGGTTTCTTCGCTTTAGCATCTTCCTCTGATGCATTTGAATAAAATTAATTGTAATCACTTTAATACCATAGCTAGTATGGTCCTATCCTCTTAAAAATTCCTTATTTGTATGTACATGTAGTCTGGCTGCTAATCTATCCAGTCTTCTCTCTAATGTAGAGGTACAGAGAAGCATCAATCACCCAGTGATAGGGGAGGGATAGAGGTGGCTTTTTTCTTACATTTCTCTATTGGTTGTATTTTTGGTAGTGAACACAATATAATTTTCACTTAACAAAATGCAGCCATTAGTCTTAAAATTTTGAAGCAATACCAGAGAAAAATGCTAACAAAGAATGGTAATAGTAGTGTCAAACAAAAATGGAATTACAGCAAAGACATTATGGCCCTGGCCAGTTGGCTCAGTGGTAGAACGTCAACCCAGCATGCAGATGTCCCAGATTCTATTTTAAGAGCATACAGCAGAAACGACCATCTGCTTCTCTACCCCCCCCACTTCCCCTTCTTTCTCTCTCTCTCTCTCTCTCTTCTCCTCCCACAACCATGGCTCAATTGATTCAAGCAAGTTGGCTCTGGGCACTGAGGATGGCTCCATAGCCTCGCCTTAGGTGCTCAAATAGTTTGGTTGCCAAGCAATGGAGCAATGGCCCCAGATGTGCAGAGAATCACCTGGTAGGGGGTTTGCCAGGTGGATCCCTGGATCCCAGTTAGGGCACATGCAAGAATCTGTCTCTGCCTCCTCACCTCTCAATTAAAAGAAAGAAGAAGATAGGCAAAGACATCATAAGGAACAAAGAGGTATCTTTCATGTTGGTAAAAGGTCCAACTCACCAAGAAAACATATTCATGAACACTATACTTAGTAACACAGCTTTGACATAGATAAAGCAAAAATAGAACACAATGAAAATCTGATGATAAACAACCACATAGACTTTAACACATTCATCTCAGAAATCAACCTTTGTGAAGATGACAAAATTAGACAAGAATGCATATTATTTAAATAACACAATTAATAAACTGAATGTAATAAGTTCATATAGAATTTTGCATGGAACAAACAGAATATACATTTTCTTTTCAAACACACTTAACATGCCAAGAAATATGAATATTTATTAGGCCAAGAAATCTCAACATACTTCTCCCCCCCCCCCCCCCCGCAAAAAAGATCCCACACAAAAGCAAAACAAACACCAGATAGCACACAAACCACATTCACCAACCATCATAAGAAATTCACAACACAAGTGCTTTTTGAAAGGGCTCTCCCAAGAGTGCTGTGGTCTCAGGGAAAGAACACAGTTCTTGGTGTGAGGCCATCATTTCAAACTCCAGTTGGGCCACTGACCAGAGTTTTGCAACTTTGGAAAGCCCTTAGCCTCCCTGAGCCTGTTTCCTCATTGGAAAGCAGGGATAAGAATCTTCTCCCGTGGGTTTTGCAAAAATTAAACTCAATCAACGTGAGTCCCTGCTCTGAAGGGATGTGTTAACTAAGCCTCTCCAAAGAGTAAGGATGCAAAAGATCATGGCTGATATCAACTCACAAATCCAGAGGGGTAAACTGAGGCACCAGGGGGCCAATTCAGAGTATAGTCACCAAATTTTGATGCTCCCCATCTTCCAGATTCTCTGCCTCTCCCCAGAGGCCCTCTCTCCCAGAAAGAAGCCCCTGGAGGGGAGGACACAATTCTTACCTCTGCAGCTCACACAGGCTGTGCACCTGTTCCTGTCCAGGTAGTGGTCCTGCGGACACTGCTTCCAACACTTAGGTAAGCCCCGGGGGCCCAGCTGCTGTGTGGACAGCCCTGGAAAAAGAGGCAGAGAAACTCCAGGCCAGACCACCTTGGCAAACTCTCAAAGGCCACCCCCTCCACCTCTCATCCTTGAATCCCTCACCAGCAATTCTCCCAAACCCCCAAACTTGTCAGCAGAACTCTTGTGTTATAGATGGAGGCACTGATGCTGAAGAGGGCAGAACCTGCCTAAGGTCAGCTAGCAGGCAGGAGAGGCAGCATGGGTTGGGGAGAAGAGCTGGGTCTGGGATTCCAGGGCTGCCACATGCATACTAGGTGGCCTTGGACAAGTTATAATGACCTCATGGGTCATATTAAGTTAATAATATGATGTACCTCCTAGGGCTGTTGAATGGATTGAAGGGATTGTGGAGAGAAACATGCTACATCCTACAGCCGTCCTGGGCATGCAGCGAGCGCTGGGTGAGCGCAGTTCTAATCATTCCTGGAGTCCCGCATTGTAGGAACTGGGCAGACAAAGTCCCTCGAGCGGGAGGAGCCTAATCCAGCCTGACCCAGAGGCTCACAAATCACCCAGCTGTCTCTCACTCCCCCTGCACAGGGACCGCAGAGGCCTGATGCTGAGACCAAAAAGACGGGGTGAAAGGGAAGGGGGCCTCCTGGATGTTCACCGGGTGTTCACCTGCACTGCCCCGCTCTGTGATGTTCTAGCTGCGGTGCCTCCCGCCACCTGCTTCTGGGACAGCACGTGACCTGGCAGGCCAATTAGAATGCCTCATCCTTTAGCGGAATAGGCACGTGGCCCAGAAAGGCCAATCAGAGTACATCTCCTTCAATACTGTGATTGGTTCATGGGCACATGACCCATGCCAGCCAAAGAGCCCCATCTCTGAGAGTTTCACAAAAGCCACCAGGAAATAGCCCTTCTCTTCACTGTTGGATTCCCAGTTGAAAGGGCAGTTAAGGCCCAGAGCTGCCTGTCATGGCTGCTGCAACCTGGGTAGTGTCCACCTGAGAAGGAGGTGACTCAGAGGCCAGCAGAGGGCCCCAGACGTGGGGGGGGGGGTCGGTCCATGCAGAGAAAGGGATGCCTGATGACATCATTAAAACCGAAATTTAGCCTGACCTGTGGAGACGTAGTGGATAAAGCGTCCACCTGGAAATGCTGAGGTCGCCGGTTCAAAACCCTGGGCTTGCCTGGTCAAGGCACATATGGGAGTTGATGCTTCCAGCTCCTCCCCCCTGTCTCTCTCTCTCTCTTTCTCTCTCTCTCTCTCCCTCTCTCTCTCTCCTTTCTAAAATGAATAAATAAAATTTAAAAAAAAACTAAAAAAAAAAATTATGGTGTCATGGATTTCTCTGTTTATTGAGTCAATTATTTCTCTTTTGTCTTGTCTGGGCCCGAGTTAGGCTTCTGTTAGTTACAACCAAATGACTCTAGACCAAGGTGTTCCCAACATTTCTTGTCCTGGGAGCCTTTCTAGGGAATCCTGTGAACACTGCTCAGAATGATGTTTTTAATGCATTTGAGACTCAGAGCAACTCATTTGGTGGCAGAATTTTTTTTCCACCCAGCTCACATTTACTGAGCACCATCTTGGCAGTGGCACCGATTTGGAAATTGAAAATGAGGACCCGGCCCCCATGTGGCTTACACTCTAGTCTGGGGAAGAGAGAGTAGGAAGCAGAGAAAGAAATTAGCAGGTTGGTTTCCAATGTGGCTACAAACTCAGAAGAAAATAAAGCAGGAGCAAGAGAGGGAAAAGCCGGGGGAGTGGAGAGTGAGCCTCAGGGAGTAGGGTTTCATGGAGTCCCAGAGGACTGAAGGAGGCTGGGAGGGCATTCGAGGGAGAGGGCACTGTTAGTGCAAAGACCCTGCGGGAAGAGCAGGCTCTGCTGGTGCATGGAGCAGGCTAACAGGGCTGGAGCAGAAGGAACAACAGAATTATGAGTGTTGACTCATTTCTCTATCCTCTTTGCCCATCTTCCACAGAGGTCCTCTCCACTGAGCATCACTTTCATAATCAGAAACACAAATGGCTTAGGAAAGTTGTGGTGGTGCTCTGAGGATTGTTTTGTGTCCCTCGCTCCTGATCTGCCTCCAGCCACACTCTGCCCCCAGTGTCTGAGCGCCTTTCTGACTCCAAATGTTCTCAGTTTGTCCTAGCATTTCTGTCACTGCCTCTCACCTCTGGCTGGACTTCAGGTGGTTAGGCAACCAGGCCCCAGCTGCTCTGACCCCAGAAACTCCCCGCACTGAGCCTGGGCCACCAGCCCTTCCCCTGGCCCCTCCCCTGCGCCCCTTGGCCCTGTGCTTCCGCCACTTCCTGAGTGGCCCACCCCGGATCCCTCCAGGCCTTGGCACGTTCTGTGCCCTCTGACCAGAGCACACCTCCTCCCCACCTTGGCCTGGCACACTCCTGCCCATCCCCAGGACTCCTTTAGATGCTGGCTCCTCAAGGAAGCCTGCACCCCAATGCTCCCACCAGGTCGCCCTCCCAGGAGTGTGTTCCCACGTGCTCCCAGCAGCACCACCTTGATTCTAACAGCCCACTGCAGCAGGCACATTTTGAAGGGGCTTCCCAGCCTAAGGGCTGCCCTTCTTGGGGAACTGCCCCTCCCCTCCCCCTCCCCACAGAAGTGGTCCAGGGCAGTCCTGGCTTTGGGGAACCAGAGCAGAGGTGAACATCTGGACTGCTCTAAGCCATCAGATGCTTTCTCCCTGGCTTTGGATCGAGGCTGGAAGATGTTTTCCTGGTGTTTCTCCTGTTTCCCTGGAGAACTGCAGGCATGGAGGGGAACGGTGGGCCAGCTGAGCTTGGCCAAGGGCAGGGAGAGCAGGGAGGTCCCCTCCTCCTCCTTCCTGCTCACAGCCCTTTGAGAAACCCAAGGCTCCCAGGACAAGGTGGGATACACTCACTTGGCCCCAAACAAACCATACTTTCCACCTAACACCAGGCCTGGCTCCACATGCTTCTCCTATACTCGGGCAGGCCTGGCATATCTGCAGGGAGGGCCCTCCCCCTCCCCCTCCCCCTCCCTAGGGGAACCAAGGGGAGGGGGCTATCCAGGAAGCAGGGTGCAGAAGAGCAAGGGGTTTGGGCTCCTCCCATATGCTCTGCTGCCGGCCAAATGCAATGCCTTGGGGGTCAGCACACCAGAAGGGACTAAAGGGCTTGGGGTTCTGAGTCAGATGGCCACAGTTGAGCCCCACCTGAACCACTTACTGGCACATGTCTGTGGACAAACCCCTGAACCCCACCATGTCCAAGTTCCCTTTCTGGGTTTCCGATCTTGTTCAGTGAGCTGATGTGTGGGTGAAGGCTCAGTGCTGTGGCTGGCACGGAGCATGTCCATCTGTGTTAATCACTGCCATAGTTATGAAACAGTGAGCGAGCGCCCCATCAGTGAGGGTGTGTAAGCACAGGGCTGGGGAGCAGCTGTCGAGGATGCTAGAATAAAGGGCAGTAGAGGCCCCGATCAGAGAAGGGATCTGATGACATCTAAACTCTTCAATTTCAAAGGTCTCCCTGTTTTCTTCCTTCACCCACCCGCCCCCGCGCAAACCCTGCCACACAGCTGAGCTCCGATGGCAGAGGGCGGGCAAAATGTCAAAAATTTCCCCAAGAGACCGAGGAAGGGGTTTTTGCGGGTTTTTCGTTTTTCCTCTCTGGCCTGCCAGGAAGCACAGGGTCAATAAAACTCCACCAAAATGCCCCGCCCACTACAGCAGCAGGAGGTACTCAGCTACCCTCAGTCACTGGGCCTTGGAGAAGGAATGTGGGGCGGGGGGAGTAGCCCCCGCTTTCTGAGCCACAGTGTCTAAGTGGAGGGAGCCTGGGACCAGGATGTCACTCTCTCCATGCACACTGTGGAGACTCCACCAGGTTGGGATTAAGGAGGCTGGAAGATGTGAGAAGGAAGTGTCTTTCTCCCTGCAGCTGGGATGGTGGGTCCTACGGCAAGTTGCCAAGCACTGTGGCCACACCACTCCAGAATCCTGACAGCACTGGCCTGGGGAGAAGCAGTGTACAACCAGCCATACGGCACTGGGCTAGTGATGGAAGGCTTCATGGAGGAAGAGGTGCCAGATTGCAGCTAGTGAGGACAGAGCAGGGGAGGGGGCAGGGAGGGCATCCTAAGTGCCAACAAGCATGTATAAAGGCCCAGAGACTTGAAAGCTCACAGCAGATTTAGAGGACACCAAGCATAGCAGCTCCTATAGAAAGGCCAAGGGAGAAAAAGCTGGAAAAGTGATAAGTGACTTCACTCTAAGAAGGACAAATAAATGATTTGATGAGTGGGTAGGAGAGTGAATGAAAAAGGGGAGGAGGAGGGGTGGGTAGATGGATGGAGATGGATGGGAGGATAGATGGGAGGGTAGATGAGAAGGGGATGGCAGGGGTGAGCTTATGAACTGAATTGTGTCCTCTCCAAATGCATATGTTGAAACCCTAACCCCCAATATGACTGTATTTGGGAGACAGAGCTTTGAGGAGGTCATAAGAGCGGGGCCCTAGTCCAATAAGATTAGTGGTCTCAGAGGAAGAGAAAGAGGGAGATCTCTCTCTCTCTCTCTTTCTCTCCAGCCATGAGAAGGCAGCTGTCTGATAGCCAAGAAGAGATTTCTCACCAGAAGCCAGACCTTGCCTGCACCTTGATCTTGGACTTGTAGCCCCCAGAACTGTGAGAAAATAAATGTCTGTTGCTTAAGTTCCCAGTCACTGGCATTTTGCTATGGCAGCCTGAGCAGACTGAGACAGCTGGGCAGATGGGTAGATGGGTAGGGGGTAGGGGGTGGGTGATCCAAAGAGTGGGAAGGGGAATGAAGGGGGAGGAGGGAGCTTGAGGAGATGCCAGTAGGGTCAGGTGGACAAGTTAGTGAGTAGGTGAAAGGTCAGGCAGGTACAGGGGTGGGGACATGGCTGCTGGCTGGCCAGTTAGGCATTGAGGTCTCAAGCACTAAAAAATAAAAAAAGGGACCTACCTGATATATACTTCAAAACCAACACTAAACCACAAAATAAAAGCAAGAAAGGTGAATACAGTTCTACTTCTTTTTCACTGTAATGACTACTCTGAATAATTTTTTTTTTTTTTTCATTTTTCTGAAGCTGGAAACAGGGAGAGACAGTCAGACAGACTCCCGCATGCGCCCGACCGGGATCCACCCGGCACGCCCACCATGGGGCGACGCTCTGCCCACCAGGGGGCGATGCTCTGCCCATCCTGGGCGTCGCCATGTTGCGACCAGAGCCACTCTAGCGCCTGAGGCAGAGGCCACAGAGCCATCCCCAGCGCCCGGGCCATCTTTGCTCCAATGGAGCCTTGGCTGCGGGAGGGGAAGAGAGAGACAGAGAGGAAGGAGAGGGGGAGGGGTGGAGAAGCAAATGGGCGCTTCTCCTGTGTGCCCTGGCCGGGAATCGAACCTGGGTCCTCCGCACGCTAGGCCGACGCTCTACCGCTGAGCCAACTGGCCAGGGCTGAATAATTTTTTAAAGACCGAAAATACTAAATTTTTTCCCAAGATGTTTCTCCTGGTCCTTTTTTGGCCTGAGCTCCTGGCTCCGCCGGCTCTTGTGGTCTAGGAACAGATTGGCCAGGGCTTCTGCCCAGCTCTGGCCATACAGCCTTAATGATCTTGTGCATTGTGGCCTGTCACCACCCTCCAGACAGCAATGCTGGGAGGCTTAGAGGATGGGCCATCAGTAGCCCAGACTCTGGGGTCACAGAACCCTAGGCTCAAGCCCCAGCCAGTTCTGCCATTTCCCAGCTCATGATGTTGGCCAAGTTACTTAACCTTAAAGCACTCCGACAGCCTCATCAGCAAAACGGGATATTGAAGGATAACTGGGAGGCTCTGAAGAGATGACGCAATGCATGTGAAGGTCTCGGACTAGCGTACACATAGTATGTGTTCTATAAGGGGCAGCTATTAATCAAGAACAAAAACTCACAGCAGGATGGCCTTCAGCACATCAGTGGCTTCCCACTCCCCACTCCCCATTCTCTGCAGCCCAGCACTCCCACTCACCCACGGGGCAGAGGTAACAGCACCTCCTGGCAGCCTGGTCATAGTAGAAGCTGAGGTCTTCGGGACAGGAGTCTCTGCGATCTGGACCCTGCAGGGGTAGGACAAGCTGGTGAGTCCTGGTGGGTCCCACACCCCCACCCCTCCTCCCGCCCCTCAGGTTCTGGGAGGCCAGGTCTTCACTCAGTGACTGTCACAGTCAGGCCTGAGACCAAGCCTTACCATATAGAAGAGAAATCAGGATGGAAACACCTAACCTCACATCTCCTCGAACCTGCTCTGGCCCTTCATAACCCAGGCCGAACACCTTGGAGGGTACCTGACTCTCCTCCTCTCGTGCTCACGTTCATCCCATCAGCCAGTCCTCCCAGCCTCTCTGGACCAATGTCTCCACCTCCTCCGCCTGGTCCCAGCCCCATCGCCCCTCTCTTGAATTATTCCAGTACTTCCTACCTGGTTCACAACACAAACTCTGCTCACTTGTTTGTTAGGGTTCATTTTGGTACATGGCGTGAAACAGAGTCAAGATTCACACTTTGGGGAACCTGCACATTTGACAGCTCCCCTACATGTCTCCAGGGCTCTTTGAAAGCTAAGCCCCTTTGTAGAAGGGGGTTCAAAAGAAGAAAGTTGCTGCTGAGGCCCTGGGGAAGAGTTTGGTCCTTCCGGGTAGAATGAAATGGGCGCATGGAGCAGGTTGCCAGGCAGACTATAATAAGGGGCTCCAGGAGAGGGGAGCGGGGCAGGATGGGAGCAGTAGGGGGGGCAAGAGGGAGGTGCAGGGCAGGAGAGGGGAGCGGGGCAGGATGGGGGAGTAGGGCAGGATGGGAGCAGTAGGGGGGGCAAGAGGGGGTTGCAGGGCAGGAGAGGGGAGCAGGGCAGGAGGGAGGAGCAGCGGGGGGCAAGAGGGGGGTGCAGGGTAGGAGAGGGGAGCAAGGGGGTGGGGGGCAGAAGGGGAGAAGCGGGGAGGGGGGCAGGAGGAGAGGTGGGAGGGCATGGGGGCAGAGGGGAGGAGCGAGAGTGGGAGGGGAGGAGGGAGGGAGGCAGGAGGGGCCATGCCCCACCTGTACACCCACAGCAGTGAGATGGTGCCTGCCAGACAGGAGGTGGCCACTGAAGGGATGCATGGGACAGGGCTTTCTTGGTTTGGGGAGGAAAGCAGAAACCACTTACCACCCCCATCCCAGAGGCCTGGCGGGCCCAAGGGGCTTCTCTGCTCTTCTCTCCATTTAAGGGAACAGTGAAAATTAACACATTGTCCTGTTATGGTTAGAGAACAGCAAGGAGGCCCCTGCGGCTGATAGGCAGGTAAATATGGAGTGTGTGTGCATTCTCCTTTTTTTGCACATCTGAAACGTCACCACATAAATCTGAAATAATAAATATAACCTGGCATTTGCATACCTGCCGTCACATGGCCCTGTCTTCACCCAAGCACGCCTGGCCTTCTCCCTCTAGCAGAAGCTCATTCTTCTCCAATAAACCAGGGGCCTCTGGGGTGGGATTCTCCGGGGACAGAGACCACCAGGCCCGCCCAGGCTCTCCCTGGCCTGGAGCACCTAACAAGTAAGTTTGGAGGCCCATGGGTGGTGGGCTGGGGTGTGAGGGTTCAACCCTCTGGGCCTCCTGCGTATGGGGAAATTTCTGTGTCCTGGGCCTGGGTTTTCCCCTCCTGTCCTGCCTGCTCATCTCATTGACAGCTGTGGACTGCCCAGGTCCTGGGTGACAGATGACGTGAGCCCAGCTGCTTACCTTTCACCTCCTGCCACCACACCCTGGGTCAGTGGAGGGGTGGAAGGGGCCAGGAAGAATAGGGAAGCTCCGGTATTGCATGTCACTCCCCCCAGCCATACATCTTCTCCTTCATGCCAGCCCTCTGGGGCCAGATCACCTCCCCATGTTACAGGGGAGGGAGCGGCAGCTCAGAGAGGTGCAGTCACCCACCCAAGGTCATACAGCAGCTAAGCACAGAAAGGACGTTTGCGCTTCCCTGTGTCCCCAGTTTTCTCTCCCCCTCTAGGGGTCACAGGCTGCCCATATTTAAAATAAAAATGTTCTGAGAAGGACATATTTGTGGTCTTAGTACCAAACATCCATAACCTGAACCAAATCATGAGGAAGCATCAGATAAAGCCAAACAGAGGGCCTTCCTACACACAACGGGCCTGGACGCTTTAAAAAATGCCAGTGCATGAAAGACAAAGAGCTGTGGAATGTTCCAGAATGAAGGAGACTAACGAGACAGACTGAGGGCAACGTCTGTGTTGGATCCTGAATCAAGGTGGAAGGCAGGTAGTGCCGTAAAGAATATTGAGATGCTGATGAAATTTTCATGGACTTTAGATCTGGTTATGTTCTGCTGAGGTCAAACACCTGGATTTGATACCTTGTTTATGTCGGAGGTGCCCTCATTATAGAACAAGCCGACATATTTAGAGGTGAAGGATCAAAACGTCTGCAACTAACTTGCAAATGGTTCAGCAAAATCAAATGGTAATAATGCTAATATCTGTATACATAAAGAGAGAAATAGAGCCATTGTGTAAAACCACATATGTAAATAATAGCACTTCAACAGAGGAAGGAGAGCAGCTCGATAAATATATAAATAAGTCTGTAGTTTGCCACCAGGGGGCGATGTCTTCTTGCTGTCCGGAGTGACATGGATTTCTCAGCCAGGATGTCCAGCTGTAGCTCATCAGAGCCCCACCAGGGAGTCGAGGACCAGAGGCCTCTGTTTCCATAAGGAATTGACGGGGGAAAGGGCTAGTCCCCCCAGTCCTATGGAGGTGCCGGACAGCAGCTTCCCCAGACATTCCCAGAAAGGTAGGTGGGGTTCAGGTGGGGGTACCACTCAGCTCCCCCCCCAGCACCCCAAATGTCCCCAGGCTGTTGTGGCTGGCCTTTTCTGGCAGAGACACCGGGGAATTTCTTTTGGTCTATGATATCATCGTGTTACAGGCACCCAGAAAATGGGGTCAATGCAATGCACATGTGTTGTAAAAGTCACAGCAGCAGTTATTGAGCCCACAGCCCTGTCACCAGGGAAAGCTAGTCTTGGAGAGGTGAAAGACCTGCCCAAGGTCACATCGTGTGGCGGGGTCAGGGCCCGAGTCCAGGTCAGCTGACTCTTGACCACTATGTAAATGCGCAAAGCACCTACTGTGCGCCAGAGAGCTGAATGGGCCCGAACTTCACTCCAGTGGGGAGGCCATCCCACTTTCCCAGGGTATCCCAGCCCATAAGTGGGAATAGATGGCATCTGGGGACCTGAGCTTCGCCCTTGCAGCACTGTCTGTGGTCCCCACAGCTGGCCCAGTCTCAGGCCCCAGACACAGCTCTCACCCCCGCCCCATTCACCCCCCTCTCCACCATCTCTCCCATCCACCCCACTGCCCTCCTATTGGCCCCCACTGCTCATTCATATGGGCCCTTCACCCTCCCTGGCTCCTGACAGAGAGGCAGCCTTGGCATCTACGGCAGCCCCAGGAAGTCTGACCTTCTGAATTTTGAGGGTCCCACCCATTTCCACTGTCCATGGGCCTGGATGGTTCCTCAGCTCCTGCTGCCCCTGGGGAGGGGGGGAGACACGACTGGGCTGCGCTCTGGCCATGGTCCGGGACAGAAGGGGTTCAAAGGGGGAGAGTAGGAGGGGGAAGTCCAAGGACTGGAAGGGGGGCTTTTGGGTGGGGTTCCCCGGAAGGTTCGATGCAGAGCGAAGTGTCCACAGAGTGATGAGCTGTGCAGCCAGAGGCCTGTGGCTCAACCTCGGTGGCATCGAGATAAGGAGCGAGTGGCCTGAAACCTTCCCGTTTCTAGGCCTGTCTATTTTCAGGTTGGTTTGGATTTCCCTATAAAACCTGGTCAGTTTCGATCACAGAAAGCCCCACCTGGTCTCAGCTATAGAGGAACAGCAGCTGGCCGCACCGATAGGAGCCCAATGTCTAGACTGGGGGACAGGGGAAGGGTTGCAGTGCAAGACTACGATCAAATACAAAATACCCAAAGGGGCCAGAGCTGGTCAGAGCTAGGAGGTGTGCCCCAACTCCACGCCAGGGGATCCCCACCTCTACTATTCAAAGTGAGACCCCTGGGCCAGCAGCACTGGCATCTCTTGGGAGTGTGTTTGAAATGAAGAGTCCCAGGCTCCACCCTCCACTTACTATCAACTGCATTTTACAGGTGGGGAAACTGAGGCACATAGAAGTTAAGAAATTTGCCTGAAGTCACACAGCCAGCAGTGTTAGAGGCAGGATTTAGCCTGAGACATTTTACACAGGCTCTTATTCACTAGGCTCTGCGTGGCTAGTCCTGTCTAATCTCTAGGTCTGCCCTCCCACCCACCAGCCCTTCCTCCCCTCCCCACCATCTGGACTTGACAGTGGCTGTCCAAGGGTCGCCTCACATCCACCCCACCCCCCACAGCCCACTGACAGTGCAGACGCCAGGGGGATCTTTCGAAACACAGATCTAGTCTCCTTCCCTCCACCCTATGGAAGACACTCAGATGGCTTCAGCTCAGCTATGAATAAAGCCCACAGTCCTAACAGCGGCCTGAGAGACTCTGCCCCTGACCCCTGGCCCTGGTTCATCTGGCCCGTGCATCCCCTGGCATCTCTCCTACCGGCCTTCCTCCCATTCCCGCTCACACCCACTCCCTCCCTCCAGCGGCCTTGTACGTGCTGGTCCCCTGAATGCCCTATTCCCCTCCTCCAGAACACCCCAACTCATCCTTCAGTCCACACATGTGCATGCCACATCCTCAAGGGACCCCCTCCCTGATCAACATTGTCCAGGTTAGGTCTCAACAGGCTAAAATCAAGGTGTGGTCGGGGCTGGGTCCTTGCTGGAGCCGCTAGGGGAGAGTCTATTTCCTTGTGGTTAAGACGGAGGTCCTGTCTCCTTGTTCTCAACGATGGTCATTCCTAGCTTCTCGAGGCTGCCGCATTGCTTGGCTCCCATTGCCTAGTTCACGACCCCTTGCCTCCATCTGCAAAGCCCACAGTAGTGGGTCGAGTCCTGTCACGTCTCTCTCCTTCCGTGTCATCTCTCTCTAACACAGCTAGGAAAGGCTCTCCACTTATAAGGACTCGTGTGAGGACAGTGGGTCCTCAGATAATCCACAGACAATCCAGGCAAACCCATCTCAAGGTCTGCATCCTTAATCACATCTACAAAGCCCCCTTTCCCATGCAAGGTGACGTAGTCCCAGGTTCTAGGAATTATGACATGGACATTTCAGGGGGCCACTGTTCTGCCGATCACAGCCTGGCTTGTAAGTAACCACCAGGCTGGGGTTTGTCATCTCTCAGTCCTGGGGGATTCTGAACCCCACTCCCCACCCCGAGGGCCCACCTGAGCTTCAGACCGAGAGACCACTTGAAATTAAAGTCATCCTCCTCCCTGACCTTAAACACACCGCCAGGCACACAGTCTGTCCCTGCCCTCATGCATGCAGGCTGTATCTCTCATGGCTGTCACACCCATGTGGCAGGGCCAGGCAGAGCTTCCCCTCTGGCCCCACCTCTGGCCTGCAGGTAGCTGAGGGGGAGTCTGCACGGCTCCCTGCAGCCCAGTCCCATGGCTGGAGAAAAACCAAAGATGGTAGACCCAGAGCCAGCCACAGAGGGCGGAGCCTGGAGGGAGCCCTAGGAGCAGGTGAGCACCTCCTCTGGGATGCAGTTCACAAGGATAGTGGGCATCCTCACTGCGAACCTTTCAGGTGGGAGGCAAGAAGGAAACGAGAAGGAGTCTGTGGTCAGCAGAACAGTGTCTCTCCACAGATGCCCACATCCTATTTCCCAGAACCTATGATGAGGTTACCTGACGTGCCAAAGGGGCACTAAGGTTGCAGATGAACTTAAGGTTGCTAATCAGTGACCTTGAGATGGGTAGGCCATCCTGGATTATCTGGGTGGTCCCAATATTATCACAAGTTTCCTTAAAAATGCGAGAGAAAGAGACAGAAGAGTGAGTAAGAGGGTCAGGGAAAGACGTGACAATGACAGAAGCAGGGTCAGAGAGATGCTGTGCAGCTGGCGTGAAGATGGAGGAAGGGGCCACAAGCCAAGGAATGCAGGTGGCTTCTAGCAGCTGGAAAAGCAAGAAATTGGATTTTCCCTCTAGAGCCTCCAGAGAGGAAGGCAGCCCTGCCCGTGCCTTGACTCTAGCCCAGTGACAACCATTTTGAACTTATGAACTGAAAGATAATCATTTGTGTTGTTTTAAGCCACTGCGTTCATGGTAATGATATCCACAATAGGAAACCAAACCAGGGCCCCACTTGAGAAGGCAAAGAATAAGCCCAAGTCCCTCTCCACCATGCATTCATCAAAGAGGCCAGGCGCGGGGCTAGGTGCTGCGGGAGACACAAGGGCCAGTTCCAGGCAGTCTGTTGTCATGAAGGCAGCTCCCAGAACAAGCACACAGGAGACACTAAGTAGCAATCCATGGAATGAATGAAGGGAGGAGAATCCCGAAGATGAGATCAGAAAACACACAAGTCACGAACGCAAAGCAGAGTAAGTATCCTGGGATAAAGGGGAGAAAAAGGAAAAACTTGGGTGGACTCGTGAGGGCTTCATGGAGGAGGAGCACTTCTATTTATTCTTGAAGGGTGGTCAGATCTTGACAGGAGGAAGTGCAGGGGGGGGCCTCCCAGGCCGAAGGCACCGCTCAAGTGCAGAGGTGGGAAAGAACAGAGCTGCTGGGCCTTCGGGGGCTTGATGGACTGGACAGTGGGCACTGAAGGAAATGTGCCCAAGACTCGGGGCGAGACAGTCTGCCCTTACTTGTCATTTCTCACACAGTGTTCCCTCAAATGCTTGTTCTGCAGAATGTCAGCAGGCGACAAGCAAAACAAAAACAGTGTGCTCAGAATCACTGGATTCCGCCTGAGAGGTTTTCACTGGAAATCATGGGGCCTCTCCGAAGGCCTTGTCTGTGCTTACTTGCTCTTTGATTCTCCAAGGAATGGTTGGGGGCCGAGGGACAAGATGTTTCCCAATCTCAGCTGGCCACAGAAACCTTTACTCATGAAACTTCTACTCCCTGGATGCAACTTTTGAAACTGTTGCCTTTGGCAATGGAGAACTACCAGTGGTTGTAGAGCAACTAATAAAAGAGGGGGGAGGGGGGTGGGATAAAGGCAAGTAAGTCAACATGGCCAAGGTCTGGCTTTGAGGCCAAATTCTGCAACAGCTTACTCCTCGTTTCCTATGACGTCCCTCCTGCCCAGGGAAACCCCAGCTGGCCGCATGGGCCTCTTGTTCAGATTGCAGTCTTCCTGAAAGTTCTGGGGTTGCAAGCAAGTGTCTGAGCCTGGGGGCCTCCTCCCCCACAGACTCAGGTGAAGATGAGCACAGGCCCCTGTGGGCTCCCACGCATCTGAGACAGCTCTCCACGCAGTACTGGTCACACTGTCCTCTGCATCTCTCTTCCCCAGCTGCCGCCCTGGAGGGCAAGCCCTGGAACTGGTTCACCTTCAGCCTGCGCCCACAATGCCTAGCATACAACAGGCGCTTAATAATGGCTTACCCTCACACAGCACGTGCGCGGTGCCAGGGGGACTCTTCTCAGCACCTTCCACGTATTAACCTATATGACTCTTCCCGCAGCCCTGCAGGGGAGCTGCTGTTCTTATCCCCCTTCTATGGACAGGGGAACCGAGGCACAGAGAATTGACTTAACTTGCCCAAGAGCACCATATGGTAAGTGTCAGAAGCAGGGTACAAACTTGGCAGGGTGACCCAAGAGCCCATACTCTTAACCAAGATGCTTTATGGGCTCCCCCCCAAAAAAAGATGTGACAAGCAGTGGACCAGATTCAACAAGATGAAACATGGTAGGTAGCATTCAGGCCCCCAAAGATGCCCACGTCCTAACCCCTGTAACTTGAGACTATATGTTTCCTTACACGGCAAAAGGGACAAGGCCAATGTGACTCAGTTTAGGATTCTGAGATGAGGACGTTATCCTGGATTATGCGTGTGGGCCCCAACATCATCACAGAAGAGGGACAGGGGCAGAGAAGGAGACGGGACAACAGAAGCAGAGGGCAGAGTGACCAGGGCCGGGGGCTGAGGAATGCAGGCGGCCTCCAGAAGCTGGGAAGGCCAAGGACACACTTCCCTGGGGCCTCCGGAAGCTGGGAAGGCCAAGGACACACTTCCCTGGGGCCTTCGGAAGCTGGGAAGGCCAAGGACACACTTCCCTGGGGCCTCCGGAAGGAATGCGGCCCTGCTGGCCTTCTTCAGACTTCTGACCTCCAGAGCTCCAAGGTGATACGTTTGTGTTGTCCTAAGCCACCACATTTGCGATGACTCGCTACAGCAAGAAGAGAACCCTAATATAAAATGTAAGCAGGAGGAATGGGAGAGCATGCTTTTAGGTTGGAATGAGTCAACAAGATAACTGTGCTGGCCAGGAAAATATGAGATCTTGGGCCACATCAACAGAAGTCAGGGGGCTCCAGCGAAGGAGGGGTCACTGTTCCTCTGTACTGGCCCAGACAACACCAGGAATTCTATAGTCTCCTCTAGTACCAGCGACCTAGACCAGGGGCCCCAGCTCTGCAGGGAGCTCCATACTTTCACACTCAACCACCATTGGGTGCCCGAACGTGGGCAAAACAGACTTCGTGTTTTTCTCCGACACACCTCTCTGTCCTGTGCCTCCTTAACCAACGCCACCATTCGACCAGGTGCGGAGCCCCCACACCTGGAGAGGGTCCCGACTCCCCTGGTGACCTCTGCCCTCACACTCAGCCCATCGGCAGGTCCTGTGGATTCCGCTCCCGTTTATATTCCTGGCTCCACTTGTTCCTCCGCTGGACCACAGCAACAGCCTGACTTCCGGCTTCCTCCCCCTCCCCCAAAGACAGAGGGAACTTGACAATATGCCATGTGATGTCACTGATGTCACTCCCCTCCAAAACCAGCAGTCCACAAAGGTCTGTGTTATCCCTTACTTCCCTACCACCTTCTCCACCGCACCCCACCTCACCCACTCTGCTCCAGCCACGCTGGCCTGTTCCTGTTCCTCCAGCCTCGGTTCTCTGGGCCCAGACGCCCTTCTGCTGATGTCCCACTGCTGGGCTACCCCTTTCCATTCCTGTGCATGTCACTGCCTCCTGGAGGCCCTCTTCTTTTCCCCACCTGGGGTAGCTGTCCTGCCTCTCTCACATGAGCTTGTTACAATCGTCTCCATGGTAACTAGCAGCAGTCTGTCTGTCGACCATCCGTTCCATGAGGTAGGAGCTGGCTGTGCTGGGCATGGATGTCCCTGCAACATCAGAACTCTCTCCGGCAAACAGTGGGGGCTGGATAAAAGCTTGTGAAATGAATGGATTGCTAAGAACAGGCATCGAGCCCATGCCACGTGAGGAATGAATGTTGGAGGCCCTGAGTGGTGTGATTGGCCAGGAGACCTCGGGGGGCCCAGGGTTGAAGCCTTCACGTTGCTGGGAGGCGCTTTGGAGAAAGCAGGAGCCGGCTGACTTACGCAGCCCCAGCTTCCAGAACCAGGACCAATGGGTAGAAGGTTCGAGGAGAGAGATTTCAGTGCCTCCTAAAGACCGTCTAAATGTGAAGCTAAACCAGGGTAGCATGAGCTGCCTTGGGAGGGAGCGAGCGCCCCGTCACCAGAGGCCTACAAGCAGAGGCTGAGGGATTACCTGGAACAGAAGACCCTGGAGCCAGGCCTGGCACAGGACAGCTGCTTTCATAAGATTTTCTGAATGAATGAATGCACGCATGAATGAATGAATGCACGCATGAATGAACGAATATGTGAATATTTAGATGAGTGTCCCCAAGATCTAGATGTTCTAAGTGGACTGAGCAGCATGTAAAAAGTCCCTTCCCACCAGGGAGGCTACTGAGAACACCTGGTGGTTTTTGACCATTGGCAGGGAAGGTTCTGGAACGAGATCTTGCTGACCTCAGCCGCACAGCTCACTGCGGGAGGTGGGAGGAGAGACGCTGGAGATCTGGCCCCGTTGGAGCGGCCTCTGTGGACGTGCTGTCCATCGGGCCTGGGACTCTGGTCCTGCTCTGCTCCTGCCCAGTCCTGGCACAGTGAGTGAGACCTCCCCCTACCTCTGAGCCTCACATCCTCGTCTGGAAAATGGGGGCCATGATCTCAGGCAGGCCACCCCCAGCGTCAGCGCACAGGCCCCACGAGGGCACACTGGCTCAAGCTAGGCTAAATGAACCTTCTGTGCCAAGGACCCCCCCAGCCTCCAGGGGCTCCCCAGGCCCAGACACAGGCCTCCTTTGGCCATTTTCCTTTTAATGATGTTCCTGAAGCTACGGGTGGAGGGGGGCAGTGAGGAAGGTGCTGATGAGCCTAAGGATGAATCACAGTCACTCAAGAAGCATCTCTAGGTCAGATATGTGTGGGAGCAGAGCAGAGACTTACAGTAAACGTGGCCCTTCTCCCAGCACTGACTGCTCTCAAGCTGAGTAATGCCCCCCACCCCACCACGCTCGCCTTGCTGCCCCGGCCTCCCCGAGGAAGGGGATGCCTGGACTCAGACCAGCCCACACCCCCTTCACCCCACACTCGGGGTCTCCTCGTCCACGTGGAGCTCTGCCTCCGTGCATGATGTGAGTCCCTGGGCAGTGCCCCCTTTTCAAAACAGAATCAGAAAGTCTCGCCAGCCCTCCTGCAGTAAAATGCCACCAGGAGCGCTCTACCCCAGGGGGTCCGGAGCTCAAGTTCGGAAACCCTGGTGGGATTCCAAAGGCGTCACTTGTCACCCAGCCAGGAGTCATCCGTGAGAACCTTCCCCAGCAGTGTGATCACACGGGCAGAGGTCTACATCTGGCTGGAGGAGAACGGAGCTGGAGGTAGAGGGCACAGACATGCCTGTAGCCTCCCACCAGCATGGAAGATGCTGGCGGGGAATTCTAGGTGGGCAGAGCTCGGGGGAAAGCTCTGGGCCTCTGTCCCCTGCCTCCTCCACCCCAAGGTGCCTGCATAGAAAAGGTGGAGGCCAGGGGAATGACAGATCAAAGGGCCTCTCACGATTTGCACCGAAGTAATCCTGCATCATATTACCAAAACTACTCTTGGGGAGACTGTGGTATGAGGCATCAGAGGCCAAATCTCTTTCTCAGAAAGTGACACACAGCAAGAAAGCATTTTTGCCCCAAGGAGCAACCACAAAAAAAAAAAAAAAAAAAAAAAAATGATGCTGTCTTGTAACATGCATCTGTCTTGTAAAATCGGATAGTGATAAAAAAAAAAGATTTAAAATTCAAGCCCCGATTTGGTGTTTTGTTTGTTGTTTTTTCTAATAATAAACTTTTCCAAATCTGAGGCAACAGAAATGCAAGAAGGCTAAAGGGTGGGTGTGAGGGAGGTACCAAACTAGACAGGCAGCCCCTCCCCCACGGGTGCCCCATTCCTGCCAAGAAATGACCCTGTGTCTGAGCCCATGGGACACTCAGCCTCTCTAGAAGGCGGGAAATGCAAATGAAGACAACAAGGATATGGCCCTTTGCACCGATCACATTGACAAAAATGTAAACTCTGATAAGATCAAAAGTCGGTTAGGATGTGGGGAAGTTGCTACTCTCATGCTGCCCGTGGGAGGGTGAGTTGTCCAGCGCCCTGGAAGGCAGTTCAGCGAATCTTTCAATTTGCACGCATTGTCACCGGGCACCTCCATGCTCTCTCCTCAGCTTCTTCTCTGGGAAAGAGGGAAGCACATGCCCCCATACAGGGCTGAGCGCTGCTGTTTTAGCAAACAAACAAAAAGCAAGGATAGGAACTTCCTCACCCATCCTTCAGGGATGTAAATAAAGTTCCAGGGGTCCCCAAACTTTTTACATAGGGAGCCAGTTCACTGTCCCTTAGACCATTGGAGGGCTGCCACATACAGTGCTCCTCTCACTGACCACCAATGAAAGAGGTGCCCCTTCCAGAAGTGCGGAGCAGGGCCGGATAAATGGCCTCAGGGGGCCGCATGCGGCCCCGTGGGCCGTAGTTTGGGGACACCTGAATAAACTATGGACCCCCACTCCCGGTTTGAGAGAATACTGCCTCATTTTCAGAGGTAAGCGGGGGCCCTGAGAGTCTCAGCACAGAAACTTTCCCAGCTGTGCTGCAGATATTGTAAAAGCCAGATGAAGAACTGCATGTTCTGTGTGGTGTCGTGTGTGGAACACCCTACAGCTCTCTACAAAACCAAAGCAATCAGGATGAGACGATGTCAGATTAAGCTTAATTTGTAGGGTTTCCACTTCTTGCTTTAAGGATGTATTTATACATTCTTGCCTGGCCTGTGATGGCGCAGTGGATAAAGCATTAACCTGGAATGCTGAGGTCGCAGGTTTGAAACCCTGGGCTTGTCCAGTCAAGGCACATATGACAAACGATGAATGAACAACTAAAGTGAAGCAACTATGAACTGATACTTCTTGCTCCCCACCCCTATCCTCTCTCTGTAAAAATCGATGAATAAAATATTTTTTTTAAAAAAGAAAGGATATATTTATACATTCCTTGTGTAATGAAATACATATTATTTTTTTTTACTTAAGGAGGGGATTTCACTCTATAGAAAGAAAGGACACAAACTTCAGTCCCCTCGCACATTCCTTTCTCCCCTTTACCCCCCTCAAGACCTGGCACCCCAAACTCTCCCCCTCCCCCAGGTCATCAACAGAGGGCTTAGAGGGCAGTGGGGGAGGGGGCTCAGAGCAGAGGGGGCTGCTCTGTCCTGGTACACTGTCAGCAGCCCCCTCTGGGGGGGAGGTCTCTCGTCGCACTGAAGAGGGATGGCTTCATGTTCCCCCTTTCCCACTTACCCTCTCCCTCCTTCTCCCCGAAGTCTACGCACCTACCCTCCACCCCTGCCCTAAGATCTCTCCCTCCCTTCCTGGACCCTCTTCAGCCAGTGGCTGGTTTAGGGAGCAGGGTGGTGTAGCAGGGTGAGCCCCAACACCAACCTCTTCTGGCCAAGGGAGGCACAACCTGGCTTGCCCAGACCCCTGGGAACCTCACCCGCCCTTCCCGGGACCCCCACCCACAAGCCGCCTACCTCCTGCGGGCAGCCCCCTCAGCTCCATTAATGATAGATAAATAAATAATCCCCTTTTGCTGCCAGGGTGGGGAGAGGGCGCCCTGCCAGTCTGTCGGCCAACCTCCCACCTATAAAGCTGGCATATTCTGGTCCTCCTGCTTGTCACCTGCGCCCCCTCACTCCAGTTGGGCGGGGAATGAAGCCAGGAGCGTCCCTGTCCTCCCCTGCGTCCCACGTGCTCCATCCACACTGTTGAGAACTCAGAGCAACAGTGAGAAGGAGGGGTTCCCTGGACCGCTCGTGCCCCCCCCCCCAGGCTACTGAAAAAAAACCCTTACCTTCTGGAAGGCTCCGAGCGCCCCGAGGAGAAACAGTCCCAACACCACGGGTAGGGCGCACATCCCTGATGGAGTTGGGTGGGCTGCCGCGCTCAAAGCGCTCAACGCGCTCAACCAGTCAGCGTGCTGGCTGACCCGCAGCAGCGCCCCTCGCTGGCGCCCGACCTCACGCGGTGAAGTCGCTGCTCCTTCCCCAGGATTCAGCCTTTACTCTTCCCCTCCTGCAGGCGCACTGGTTAACCCAGAACTAATGCAAAGAACGGGCCACTAGCAGCTGAAGAAAAAAAAAAGAGGGGACAGACACGTGCAGAGATGACTCAGAACAAGTCACACACCCCTTTTACTATTTGAGTAGCTTGCCCTGGATTTGACAGAAGTCCCCAATTGAAGGGATTGAGGGGAAGAAAGCGCAGCTCCTGCCCCTGGAGGGAGGGACTCACTGGAAAGTGGGCGTCTCCAGCTGGTCCCAACCATTCCATATCACCCCCATCCCAAGGAAAAGCAAAACCTGAGTAGGTTCCGGCTCCTTACACTCTGATCAACTCAGACCTTCTCTCCTGCCCTGGAGATTGTTTGGAAGAGACACTGGAGTAAGGAGACTGCAGAGAAAGCCACCACCATCCGCTCAGCCCCATTCATATGTATTTACTGTAAAATGAATCAGTAGATGGATGATAGAAGGATGGGTCTGCAGGTGGATGGGTGGATAAATGGTAGGGGGTGGGTGAGTGAATGAGTGAGTGGGTAGATAGATGAATGGTTGAGTGGATGGGTGAGTGGATGGGGGGTTGGGGTGGATAGGGTGATAGATGGGTGAGTGGATGGGTGATGCATGGATGGATGAATAGATGAGTGGGTGGATGGATGGGTGGAAGGTAGATAGAAGGATGAATGGACAGTGGGTAGGGTAGTAGAACAGGTGGTGGGTAAATGGATGAATGGGTGTCTGGGTGAGTGGATGGGTGGGTGGGGGCATGGATGAGTGAGTGAATGGGTGGTGGGTAAGGGGATGGATGAATAGATGGGTGAGTGGGTGGGAGGATGCATGAGCAGGTGGGGGATGGGCGGATGGGTGAACAGGTAGATGGACTATTGGAAGGAGTGATGGAGAGAATAGAATATTTGGTTATCAATTCACAGGTGTTTCCCTGTCCCCTAGAGTTTTCTGCCTAGAGGAGTTGCCTAGTAGTCTTACTTAAGAGAAAGAAACCATACTAGCTTCATTTGGATGAAGTTCTCATTTGTAGTGGGATGATTTTCCCTACCCGTGCTTCTCTACCCCGTGTCTTCTCTGTTCCTTTCATTCTGCATTCCATATGCATTCACTTGAGCATCTGAATAAGGGGCAAGTCATTTGCTTATCTTGCGTTTATTTGTTGTGTTTTTTTTTCCAGATGTGGAAACCGAGGCTCAGAAACAGCCAGCCAGTGCTAGGTGCTCTGATTGCTCTACCTGTGCCCAGAATGGCCCAAGGACACTCAGGGTTCTGCACCTCAGTCTATCCAGCAAGGTGTCATGTCAACTTGACCCATGAGCAGTTGTCTCCTACCAGGACCTTCTAATAAAGTCTCTGCACCTGACCACCCCTTGCCCAACCCTCCTTGAGCTTCTGGAGTCCACCTGGGAAAACTGTCCTCCTTGGGTGTCCTCCCAGGAGACCCACTTCTGGGCGGTCCCCTGGATGCACCAGGCCTTGGATGTTTGAGCTGGGACAGTGTTAAAAAATTAAGTAAATGCTTATGGAAGTGACGCTGCACGGAGTTCACAGAACCAGGCCGGGGCAGGGGCGACCCAGGATGCCTGCTTCCCAGCCCAGAGCTTTCTACCATCGAATTGCTGGTGCTCTGAATAAATATATGCGCTTGTTCAACACACACGCACAACCAAGCGCCATCATGGCTGACACAAGGGGAAATACAAATTAACATTAATTACACATTTTAGAAGTTCCATCTTTCTAGCAATTGAAGAGATGCAAATTAAAACAATCTTTGATCCTTCTGAGACGTTAAATCATCAGGGTTTTTTTTTTTTCTTTATAAAAACAACTTTGGTAAAATCCCACCCCAAGGTGGAACATGAATTCATACCCTGCTGGTAAATGTTACAACCCTGTTCAGAAAGCAATCAGCAATTCTTAGCAAAGTCCACCCCTATCCCTCCCCACACCGCACAAAAAAAATGTTTATTTACATCTTGTGGTTCAGTAATTTTACCCTAGTAAAGAAAAACTAAGGAAATAGTTCAATAGGAAAAAGAAAAGTATAAATACAGGAATATTTCCTAAAATACTGTTTATAAATTTTAGAAATACCCTAAGATGACCCTGGCCGGCTGGCTCAGTGAATAAAATGTTGGCATGGGTGTGGATGTCCGAGGTTCAATCCCTGGTCACAGCACACATGAGAAGCCATCTGCTTCTCTTTCCCTTCCTCTCCATCTCCCCTTTCCCTCTCTCTTCCCCTCTCATAGCCAGTGGCTCAGTTGGTTTGAGCATCGGCCCCAGATGGGAGTTGCCAGATGGATCCCGGTCAGGGCGCATATGGGGGTCTGTCTGTTTGCCCTCCTCTCACTTAAAAAAAAAAAAAAAGGAGAGAGACACTGGTGCAGCCACTGTGAAAAACAGTATGGAGATTCCTCAAAAAATTAAAAATGGAACTGCCTTTTGTCCCAGCCATTCTACTTTTAGGAATACATCCCAAGAACACCACATCACTGATTCAAAGAAGAAACACACCCCCATGTTTATGGCAGCGTTGTTTACAATAGCCAAGATATGTAAACACCCCAAGTGCCCGTCAGTGAATGAGTGGATTAAAAAGCTACCGTACATATACACAATGGAATACTATGGGACCGCAAAAAAGAAGGAAATCTTGCCTTTTGCGACAACATGGATGAACCTGGAAACTATTATGTTAAGTGAAATAAGCCAGGCAGAGAAAGAAAAATATCATATGACCTCACTCATTTGAGGAATCCAATGAACAATATGAACTAAGGAACGGAATAAAGACAGAGGCGGGATCAATGGTCCAGAGGGAAAGAGGATGATAGAAAGGGATCAGAGAAGGGAAAGAGATTGGTGAAATTATACACACATAATCTAATGTTATAGAGAGCAGAAATGCTAATCCTGGAGGGAAAGGGGGATGTTGTGGGGAACACAGGGGAGGGGGGATGCATTCAGGGGGACACTAGAATCTACATAAACACAAATTAAAATAAAAAATAAAAAAAAGAAATACCTCAAGAATCACAGCAACAGAGAATGGGTAAGTAAATTGTGGTATATCCCTTTAACAATATACCATACATTCATTATAAATGATCATTATAGCAATGGACACCTGTCTCTCCCTCCTGTCTTTTCCTTTCAGATATTCTTAAAGGGACCGCTCCCCCAGCTTCCACCGAATAGAACCCTCACAGAGTTTTGCTGGTGGGAGGGAGGCAGGGGGTAGGGTTCTCAGCACCTGAAAAATTACAGCATTTACTTGATAGCAATAATAATAAATGCCTTTGAATGCTTACTTTATGCTAAGAGTTTTTAAGCATTGGTCCCTTGAATCCTCAGGGAAACCCCATGGAGAAGATCCTATTTTTGTGCCCATTCTGCAGGCAAGAAACTGAGGCACAGAGCAGTGACTCCATAGACCCGGGTTCCCCAGAGCCAATGGTACTCAGGGCCCTTCCCAGCCTGGCTCAGGCCTGTTCCTCTAGCTTCACTCTGAGCCTCGTCCCCTCACCCCTGCCTCAGCCACGCGGGCCATGCTTTCCGCCTCCGTGCCTGGCCCTCACTGGTCCCCCACTTGGAGCACTCCTCAGACTCCTGTTGCTCTTCAGGACCTGCTCCACGCCACCTTCTCTCTGCTGCTTTCCTGGCACTGTTCCCTCCCCTCCCCCAGCCATCTTCCCAGTCAGAAAGGCAGTTTCTGTCGTTTTTTTTTTTTTACCTTAATTCTAGAACTGATCTCATTGTGTCATGACTGTAATGACTTGCCCGTGCATCCATGGGCCCCAGGAAGCTGTGGGCTCCCGGAGAACAAGGATGCCCGGTAACCTGAGACCGTGCCCGGCCACCAGCGGCTATGAACCAATGCTGGGTGGGCGGGAGCGGGCTGGATTCCGAGCAGGTCGCCTCTGCTGCAGAAAGCTGGGACTCTGAAAAGAGGGCCCCTGGGTGGAGGCGACTCAGGTTTCAGTGCCCTCTGCAGGTCTCAGGCGTTCTTGAACTCCCGGTGCCTGTGAAAGTGCTTTGAAGAGCTGGGAGGGGAAGTCCCGGGAGGCTCGGCAGCAGACCCTGGTGCAGGATCGCAGAGGGTCAGAGGCCCCTCCAGGGACTGCCGCAGCTCACCGGGGAGCCAAGCCCCTGACCGGCAGGGGGCAGGCAGGCGAGTGGCTCTCTTGGAGGAAGTGGGGAGGCGGCAGGTGTAACAGAAAGCTCTCTGAAGTGAACTGGGGGCCTGTGTCACCAAAGGAATGCTGAGCAAGACACCAGGTTCCAACCTGATTCAGGAAATTCAGGGACTTCCCCAACAGCTGGGAACCCCAGCCCCAAATGTCTCCAAAATACCCTCAGCAGATAAAGGGATTCTTTCTGTCGCAGGCGGCAGCAGGCAGATAGCAGGCTGAAAACCAGAGGGGGAACGCCTGGCTCTGTCTGCTCTGATTGGCCCAAGAGCTTTTTGGAGTCTTTCCCGAGAGCCTTGATGAAAGTAGGACTCTTCTTTAGGGGGCTCCACTGGCAGGACCTATGTGTCGGGCTGCCTCAAATTCGGGCCCCCAGAATTCTCCCCATCTTGAGGTCCAAGAACAACAGTCTGTCCCTCTTGATCACTCAGCCCAGGTCCCTAGGACAGCGATGAGAAGTGGCCACTGATGGCTGGCGTCAGGGAGTTCACTCCTCAGAGTTGGGAAGGAGCAAACATTAGGGGCTCCCAGCTGCTTGAGTGAATCCCAGTAACACCCCCTACCCAGACCCTTGGCCAGACATTTAATCCTGGCAACAAGATTTCAAGTCAGTATTGCTATCCCCACTTCACAGATAAACAAACTGAGTCTCAGAGTAGTTAAGTAACTTCCCTGAGGTCGCATAGCCTGAAGGTAGTAGGGCTGGCATTTGGCTCCAGACCAGACCTTCAAACCTTAGCTGCCTTCTCTTTCCTGTCTAGGTCTGTCGCCCTTTCTTTCCCTCGGGAGAAAGAGCACCAGTCTAGGTGTCCTGGTCTGGCCACATGACTGCGAGCAAGTCACTTCTCTTTTCTGAGGGTATTAGTTACCTAAAACTTAGCAGCTTAAAGCAACAAGAAATATTATGTCACCTGTATCTGTGGGTCAGCAATTCAGCAAACACTTGACAGGGTGATTCTGCCTCAGCAGTCACACTTGGTCATCTCCATGATATTGGTTACACAGTTTGCTGTCCCCAATGTTGGCGGGGACTGCACAGATGTGGAAATGCTAGGAAGCAGGTGGGGATCCTGGGACATATTTTCTTCTCTGCCAAACATGGTTTTTTGGGTTTTTTTTTCAGAGACAGAGCGAGTCAGAGAGAGGGATAGACAGGGACAGTCAGACAGAAACGGAGAGATGAGAAGCATCAATCATTAGTTTTTCGTTGCACATTGCAACATCTTAGTTGTTCACTGATTGCTTTCTCATATGCCTTGACCGCAGGCCTTCAGCAGACCAAGTAACCCCTTGCTCGAGCCAGCGACCTTGGGTCCAAGCTGGTGAGCTTTGCTCAAACCAGATGAGCCCATGCTCAAGCTGGCGACCTCGGGGTCTCGAACCTGGGTCTTCCGCATCCCAGTCCGACGCTCTATCCACTGTGCCACCGCCTGGTCACTGCGGTGAACGTGGATTTTTAAAAAAAAAAAATTATTGTTTATTTTATTGACTTTAGAGAGAAGAAGGATGGGGAGAGAGAAAGAAACAAGAACATCAACTTGTCCCAGTGTGTGCCCTGACCAGTGATCGAACTGGCAACCTTTGCACTTCGGGGCAATGCTCTAATCAACCGAGCTATCTGGCCAGGGCAAGAAGTGGATTTTAACACTACCCAGACAGGGCTGCACTGAACCCTGAATAAAACAGTAGACAGAAAGTTCTTTGGGATGCAAGGGGGGAGAAATGTAAGGAGCTTAGCTGCTCTTTGCTCCACTCACCCTGGGTACCCCGGCCGCTGCTATGGCCCAGACCTCTCCATTCGGGACCACAACTGGCATGCCCATAGCCTGGTGTTCCCCTTCTCAGGGGATGAATTTACTGTGGTGTTCACCATTCCAGCCAAAAGTAAGTCACGCAGGGGCTTCAGGCACGGTGGCAGGGCCATAGTCAAGAACCTTGGGGGTCAGAGGTCTTACTTACCCAGCCCATCAGGTGACGCCAGGTGGGTGACCGTCCTCTGTGCCCCGGCACAGGCCAGCTTGCTGGTCACACAGCCTTTGTTGAGTTGCTTCCTCAGTCCTCTGGCACCCAGGTCTGGGCTGAGTTGTGGCTCCGGCTTGGTAGGTGGCAGCTCTAGGTGTGGGGAGACTAGAAGAAGAGTCAGGAGCCTAGATTTAAGCCCATATCTGCAAACAGCCATGTGACTTTCCCTCTCCAGGCCTCAGCACCTTTATTTGTAAAATCAGGGGCTGGGCCCCGGCCGGGTAGCTCAGCTCATTCGAGCATCGTCCCAATATACCAAAGTTGTGAGTTTGATCCCCAGTCAGGGCACATATAAGAATCAATCGAAGTCCTGGCCGGTTGGCTCAGCGGTAGAGCATCGGCCTAGCGTGCGGAGGACCCGGGTTCGATTCCCGGCCAGGGCACACAGGAGAAGCGCCCATTTGCTTCTCCACCCCTCCGCCACGCTTTCCTCTCTGTCTCTCTCTTCCCCTCCCGCAGCCAAGGCTCCATTGGAGCAAAGATGGCCCGGGCGCTGGGGATGGCTCCTTGGCCTCTGCCCCAGGCGCTAGAGTGGCTCTGGTCGCAATATGGCGACGCCCAGGATGGGCAGAGCATCGCCCCCTGGTGGGCTGAGCGTCGCCCCTGGTGGGCGTGCCGGGTGGATCCCGGTCGGGCGCATGCGGGAGTCTGTCTGACTGTCTCTCCCTGTTTCCAGCTTCAGAAAAATGAAAACAAAAACAAAAACAAAAACAAAAACAAAAAAAGAATCAGTCGAGACCTGTGGTGGCGCAGTGGATAAAGCGTCGACCTGGAAATGCTGAGGTCGCCAGTTCGAAACCCTGGGCTTGCCTGGTCAAGGCACATATGGGAGTTGATGCTTCCAGCTCCTCCCCCCCTTCTCTCTCTCTCTCTCTCTCTCTCTCTCTTTCTCTCTCTCTCTCTCCCTCTCCTCTCTAAAAATGAATAAATAAATAAAAAATTTAAAAAAATTAAAAAAAAAAGATATTTGAAAAAAAAAAAAAAAAAGAATCAATCGATGCCCTGGCTGGATGGCTCAGTGGGTTAGAGGATCATCCCAATACACAAAGGCTGCCGGTTTGATCCCCGGTCAGTGCACATACAGGAACAGATCGATGTTTCTATGTCTGTCTGTCTCTCGCTTTCTCTCTCTCCCTTCCTGTCCCTCAGGGAAAAAAAAAATCAACTGATGAATGCATAAATAAGTGCAACAACAAATCAATTGGTTCCTCTCTCAAATCAATAATAATAATAATAAAACCAGGGTCTGGGAACTGATGATCTGCTTAAAATGCACCTTGTCTGGGGCTCTAGAGAGAGCGGAGGAGATGGGAGATCTGCTTCCCACCTGGGCTTGGGGGCTCTTCCATCTCTAATCTTTGGGGGACTGACATAGACCCTAGAACTAAACAGGATCAAATCCTGTCTCTGTCACCTACTAGCTATGTGGATTTAGGCAAGTTACTCACCCTCTCTGAGCTTCGATTTCTTCTTCTATAAAATGGAACCCATGGTATCCCCTGCAAAAGGTGTATTGAGGATTACACTGGTAAATAGCACCATGTGTGGGGGGGGGACCCTGATCTCCCAGGCTGAGCCCCAGGAGCCTGTTAACTCTCAGGAGCTCCTGGGACTGGCAGCTGAGAGGACCTACTGCTGGTCTTTCCACCTTCCCATAAGCCCTCCCACCTTCCAGAGACACACCGAGGAGGAAGCAAAGACCAGAGAGGGAAAGAGACTTGGCCACGGCCCACAACATGACAGGGATGACCCATGGGCCGTGCCTCCCCATCACGGAGCTCCTGTCTCCCCCAGGCCTTCCAGCTCACAGGGCTGTCATGAATGGGGTGAGTCATTCAGATGGCTCAGGAAACCAAGCCCAGTCCAATATTAATCACGGAACCAGAGGCATTGGGTACAAGAATGAAACAGAAGCAACCAATGGTGACACAGCTCAGGTGAGGACAGTGTGTCCTATGGGCATCGTCTGTGCAGGGAGGAGCCCCGTCTTATGCACCAAACAGGAGGGCCTGGGGGTAGCCCCTCAAGAAAGAGAGAACCATACCTCACTAGGTCCTTCCTATCTGGATGAGCCCAGATGAGGTGTGCACACACACACACACACAACAAAAAATGCAGAATGAATCAACCAAAGGTTCTTACAAGGTACCTGGCACAGTTACCCTGCAAAGTGATGATTTTTTAAAAAATCCATAGGAAAACAGATGTTCAGAGAAGTAACTCTCCCAAGCCGCAGTCAGTAAATTCTCTCGAGTCATGATTCAAGTTGTCTAGAGTCTGTAACTCTAAGTGAGCCTCTCCCCCGCTCTAGAGCTAGAACTTGCGCCCACGTCCTGTTTTCTTTTTCTTTTCTTTTTTTGAAAGATTTTATTTATTGATTTTAGAGAGAGACGAGAGAGAGAGGGAGAGAGAAAGTGGGGGTGGGGGGAGCAGGAAGCATCAACTCGTAGTCACTTCTCGTATGTACCTTGACGGGGCAAGCCCCGGGTTTTGAACTGGTGACCTCAGCATTCCAGGTTGACGCTTTATCCACTGCGCCACCACCAGTCAGGCTCATGTCCTGTTTTCTTGAAGGCCAAGGGCAGTCTGTACACCCTGGTCTCCTTGGAACCTTCTCTGGGCTCCCAGAGTTGTCTATTGTAAAGGATTTGTCCTACAGGAATTGACTTAGTATTTCTTGTCACCTCCTCCTTCCCCATGTGGACCATGTCTCTGGCAATCAGGTCAGGAGGGGCCCCCAAGGACTAGTACTGAGGAATTTGATGGGACCAAAGGCACTGTGTCCTCACATGGTAACTTAAAACCCAGAACATTCACCTTCCTGAAAGCTGAAAACTTGGAACCCCTAGGAGCGATGGATAAAGTCTCCCTTCACTGTCAGCCCCTCAGCCTAAAATTTCACCATTACTCACTCCTTTGTGGGGAGGTATTGAAGGCCCTAGTCAAAATGTAAGTCATTTCTGGGGGAAACCACTTACTAATTCATTAGCGGGTGTCCCCACCCCAGATGCTGGTTTCTCAGAAGAGCCTGGGTGGAGAACAGTTCTATAGGGTCTGATGACCAAGTGTAACATGGCCGCTCTCCAGTCAACATGGTGTCAGGGAAGTGCCGAGATTCAGCCCCGAGCTTCTCACGTCAGTCAAAAAGGCCCCCCACCTTACCCCATCACAATCCCCACAGGCCTTCCCTTTGTCTTCTCTGGGGCTGCCAAGTTTGTCCCTGCTTCAGGGCCTTTGCACTGGTCTGTCCTGCTGTCTGAAATCCATTTCCCCCGGCTCTTCAAAATATGCCCCTTCCACAGAAATCTTTGAGGTAATAGATATATTTATTATCTTGGTGGTGTTGGATGTGTTTATATGCCAACACATATCAAATTGTACACTTTAAATAAGTAAACTTCATCATATGTCAATTATACCTCAATAAAGCTGTAAAAAAATTTTTTTTTCAATGCCGCCTGTTTTTCTCTTTTAAGTGTTGGCTCAGATGAAACCCCCTCAAAGAGGCCTTTCCTGGCCGCCCAAGCTGATGTTGCCACTCTATCACCTCACCCTGCTTGTTCCTTTCCAGGGACATATCACAGCACTTTCTGAAACTGTTTACCTGCCGTACCCCAACCTTCCTCCTAGGATGGGAGGTCATGAGGGCAGGGACTATCTGGCCTGTCCACTGATGTTCATGGGGCTTGGCTTAATGTATATTTTGGAGATGACTAAATGACCAAGGCCAGGGGCCCTGGCCGGCATGGTAACCACCAGCCCTGCCTCTTGGGGCTCCCTCCAGGGGCAGAGTGTGGAGACACCGCTCTGAAAGTGAAACCCGGAACAGAGCGGTAGCCCGCACATCCCCGCCATCATCCATGCTGTCATCACGAGTGGGAGGTAGGCGCACCCCAGCGAGGGAGGGCCGTTCCCAGCAGGAGCTGCCCATCGAGGTGTGTTCATTCAAAAGATCCCCCTTGGATTTTCCCCCTCAGTCCTTCCATGCTGCTGGGGTAGGGTCACCCCAACCCCCAGGATCTTCTCTCCCTCTAGATAGGAGTCAAGAGGTCTTAAAGCCTGGCCAGACTTGGGGCTCACCAGGAATGAGACCCCCAAGATCTGGGGAAATTGAGGCATAGCCCCAACTCAGGCCTTATTTATTCTGTAGACTCATGGGTTCCACCTATAGGCTGGGACCCTGTCTGGGCTGAGAAATACCAACAGCTCTCACCCACAGCCTTTCCTACTCATTATTAACCAGATTCTGGTATATGTAAGAGGTGGCCCAGAGTGTGAGAGCCCAGAGGAACCAGACTATGACCCCTTCCCTACTGACTTAGCTTGGCCCTTGCAGACTGAAGTCTGGCCATGTACTGGTGACACTGCAGCTAACTAGTAGGCCTTTGAAATATAAGTCAAAGGTCAGCCCAGGATACACAGACCCCCCCCCCCCCCAGGAGATGGGCGCAGGGCAGATGACACACCCGTTTTCTATCCTTGCCAAGACATTTCCCCAGTATCTCTCTGGCCAAACAGCAGGACCGTTTCCAGGTGGCATTTGCAGGGCAGGTGCCCAGGGCTGGGACGTGCCTGTGTGCTGCCATAGATGTGTGTGTGTGTGCGTGTTTGGGCGTGCAGCGCTTAACCAGGACAGCTGCTCCCCACCCCTGACGTCCCATCGGTCTCTGCAGCCACAACAGCCAAGCAGCCCTTGTGCTTGGGAACAGTTAGAGCACCCACTGCCCTGGCCTGAAAGGACCCTGCACAAGGGACCAGGATTCTTTCTGAGCCAAGGCCTCCCAGCTCACTAGGAGCAATTAAACACAGCCAAACAGAGAAACGGCATCCACAAGTCCAGGTGGCCGCCACTGGGTTCCCAGCCCCGAGGCCCCTTCCCTGCTGTGCTCCAGAGGCTGTGATGACTGGTGTGGCATGTCAAGGAGAGGTGGCCGCCCACCAAGGCCTGCAACTCTGCCAGGACCCAAATCTGATATACCTGTGGGAACAAAAATATTCGGATAAAAGGAACTTCTCCACTTGTTTGCGGAGTGCGTCCAGATTGTTATTGTTCATTCATTCAACAGACGTTACAGGTGTGTAGGTGCCAGGCCCCAGACCTCATGCTGGGGATATACACCAGTGAACGCAAGGCTCAAAACTCCCTGTCTTTGAAGAGTTTCCATTCTAGTGATGGGAAGACAGACAACAAATAAAATCAATGGGTAAAGTACACGTGTGTTAGAAGGGAAGAGAAACATAGGAGAAAGGGTGTGCTGGGTAGAAGGATGTAAAGTTAAATGAAATGATCAGGAAAGATCTTATAGAGGAAGTGACTCCTGAGCAAAGACATGAAGAAAGGGAGAGAGAGAACCAGGCAGATGGGGTAGGGAGTGGGGATGGGTGGGTGGCAGCACAGAACAGCCAGTGCAAAGGCCCTGAGGTGGGACTGAGACAGCTGGGGTGAGTGGGGGAGCAATGGAGGGTCCTACAGGGCTGTGGTCACTGTAAGGACTTTGACTTTTACTGAGTGAGATGGGGGCCACTCGGGGGGCTGTGAGCAAGGGACAAGCATAACCTGACTTTTTTTTTTTTTTTTTTCCCATTTTTCTGAAGCTGGAAACAGGGAGAGACAGTCAGACAGACTCCCGCATGCGCCCGACCGGGATCCACCCGGCACGCCCACCATGGGGTGACGCTCTGCCCACCAGGGGGCGATGCTCTGCCCATCCTGGGCGTCGCCATGTTGCGACCAGAGCCACTCTAGCGCCTGAGGCAGAGGCCACAGAGCCATCCCCAGCGCCCGGGCCATCTTTGCTCCATTGGAGCCTTGGCTGCAGGAGGGGAAGAGAGAGACAGAGAGGAAAGCGCGGCGGAGGGGTGGAGAAGCAAATGGGTGCTTCTCCTATGTGCCCTGGCCGGGAATCGAACCCGGGTCCTCCGCACGCTAGGCCGACGCTCTACCGCTGAGCCAACCGGCCAGGGCATAACCTGACTTTTGACTGCAGCATTCAGGGGAAAGGTCATAGACACTCAGAACAGGAGGGAGCAGTGGAAGAGGGGAGAAGGGGCCGGGTCTATGTGGACTTTAAAGGCACAATGGACAGAATCTGCTAACAGACCTGTTGAGAACAGCTGAAGGGGTTTGGCCTGGGAATCCCTAAGGATGGAGTTGCCTTCAGCTGAGATGGGGGAGTGGGGCAATTAATGATTTACCCACTGGTGACCATTAAAGAGGGAGGGCAGATGCTGTTGAAGCACATGGCAAAGGCCACCTCACCAGATTGTGATGGGTGGGGATGGTGGTCAGGGAGGGCTTCCCTGAGGAGGTGACATAAGTGCTGAGACTTCAAGAAGAGCAAGCTGGGGAGAAAGGACAAGAGGCTGCTGGGAAGACCTGGATGAGGGCAGTTGGGGGGAACTTCCAGCAGCCCCAAGGGGCCCGAGTGTTATTGAGGGCGAGGAGGGAGAGCTCCACATGAGGCCAGAGGCGGGCAGAATGGTTAGGGCTGCTTACTCAGCACCCAGAAGCAAGGAGGCTTGGCCCTCGAGCAGCCCAATCAGACCGAGAAATGGAGACGGGTAATAAATAGCCGCAGATGAGTCATCTCAAACCCCTGATTTTAAGCCTGCCTTGTAGCTCTCCCTGGCCTGCATCCTTCCCTGAAGGGGCCCCTGATTTCAGAATGACCAGGTCCCAGGGCCCCATGCAGAGCTCACCCCTGAGGCCAGTGCAGCTTATCCTCAAAGCAGCTGGGTCCTCTTTGCCTCCCCCGGGACTCAGATTAAAATGAACAGCGCACAGAAAACCTGGTTCATGCTAGCACTGCATCAAATTCAAAAGAAAAGAAAAGCCTAAAAATGTAACCAGAGGTAACCAGGTGTTTTTCAGACAAACGCATTTGGAAAAGTCAGCCAGAACTGGGTTCAAATCCCACCTGTCACTGCCCCAGGTACTAACACTTGGACCAAGCTGGTCAATCTCTCCCTGGGCCTCCCACTTCTCATAGGTGCGCAAAGATTAAAGATGATGAATCTTAGCACTGTGCTGGGCACGCAGGAAGCTTTCGAATACTCACTGCCCGATTCCTACAAAAACAGAGATCAGGGATCTTTTCTAAATATGTGACCACCTAGTCAGGATCCAGCCATACACAGAGATGAAGAATTATTGTCTATTTCTTCAGTGCTTTTTGTCCCCAGGGCTTGGCACAATAAATAGTTGTTGATTTAATGAATAGAACCATCCTGAGTTAATAATAATAGTAATTATCAAGCAACTAGTTTGGCTTGCCACACTTCCATAGATTCAGGTGAGCTGTGTCACAGTTTAAGAGACCCCTAATCTCATAAGACAGCCTGCTCAAGGTTTGCCCTGAGAAGATGTTGATTTTATTACCCTGGACGAGAAGCAAATCTCCATGGGGTGGTGTGTGTTGGGGAAGAGACCCTACCGTCCTGGAAGGTAAATAAATCTGTCCCCTAACCCACACGGAGATACTATCTCTGTCCAGGAAAAAAGCTGACATAAGACGTGTAGAAACACCAGGGAGAATTCTCTCCCAACAATAACATTGACCACCATTTACAGTGCAGTTTTGTGTGCATGCCAGGGGTCATAATACTAGCCCCCGTATTAGTTTGCTATTGCTGTTTTAACATAATCCCCCAGGCTGGGTGCCTTAAACAACAGAAACTCGTTTCTCACAGTTCTGGGGACTGGCAGTCCAAGATCAAGGTGCCGGCAGCTTGAACTCCTGCTCCCCTGGGATTGCGGATGGCCACCTTGTCGGGGTCCTCACCCCATCCCTCATGTTCTTTCCTCTTCTATTAAGGACACAGTCCTATCAGATTAAATCCTCACCCTCATGACCTCATTTACCCTCAATTACCTTTTAAAAGGCCCGCCCCCAAATACAGTCACCCTGGGGGTTGGGGCTTCACCATAAGGACGTTGGGGGACACAACTCAGTCTATAATAGCCTTCTCTTCCTGGGCTCATGTATTCTCCCCCATTCCACAAGGTAGGCATCACACTAGCCCATTTACAGATGTGGAATGGAGTTGAGAGACGAACTGTAGAGTGTCACATGGGAAGAAAGCGCAATTTCTTGCTATTCCAGTGACTAACGCGCTGCCCCATGCCCCTTTCTCCTGACTCCAAACGGCTTTGAAAGGAAGAGGGAAGCCCTCGGCCTTGAGATCTGAGAAGCCTCGCAACCGGCAGGGGCCGCCTTCTTCAGGGGCTGCTCTCAGACTTCCTGGGCTTCACGAGGCTGTCGGGGAGGCTGCAGCCCCTGCCCAGCACCCAGGGAAGGGGGTAGAGGCCATTTTCGGGACCCCAAGTGCAGTGTGGGGGAAGGGGCAGCGTATCTGGGGCAGGCAGGTGTCAGCAAGCCTGGGAAAGCTGTGTCAGCTGGTGACCCCGAGTCCCCGTTCCCCCCCCCCCCCCCCCGCCCCGGCGGCGGGCTCTCTGCTACAGCATCAGCATTCTGTTTTCCCAAGCACTTCTTGAATCGCTCATAGAAACTCCCAGCCAAGGAGGCTGAATGACACACTCAGGGTCCCGGGGTCCGTCCACAACCCCAGCCCCCTGCCGTGACATCACTTCTCCTCCTCGCACATCCTTCCTTCCTCTCCACCTCTGGCTTCACGAAGGGCTGGGTGGCAGCAGGGCTGACAAGCAGAGTGGTCCTGGCCCTGTGCCCGCAGAGTGACACATCGCAGAGGCCCGAGGTGGCCCCGGGAGGCGCAGGGTTCGAGCTACAGCCACTGGCGCTGTCAAAACCACAAGAGAGAGAAAGAGAAAAAAGTCCTTCCCAGTCAGAATGAAAAGTGAGACAGAGAAACTGAGTGAGAAGATCTCAGTAAAAGAAAAGCCAAACGTCGGCTTCCATGAAAGAAACACAGTCCCTTGGGGTGTTGTTAGATGACTAAGTGCTGGGGCCACAACGACAATGACAGGGCCTCCTGCAGCACGTGTGTGAGTGTGTGTACATGTGTGAGTGTGCGTACGTGTGTGTGCACACATGTGAGGATGTCTGTGAGGAAGGGTGAGTGTGAGGGTGTGTGTGTGAGGTGGTGTGCCCGCAATGTGCAAGGGTGTGTGAGCAGGCACGTACTCTCGCAATCCCACAGGCACATGTAGGTGTGTGAGGGTGTGTATACACAGGGTGTGTGAGAGATTGTGTGTAAGTATGTGAGGGTGTGTGTGCTCACGCTGTGTGCAAGGATGGTATGATCAGCAAAGCACAAAGAATCTGCCCAGCTTTGCAATGGCATGGGCAGCAACACTACCATCAGGGAAAGGGTAAAACTCAGGGCAGGGAGGTGACTGCCAGTGTCACTTGGTGTGAGGACCACAGGCCCAGGCTTGGCCAGCATTCCCCACTGAGCAGCCTCCCCAGGAAAACAGGAGTCCAATCCAAAGGCAGCCCCAGGAGGAAAGAAATACCAGGACATTTGTCACTGAGAGTCACATGGTACAGGTTAGAAGCATGGACTCTGGAGTTCACCGTGGTCTGAGTTCAAATTCTAGCCTGGTTGCACACTAGCTGTGTGGCCTTAGGCAAATTACTTACCCTCTCTGTGCCTCAACTTCTTCATCTGTAAAATGGGGATAATAACTTTCCCTCACAGGTGGTTGAGAGGACTCAGAGTTAAGTAATTTAGCACTCCTAAAATAGCACATGGCATATAACAAGGGCAACATAAATCTTCCTGGTTGTCTTAAGTGATGTATACTCTGGGGATAAATAAATCCCTAGGACTAAAAAGTCCCAAGATGCATCAGATACTGGATTAACCAGACCCCCTAGAGCAGCTAGGCTGAGGCCCAGCTTGGTGGAGAGTTGGGGGTGGGGTGGCGACAGAGGCATGTGGGTATGGGCCCTGCCCTCAGGCCTGTCTGCTGTCCACCCCCCCCCAGTGGCCCCCTCTTCCGCATGAGGCTGGTTTGGATGGGAAAGCAACCCACACGTACAGTAAGAAAAATGAGGTCCAGGACAGCTTTGGGGTTCAGGCATCAGGGGTTGGGGGATAGTACACATTCCCTCCCCCCAGCTTCCTCCTGCATCCTCAAGCCCCACAGGAAATTTTCTGGCATGAAGGGTGCACCAGTCTGCTCAGGCTGCTGTAACAAGAGGACCACAAACTAGGCAGCTTAAACAGGCAGCCACAATCCTGGAGGCTGGAAGCCTGAGACCAAGGCGTCAGCAGGGCTCGCTCCTTCTGAGGCCTCTCTCCCTGGCTTGCAGATGGCAATTGTCTCGCTCCGTGTCCTCACATGGTCTTTCCACCGCCCACCTGCGTGAGTCCAAAGTGCCTGTCTTCTTTTTTTCAATTAGTTTTATTTATTTATGTATTCATTATAGAGAAGAGAGAGAGAGAGAGAGAGAGAGAGAGAGAGAGAGAAGGGGGGAAGGAGCAGGAAGCATCAACTCCCACATGTGCCTTGACCAGGCAAGCCCAGGGTTTTGAACTGGCGACCTCAGCGTTCCAGGTCAATGCTTGATCCACTGCGCCACCACAGGTCAGGCCAAAGTGCCTGTCTTTATAAGGGCACCAGTCATGCTAGATTACATCATTTTAACTCGATCACCTTTTAAAGCCCTTATCTCTTAATACCAGAACATGTTGGGGTTACTCAGGTTATGGTTTTAACGTAGATTTTGCAATTTTGCATTCTCTCACAGTTCTAGAAGCCAGGAATCTGAAGTCAGGGTGTTGGCGGGGTTGGTTCCTTCTGGAGGCTCTGAGGGGGAGACTGTTCCATGCCTCTGTCCTGGCCTCTGGGGGCTGCCAGCCACCCTCGGTGTGCCGCTGTCGTCACATCCTTTCTCTGCTGTCATCACACCCTTTCTCCGCTGTTGTCACACCCTTTCCCCATGTGTCAGCGGTGCCTATATTTCTATCTCTTTTAAGAACACCCACTATTGAAGCTGAGGCCCTCCCGAATGCAGGATGAGCTCAGCTCATCTTGGGATCTTTACCTTAATTATCTCCGCAAAGACCCTTATTCCGAATAAGATCACATTTCAAGGGTTTGAGAGGACCCGTCTTTTAGGGCCACCATGAAACGGCTGCAGGAGTGAGACCGCTCTTCCCAATGCTGGAGGCCACCGAGTCTCCTGAGAGCACTCACGGGCTGGGGCCCTCGGAGGAGCAGCCTCTGCCCCTCGGAAGGCCCAGCCCTGCAAGGTTACACTGATGAGCCCTCCTGACCCTGGACAAGAGACACAGGAAGATGCAGGCCGACCAGTTGGCCCAGGGCAGAGTGGGTGGACAGGGAGTGCATGTAGTCAGGCAGGGAGAGCGAGGAAAGGTCTGGACGATAGTTCCTGAAGGCCGACATGAGGAGGGGACAGACGGAGGCCTGTGTGAACCCCCACAGCCTCCTCCTGCTCCCCCCACCCCCAGGCTGTGGCACACACTGTCACATGTGCCCAGAGTTCGAACCCAAGGATTCCTGGAAGAACCCGAAAAGTTTCCAGGTCTTGACCCTCCTAGCCCAGTCCAGCCCAGCAGGGCTGCTCTGACCTGTCAGCCCACCAGCCCCTCCCAGGCGTGCGGGCGACGGGGCTGCACCCCAGCAGGGACACGGGGCCCAGGCGTGCGGGCGACGGGGCTGCACCCCAGCAGGGACACGGGGCCCAGGCGTGCGGGCGACGGGGCTGCACCCCAGCAGGGACACGGGGCCCAGGCCTTCATCAATCATTCACTGGAGAAACTGGCGAACCTTCCCCCTCACCTTCTCTCATCCCTCATGGTTTCAGGCAGGTGAAGTCAACTCCCCAGACAGGACCCCCACCTCACAGTAAACACATGGCCCCTCATTTTCAAATAATAAACAATATCTCGTTTATTAGGTACTTACTAAGTGCCAACTGCTGCACTGAGCGTGTATGTCATTACCTGATTGTCTCACCTACCCCTAAAAGCACCCCTATACGGTAAGTAGCATTATAGTCCCCGTTTTATAGATGAGGGAAACTGAGGTCCAGAGAACGTCACTGACTTGCCCTGCAGCCCAAGCCGGCAGCCCCAGGTCCAGCGACCTGCCCGCACAGCGGGCACTGAGCCCACAGACCTGGGAGGGCGTTCCTTCACACTGCTTCTCTCTCTCCTGCCAGACTCTGCCAAGAAGAGCGAGGGGCAGTTGTGGGAATTCACTGGGACTGGGAAGAAGGGGCCGCTGCGGCTCCCCCTGGGCTGCCGTTCTCTAATCCCCCAACCCTGGAGGCAGGAAGGACACCCCACCCCCATCGGGTATGAGATCAGGGAAATTCTCAAAGCCTCCCTCCCCTTCTGTCCCAGCTGAGATCCAATTGGTCCCCAGCCCCGGATGGCCTAGAACAGTCTCTGCCCTGGGAGCAGGTGCCTATAGCGCCTGCGTCTCCTGGTGCCCTGTGGGGTTGGAAGGAGGCAGAGGGGTCTCTGTTGAGTTTCAGAGGCTGTACTTGGAGTTCCTGGGGGTGGGGAGAGAAGCCCTGCCACCCTTAGCCACAAAGAGGACCTAAGAGTACTGTGGTCAGGGCTCAGCCTGTTGCCATGACAGGGGATATCCCCAAAGACCACCTAAGCCACCATCAGGTGCCCAGTCGCTGAGACCCAACCTCATGCCACTTCCAACAGTCACAGATGGTATGGTGAAGCCCGGGTTTCCCCTTATGACTTCCTGCACAGCCTCAGCCCGTCTACCTCGCACCGCCAAGGTGCTGGTCACCATAGCCCGATGAAGACTGCTTTCTGCTCATTGCCAGGCCCTTAGCAACAGCCCCCACCCTCAACCAAGGAGCTGGGAGAGAGAGGCAAATCTCTGTATCAATGTACCTGATACTGACACTCTGTTTCCAGTACCCTCTTATCTCCCCAGGGGAGGTGTTAGCAAGAGTGAATTCAGAGAAGGCAGGTATGACGGTGGGGTGGGGACAGGAAGAGCTGATGACAACTGTGATGTCTTATCGCTTATCGCCCTCTTCTGGGGTCGGCCCCTGTGCAGAACTCGCGCCTGCCCTGGCTCACCACTCCCTGGCATTATCTCTTTTGGCAGATGACAAGAACCAGCCACAGGGAGGTCAGCCAACGTGCCCAAGATTGCAGTCAGGAAGCAGCCAGCTCGGGGGATCTAGAGGACCCCGATCTCTCAGAAGCCGCGCTCCGTGCCCCTCTATCGGATCAGGCTTCCGAGGCGGCACTCCATGTGGACCAGCAAGCTAGGCCGAGCCTGGTTCTAGGGCTGGCACCTAACTCTCCTCGCACCAAAGTGCTGTGAATTTTCAGGACATCAGAACGCTACATTCAAACGGCACATGGGGAAACAATTCTGGAAAATGCCTTGTTGTGTTTTTTTCCTGGGCCGTGCATGGTCCTCCTCCCTGGGGATGCAGACATGAGAGCTGTGGCCACTCACCGCTCCAGGGACTCACCCTCCGGGATGGCCATCGGGATTCTTCTGCTCTTTGGGAAGCTGGAAGGGCCCCTTGGGAGGCTAGCTAGTGTTTGTTACTCTACACACTCCCCATCTGCACTCAAGGGACTGGAGCTCACAGCTGATGACAAGTATGTAGTTATTTCCAGGAGGGAGGTGTCACAGCTGCCCATCAGCTCCCACTCCCCTCCCAAACCCCCATGATCTCACACTACATAGGACATAGGACATGACACACTAAAAAACAGCAGCTACAGCCCATGGTGCCAAATTCCTGGGTCACGCTGCAGGTCCCAGAGCCATGTGGCCTCTAATTTCCCCAGACCTGGGGGCTCATTCACTGAAGCAGTCACCCAATGTGTTTATTGAACACCAATCCTATGCCACGTGCTGTAGTAGGATAGCACTAAGGACGAGTCAGGCTCAGCTCACGCCCCCAAGGCTCATACCAGTGAGTGCCACAGAGGGTAGGCTGGGTCAGCAGAGGCAGGGCCCACACTCAGGGTGCCTTAGCTCCCCAGTGAGATCCCCAGGGGAGGGGATTCAGGGTTCAGGGAAGGCCTGTGAGGAGCAGACACGGAAGCCGAGGCCTGAGCAGGAGTCGGCGGGAGGAAGAGGGTGCAGTGTGCGTGGGCTCTGAGGCCAGGGAGAGTCAGCAGGCGTTAAGGACCAGCGAGAGCCTCAGCCAGAGCCTTACTTGTGAGGAGCGCAGGTGAGATGCGGGAGAGGGAAGAGGCGGCCAGGCCCTGCTCTGGTTTCTTCCCAGCACTTAGTGCCACCTGACACGTCTGTGTTGGCTTGTTTCACTCCACGTCCCAGCACTAGCAACAGGAGGCTGCCTGCTGTCACTGTTGTCTGGTTTACTGCTGCATCTGCAGAGCTTAGAACAGTGCCTGCAGGCCCTGGCCGGTTGGCTCAGCAATAGAGCGTCAGCACGGCGTGTGGAAGTCCCGGGTTCGATTTCCGAGCAGGACACACAGAAGCACCGATCTGCTTCTCTACCCATTCCCCTCTCCTTCCTCTGTCTCTCTCTTCCCCTCCCACAGCCAAGGCTCCATGGGAGCAAAGTTGGCCCGGGTGCTGAGGACAGCTCCATGGCCTCTGCCTCAGGCACTAGAATGGCTCCAGCTGCAACAGAGCAATGCCCCAGATGGGCAGAGAATCGTCCCCTGGTGGGCATGCCAGGTGGATCCTAGTCGGGTACATGCGGGAGTCTGTTTCTCTGCCTCCCCACTTCTCACTTCAGAAAAATACAAAAAAAGAAAAAAAATCCTGGTAGAACAGTTCCTGGCATACAACAGGAACTTGCTAAACACATGGTGAGTGAATGAATGAATGATCTGGGTGGGGTCCTATTTCTTTCTTTTTTTTTTTTTGGTAGGTGAGAGGAAGGAAGATAAACAGATGCCTACATCCATCCCGACTGGGCTCTACCCAGCAACCCCATCTGAGGTCGATGCTAGAATCAACCATGCTATCCTCAGTGCCTGAGGCTGATGCTTGGACCAACCAACCTATCCTCAGCACCTGGGGTCATGCTTGAACCAATCAAGCCACTGGCTGCAGGAGGAAAAGAGGATGGGGAGACGGAGGAAGAGAAGCAGATGGTCGCTTCTCATGTGTGCCCTGAAGGGGGATTGAACCTAGGACGTCCATACACTGAGCCAATGATCTATCCACTGAGCCACTGGCCAGGGCCATGGGTCCTATTTCTATGCTATGATACAGGCAACGGAGAATCAGACTCCCTCTGTTCTTATTTCTAAATGATGAGCACAAGATATCAATTTTGGAAGAAATAGGTGATCTTGCTTTTTTCCTTTGAGGTTTATGCTATATACTTAGACGAGACAAAAAAAAAAGAAAAAAAACCCTGGCCAGTTGGCTCAGTGGCAGAGTGTCGGCCTGGCGTGCAGGAGTCCTGAGTTCGATTCCCGACCAGGGCACACAGGAGAAGTGCCCATCTGCTTCTCCACCCCTTCCCCCTCCTTCCTCTCTGTCTCTCTCTTCCCCTCCCATAGCCAAGGTTCCATTGGAGCAAAGTTGGCCCGGGCACTGAGGATGGCCTTGTGGCCTCTGCCTCAGGCGCTAGAATGGCTCTGGTTGCAACAGAGCAACGCCCCCTGGTGGGCGTGCCAGGTGGATCCCGGTCGGGTGCATGCAGAAGTCTGTCTGACTGCCTCCCCGTTTCCAACTTCAGAAAAATACAAAAAAAAGAAAAAAAACACTATTGATTTGGAGGAGGGGAAGGAGCACGGATACTGTACTGGGGTGTGTGCCCAACCACAAGGCTCCTCAGGTTCAGAGAAATTAAAGCATCCTTCCCATCTCCTCTGTGGCGCAGGAGGGAAGCCAGGTTAGAGGAAGAAGCCAAAACCTGAAAGTTTAGCCACTACTTCAGGGGAAACGAGGTGGGTGGGGAATCCAAGAACAAAATACCACTTCTGCTGGTGAAGCTTAAATCCTAGTAGGGGAGGGGACACTAAGCAATGAGTCTCCCGATTAGTAACTTAATAATATGTAAGGGCTGAGACTGAGACGTGCAGGGAGGTGGAGCATGAGACGGGGTGATGGGGTGGGATGGGCCAGGGCCCAGGCGGCCAGGTAAGCCTCTGGAAAGACAGAAGGCAAGTAGGAGCTGCAGGGGTGAAGGTGGGGGCAGGAAGAGAGCCTACACTCCCAGGTGAGAGGGAGGGAAGGGACCAGAGAATTAGGAAAGGCTTGCAGGGACCTGAGAGAGCAGTGGTGACATTCACGGACAGTCGGGAGGGGCAGGTGCAGGCTGAGTGAGGCATTGCTGGAAGACACACCTGTTCTGGGCCTCTCTGCCTGTGACCTGCATTCTTGGGGCCTCAGGTTTGAAAGTCTAGTCCCCCTACTGTAGCAGTCACACAGAGGGGAGCAGCTGGGAGGGGCCAAGGTACGGGCAAGACAGCCTGTCTTCCTGCAGCGTGTGCAGGCCAAACGGCCACAACAATCAGGCCAAGGTGGCTGTCTCCCCACTCCAGCCGATTGTTCCAGCCGCTCCCAAGGAGGGGCCCACTGGGGTGCGCAGAGCCCAGAATCAGTATACAAAGACTCAAGTTCTTAGGCTTAAGACCTTCTGCGTTTCATTAATTCTAAGATGCGAATTCCTTCATATCCTAACGTCTCTGAAGTTAGCTTTATCGCACGGCCCTTGCGTCAGCACTTTTCCCAGCGGTGCACGAAGTCAGGGCGACTCTCTCGGTTGGTGGCGTTCCAGGTTTGATGAGACGCAGCCTGGATACCTTGGGCTGTGACTTCCTGCACGTGGAGCTGACTAAAAGCCAAAAGAACAGACACTTAGTAAATTCTCAGAACTGCCCTTCCAGGGAAGCCACTGGTCTGACAACGCAATGGAGTCACTGGCCTTTTAGGGGAAACATTTTTATCTTGTTCTGCATCAGCTGAATTTAAACACTAGTCTCAGCTTTAAGTTCTGTCATTTTTATTTGAGAGAAGGCTTCCAGACTAAAGAATTCTCTGGCCAAAGCATTCCTAATAAGATCACTGACTCCCAGTCTACGGCCATACCGCCCTGAATGCGCCCGATCTCATCTGATCTCAGACGTTCAGCAGGGGTGGGCCTGGTTAGTACTTGGATGGGAGATCACTGACTCCCACAGGCTCTTACGAGTTAAAATTACACGTGGGACAAGAACACAGCCCTATTCACAAAGGGGCACGGGACTTTAGTAGACATCTCTCCCAAGAAGACAGGGAATGGCCTACAAGCACCTAAAAAGATGCTCGACATCACTGATCAGGGAAATGCAAACCGAAACTGCAGTGAGATACCCTTGCACCCACGAGGATGGCTATTATCACACTAGCAGAAAACCCGGGGAGAAACTGAAACCCTCTGGCGCTGCTGGCAGGGAGGTAGTGGTGTGGCTGCTGTACAGCACAGCAGGTCCTAGAATAATGTCGTGCCACTCAAGGTCATTTTGTTATTACGCTGATGAGACGCCACAGACACTCATCTCTCGTTTATATTACATATTAGCCTGCGGTAAAATTGGTTTCATTATACTTGTTCCATTTAAAGCTGCAGAACCTAAGACATTCAGTGAGGACTCTTTGAGCAATGGTTCCTTGAAAAATTAAGCACAGAAAGACCATATAACCCGGCAATTCTGCTTCTGGTTATTTAACCAAAATAACAGAGCAGGGGCTCAAAGAGGTATATGCCCACTCATGCTCAGAGCAGCACTAGGCACAATAACCAATAGGTGGGAGTAACCCAAGTGTCCACCACGGATGAACGTATACAGAAAACGTGGTCGGTCCATATAAGGAAATACTACTATTCAGCCTCAAAAAGTAAAAAAAATTTGACACATTACAACATAAATAAACCTTAAGGACATTATGCTAAGTGAAATAAGCTAGTCAAAAAAGATAAACACGCCTGACCTGTGGTGGCGCAGTGGATAAAGCATCCACCTGGAATGCTCAGGTCGCCGGTTCAAAACCCTGGGCTTGCCTGGTCAAGGCACATATGGGAGTTTATGCTTCCTGCTCCTCTCTCTCTCTCTCTCTCTCTCTCTCATTCTCTCTCTCTCTCCTATCTAAAATGAATAAAGTCTTTAAAAAAAAAAAAAAAAAAAAGATAAACACGCCTGACCAGGCAGTGGCGCAGTGGATAGAGTGTGGGACTGAGATGCCGAGGACCCAGGTTCGACACCCCGAGGTTGCCAGCTTGAGCATGGGCTCATGTGGTTTGAGCAAAAGCTCACCAGATTGGAACCAAGGTCACTGGCTCGAGCAAGGGGTTACTCGGTCTGCTGAAGGCCCGCGTCAAGGCACATATGAGAAAGCAATCAATGAACAACTAAGGTGCCGCAATGTGCAGTGAAAAACTAATGATTGATGCTTGTCATCTCTCCGTTCCTGTCTGTCTGTCCCTGTCTATCCCTCTCTGTGACTCTGTCTCTGTAAAAAAAAAAAAAAAAAAAAAAAGATAAACACTGCATGAGTCTACCTATATGTGGTCCCTAGTGTAGTCAAGTTCAGAGACAGAAAAGTATATAGAAAGGTTGCTGCCAGGGGTTAGGAGGAGAATGGGGAGTTGTTTAATGGGTATGAAGTTCCATTTTTCCAAAACGAAATAATTCTGGGAATGGTGGTGGTGACGATTGTACAAATGTGGATATATTTAATGCCACTGAACTGTAAATATAAAAATGGTAAATTTTTATATATATTTTACACAACTAAAAATTAATTTTAAAGTATTACATATGGCTTGACTGGTGGTGGCAGAGGATAGTGTCAACCCGGGATGCTAAGGACCCAGGTTTGAAATCCCAAGGTCACCAGCTTGAGCACTGGCTCATCCAGCTTGAGCGTGGGATCATAGACATGACCCCATGGTCGCTGGCTTGAGCAAGGGGTCACTGGCTCTGCTGGAGACTCTCGGTCAAGGCACATATGAGAAGCAATCAATGAACAACTGATGTAATACAACTATGAGTTGATGTTTCTCATCTCTCTCCTCCCTCTCTCCTTCCTGTCTCTCTAAAAAGTTAAAATATTACATGGTGAAGAGACTTTGTTTCTCAGGTCCCTGGAATCTAGTGGCAAACCATGACTTGCTATAGAATCTGCCCACAGACATGTATAGTTTGGATCATACACTGAGGTAGCTGATTCAAAACCCAAGGTCACCGGCTTGAGTGCAGCATTGTTGACACGATCCCAAGGTTACCAGTCCAGCCTCCAGTCAAGGCACATACCAATCAATGCACTGCTAAGCGGAGCAACGAGTCGATCCTTCTCTCTCTCTCTCTTTCTGTCCCTGTCTCTCTCCCTTCCTCTCTTTCTCAAAAAAATAAAAATAAAAAAAACAAAAATAAAAAAAAAATCCAACCAATGAATGCATAAATAAGTGGAACAACAAACTGATGCTTCTCTCTGCCCTTCCTTCTTCTCTCTCTCTCTCAAATCAATAAATAAAAAAATTTTAAAAAAACAGAGACCTCTTGTGACATATGATGGAAAGGTAGTGTGAGAGCAAGTCAGCAAGAAATAAGCTTTTATGTGGAACCACTGGGATCTGGGGGTTCGCTTGTTACTGCAGCATAACCTTGCTTATCCTGACTAATACATGTGCTGTGCATGATGGGAAGAGGAAGGCTTCCACGGCTTCACAGGCTCTTTCCACCTCTTCACAGGTGGAAACCATGGAGACCACAGCCCTAGATCCACTGCTCTATGCTGAGAAACCTCAGAAAAAAACACGAAACTTTGTCTGGGCTTCAGTTCCCCATTTTTATCTTAGAATAACAGAAATTTCATATCATTCAACCCATGGAGGGAAAGACAGGTCCTGCTCATTAACCTAGGAGGGAGGGAGATCTGGGTTCTCTGTCTACCTTGCCTCCAGCTCTCTGCCTAGCCCTCAGTTTCCCCATCTGATCCCTTTGGATCACCCATGGCTTCTAGGGCTGGGCTAGAGAGGGGAAGAGAAGTCAATCTGGCCCAGGGACTTCAAAGGAGCCCCTATATGAATGGACCCTAGTGTTAGGGAACACTCACTCACTCCCCACTGTGACAACCTCAGCCTCATCTACAAGGGACAGCCTTAGACCTCAAACCCCTTACTGAGATGGCTTTCCAACACTGCCCTTGACCTCAGCCTGTCATGGAACCCTCGCCCCCACCTGGAAGGCCAGCTGCACAGAGAGCCATGCTCAGGGCACTGGGTCTGCCCGCCCAGCACAGGCTGTCGGAAGCATCCTCACCAGGTGAGGGGTGCTGGCCAAGGCCAGAGCACTTGCTGGGCTCTAAGGGCATCAGCAGGACAGATCCAGCACACATGGAAATCTAGAGCAGCAGACAATGCTGAGCTTTATTTCCAAAGGTCACAGAATGTCTTTGCCTCCCACCCTATAATCTCCCCTGCTTCTGAACTCAGGAAGGAGACAGACCTGGGCCTACACCCACCTGCCCGACCTCAGAGGGTGGGGCCTGAGTCCACCTCCAGCAGAGGCCAGGCAGGGCTCCCGCCTCATGGGCACCCCTGCCACAGGGGAGAGGCTAGAGGCGATGGCAGAGGCACTGTCCTCCTCCAAGTGACCAGTCCTCAGGGCTTTAGCAACGGGGCACAGGGTCAGAGCACCTGGGGTTTGGACCAGCTCGGGTTGGGGGAGGGATCTGCACTGGCAGGGCCTAGATGGTGAATGAGGAGGTATCAGAGGGGGCTACTCTGGGAGTCGGTTACCCAGTTCCAGCCTCATCCCCTCCTGAACTTTAGAGGTGAGGTCACCTCCTTGAGGGGAAGGGGGCAGCCACAGTGGGGAGGGTTGGAGCCTGGAAGGGTGCTATGGGCCAGGACCAGAAGACAGGATGGGCCCCTATGGGGAGACGCCCCAATCCTGCCCCAGGGCATCTGTCCCTCCCAGGGCATCTGTCCCTCCCGGGGCATCGGTCCCTCCCGGGGCATCTGTCCCTCCCGGGGCATCGGTCCCTCCCGGGGCATCTGTCCCTCCCGGGGCATCGGTCCCTCCCGGGGCATCGGTCCCTCCCAGGGCATCTGTCCCTCCCAGGGCATCGGTCCCTCCCAGGGCATCGGTCCCTCCCAGGGCATCTGTCCCACCCAGGGCATCGGTCCCTCCCAGGGCATCTGTCCCTCCCAGGGCATCGGTCCCTCCCAGGGCATCGGTCCCACCCGGGGCATCGGTCCCTCCCAGGGCATCGGTCCCTCCCAGGCCGCCCCAGATCATACCAGATGGGAAGAGTCAGCCGAAAGTTTCTGGTGCTGGGCTTCGGTGGCGACACAGGACCAGAGGTCCAGGCTCTTGGGGCCTGAGCTCTTCTCGGGTTTTGGGGGGAGAATATCCCAGCCTAGCAGACAATGCTGTGGAGAATAAAGGGTTAAGGCACCGGCCCTGGGGCAGGGCTCCCCACAATCTGTCATGGTATCCCTTGCAGACTGAGAACAGGGGGCTACGTCTACCCACTGGGCCTCCCTTTCCTAACCCTGCTGACCCAGGCCCTGGCCCTGACCCGAGATGGGAGGAGGGAGGCGGAGGACAGTGATGGAGCACTTCCTGAGTGCCGGGCTCTGCCCACGCTGCTGACCGGTATTGAGTCACTGAACTGCCCCACCTCACAACACGAACCTGAGAACGGATGTTGTGCCCATTTTACAGACAAGCAAACCGATTTTCCTTGGCATCCTTTCTCCTGCCCCCAGACCCAGCTCCCCCTGCCTCAACTGGGACTGACTGGGGTCCCCACTCACCCCTTCCTACCCAGAGCACACAAAGGACATTATGAGGGGTACTATAAAACAAAAGGAGCCTGACCAGGCGGTGGCGCAGTGGATAGAGCGTCAGACTGGGATGCGGAAGGACCCAGGTTTGAGACCCCGAGGTCGCCAGCTTGAGCGTGGGCTCATCTGGTTTGAGCAAAAGCTCACCAGCTTGGACCCAAGGTCTCTGGCTTGAGCAAGGGATTATTCAATCTGCTGAAGGCCCGCGATCAAGGCACATATGAGAAAGTAATCAATGAACAACTAAGGTGTCGCAACGAAAAACTAATGATTGATGCTTCTCATCTCTCTCCGTTCCTGTCTGTCTGTCCCTATCTATCCCTCTCTCTGACTCTCTGTCTCTGTAAAAAAAAAACAACATAAGGACCTGGTTCAAATTCCAGCTTGTCCACCTGGCTGACCTCGGACAAGTCACCTCTCCTCTGCCTCAGTGTCCCCATCTGTAACGTGGGACAGCCACAGAGCCTGCACTCTCAGCTGCTGTGGGGCCCCGTGAGACAATCCTCCCGAGGACTGCGCACAGCTCACAGAGCTGAACACACAGGACAGGGCCCATGTACACCGACATGTGGGCAGACACTAGTCCTGGACACCAGGGAACAGGCAGGGCACGGGTGACCCGAGTGGCCCGGCCTGAACAAGATCCAGGTGCTCACCCTCCTTGGGCACAGGCTTGCTGTGAGGCCTCGGCACAGTCCCTGGCCTTCTCTGGGCCTCAGGCTCCACCTGGGGACCTGAGCCAGACCAGACGGGGCAGCCCACCACTCATCCCTCCCCAGGCCCCGCGTGGCTGCTCACCCGGGGCAGGGCCAGCGTGTCGGAGGTGTCAAAGCTCTTCCGCCGGTGAATGCGGTACTGGTGCGGGGGGTCCAGGACGGACAGTGGGATGCTGACCCTGGACAGGGTGACAGTGAGGGCATTGCTGCCGAGGCCCCCTGGCTGTCGTGGGGACACAGCCCCAGGCCCATCTTCCACCCCCCAAACCGGGAGGCCCCAGGCTCTGACTCCCTCCTCAGGAGCCACTGCCTCCAGGTGTCGTCCTGCTCTGGCCACTCACCTGACCTGTGCTGGCTCCGCCAGGGTCTCCGGGCCCCGCTGGTCCCGTGGTGTTCTACACAGGCGGCAGGGGATGCCGGGGTCCGAAGGCACCAGAAACAGGCGCCGGTTGACATGGTAACAGTACACACCTGGGAGGCCCATAAGACGTAACAGTCCCCCTCAGCCCAGGGACCCAGACCCGGGTCCCTGCTGTCACCAACTACATGGGCCCACCGGCCCTCAAACCGCCCCCTACTCACAGGTATGTACATGTGTACCACACAGAGCATGCACATGGACTTGTGTTCATACACTAAACATGGAGCACACACTTCTATTCAAGCATGACACATGTGTGCACACACCCACACACAGGCTGGTGCCTTCACCTGTGGAAATGTCATGTGTACAAACACGAAGCATGGCTTTAGTCACATTCGTGGACACACATGCACATGCCCACATTTGTAATCACACACACACGTTCCCATGAACACCCCTTACACACATGTATGCATGTACAGTGCACGCTGCACATGCAAACCCACAGCAAAGACTTGTGCGCTCACGTGACTGAGCTGGGACCCCCCAACCACAGGCAACACAGGTGCAGGGAAGAGAGAATGTGGGAGTGGGGGTATATGGAAAACGAGGTAGCTGAGAAGGAAATGAAGGCTGCTGGGAGGCGAGGTGACACAGGGCCAACCCGGATTCCCACGAGGCCAGGCCTCAGCTCCTCCCACCCTAGGGCCTGCCCCACCCTGTCCTGACACCAGGTCTCCCCTCTCAGTCCCCACACCCCAGTTGCCTCTCCAGGCACCCACGACCTTGGCTGGGCTCTGGGACAGCCTGCCAGGGTTTGCACTCACATTCATGGTCTTCCTCAGCACCACCGCTCTCCTGCGGGCCTAGGAACTGTGGTCTGTGAAAGTGACAGCGGTGAGCAGGCTGGCAACAGGGTCCCTGAGCTGCCTGCCTGCTGCTCCCCGCCCTACTCACTCAGGGTCACGGTGAATACACTCTTCCTTGTTGGCTTCCCGGAACTCCTGCAGCGTCGAGAAGAAGGCATCAGGCTTGCTGCTGATGGGCGACCTATTGTCCAGAGACCCTGCAGGGGGTAAAGCATGGGGATCTGCTGTGTGGCCACTGACCAAGGCTTAGAGGACACTCAGCGCTGGCACTCAGTCCACCTGCTTTGCCCCCACCAGGCCTCATAGACCTACAGGGCCCTCCACTCACTGTGACTGCTGGTTTTGTCTCAGTGTTCGTCTACCCTGACGCATATCCAATTGTCCATGCAAACAATATTTACAGAGCCCTGACAGAGACCAGACACTGCTTTGAGTGCTGGGGAAAGATCAGTGAACTAAACAAAATCCCTACTCATGAGGCTTACAAACTAATATGGTGGCAACAGACAGATTAGTCACCAAAAAAAACCATGTGATATAACAGTGAATGGTAACAACCTGCCAAGAAGTAAGAGTCAGGGAACCCAGCTTGATAGGGCAAGGGTGCCAGGGGAGGCCTTTTTGAGGTGACACCTGAGCAGAAACCTGAAAAGAGGGAGGGAGCCATGTTGACATCCCAGCCAGAAGGAAAGCAGGTGCAAAGGCGCTGGGGCAGAAGGGTATTTGAGAAATAGCCCAGAGGTGAAAGTTCCTGGAAGGAAGTGAGAGATGAGAGTGGAGGAGATGGGGCTACAAAACCAGTAGAGAGCTCAGGGACTAGGAGTGACACAATCAGATCAATCATGTATTTTTATAGAACTCTCCCTCTGGCTGCTATAAGGTGAGGGGGAGCAAGGGCACCAGTTAGGAGGTGACTATAGGCATCATGGTGGAGAAAAGTGGTCAGATGCTAGAAATATGTTGAAGGCAGGCCTATCAGGATGTGCTAATGAGCTAGAGAGATGAAAATCAAGGTTGATCCCAAGGTCATGACCTGACCAATTATTAGGTATCTAGAGTTGCTATTGACAAAGATAGGAAAGACTGCAGGTGCAAAGAAAATTGTGACCCAGATTTTTGATATGAAAGTAATCTAAGACACCTAATGTGCCATACAGAAGATAGCCAGGTACACAAGTCTGGAATTTAGAGGAGTGAGGGGGGCTGGAGGAAAAATAGGGGAACCCAGACAAGCAGGCATTGAGCACCATCTCTGTACCTGTCACTGTGCCGGGACTGACAGGAAGACATAGTACAGAAGGTGCTTGCCAAGGAGAGCAGGCTGGTCAGATACCCTGCAGCGGCACCAGGTGGGGGCTCAGGCCGGTGCGTGGGCAAGCTGGGGCCTCCAACCCCCCTCCCCCAGGCAAGGTATGTGCATGGGACGGGCCACACCTGCGATCCAGTCATAGCCCAGGTATGGTCTGAGGCGCCAGCTCCTCTCAGGCACTGGAGACTCCTTGTTGAAGTTCACTCTGGGCTGACAGGGTAAAGAGGAAAGTAGTTAGGACAGCAAGCCCAGCCCAAAGGAGGCTCCAGCTTGGGGGGAGAGAAAGAGGCCATGTCTTAACTCTCACATTGTCATGGGCCCCAGGGCTCAGCTGATGGCTTGGGAACTGAAAGATAAAGCATTTGGCCCCTGCCCTCCTCTGTATGACTTTGAATAAGTACGGCCTCTGCCTTGGTTTTCCCATCTGTATAATGGGGCTCATCACCTTTTCCCCAAAGTGCTGTCTGAGAAACTAACAGCCACCACTTATCCAGCACTCAGGCTGAGCTGGACATGCTTCACAGTATCTCTTGGACAGAGGCTGCCCACGAGTGCATCTGTCAGGCAGGGAAACTGAGGTTCAAGGAAGCTCCCATCAATGGATGCCCCACTCTCCCGCATTACCTTGGATAGCTTGCTTTGTTGATCCAGGATGGACCTCAGGGCCTGTGCCTCCAGCTCTGCTGACTGCTCTGGGGCATTCGAATCTGAGGTGGCCAGCAATGGTGCCACAGAAGACCTCAGGGGGCTCAGGGACTCCTGGTATTGGCACTTGGCAGGTAAGAAGGAGATCACCCGAGAGCTGGCCCCGTCAGGACAGGACATGTCACACGGGTCACCTTGATTGGCATCCTGTGGGCAGGAGGCTCTTGGGGCCACTGAGGACATCTCTTGGGACAACGGCACCTCTGAGTCGTTGCTGCTGCTGGAGTCCAGTCTTGACTAAAACAGAGAGGCCAGGTCACCCAGCCACCCACCCAGCTGGCACGTCCTAGGTATAAAGGCCTGGGTCCTCATTCCTGCTCCAGCCTCTGCAGTGTCCCAGGCCAGTCCCTTCCCTTGCTGGACCTCAGTTCCCTTATCAATAAAATGGGTACACTGCGCAAGATGACCCTGGCAGTCTGAATTCCAGCCTGAGGGTTAGCAGCCCCCCCATCCCCCCACCCTCGGTCCTCTGGAAGTTCCTACAGTAGAGACTCACCTTTGAGGCTGCCTTGGCCACTGACCGCCGCATGGCATCCTGCCCAACCCACAGCTGCCTCAGAAGCTCTAGGTTGAGCTGCCGCAGCTGTGCCAGGTCCTTGGTCTCCACCATCACAGGCGCTAGAGTCTGGCTTCCCACAGCGGGTGTCACTGACTCCTGGGCTACAGAGTGACCTCCAGGCTGAGTGCCAGGCTCAGCTCTGCTCCCAAGACAGCATGACATAGGGCTGTGGACGCAGAGGCCTGGGTTCAAATCCCCCTGACTCTGATGCTCCCTAACTATGCAGCCTCAAACAAGTTATTTAACCTCTTCTTGCCTCAGTTTCCTCATCTGCCAAACAGAGATGATAACAGTATCTACCTCATAAGGTTGTTGTAAGAATTAAATGAGATCATGCATGCTAAATCTTAGTATAGTTCCTGGCACACAGTAAGCATGCAATAAATGCCAATTATTATTAATCTGGCCAGAGTGTGTCTCCTTATATGCCAAAAGACAGCAATCCCCCATTAACAACTTGAACTATGGAATTAAGAACCGTTTAACTTACAGAAAAACAATTAGGGCAATTCTACAAAGTAAAGTGTTATAACTTGTGAATCCAACACAAACCAGGCTTCTGAAGGGACTGTTTCTTCTGCCCACCTTTCCTATTTCCCTTTCTTTTTACAAAGGAAGAAACTGAAGTCGGGAGAAGTTAAGTCACACAACCAGCAAGTGGCAAAGCCAGGATTTGAACCCAAGTCTAGCTCCAGGGTCCGTGGTCACGCCAGACGTTCCCCAGCAGAGTGGAAAAACCTGGGAAGCCCTGCTTCTTCCTATTCCCAGCCTTGCCCCCCCCCCCCCAACCAGGTATCCAGGCTCAGGGAAACACAGATGCCCTGGAAGGAGTTTCTGCAGGCTATGGGAAGGGGCTTCCCACTTCCCTCAGGTCCCCAAACCCAGACTACCCCGAACAGCAAGTCACCCTCATACACTTGATCCCTTTTTAACCCTGGGTCCAGTCTGACATCCACCCTCAGAAACCCTGCCCCAGCCCTCCCATATGCCCCGCAGGGAAGGGGTGACAGAGGACATGTGAATACGGACGACTCTGTGGAGGGCTCTTGTGTGCAAGGGGGCCAAACAGCCAGATCCGCGGGACCGGGAGTTCCGGGGCCCGCCCCCATGTGTTCGGAGACTCAGGGCCTTTACAAGGGTCTCCGATTTCACACGGGTTTAAAGAGGACAGCCTGCAGTGCCCTCCTCCCCGGGCTGCAGCCCCACTCTGGAAGCTAAAAGCCGTGCAAATGCAACGGGAAAGCAACGTTCAAAAGAGAGGCTAGGGCAGCAAAAGCCCCAGAGACGACGCCGGAGGACCAGGGCGGGACCCCCAGGGAAAACTCAGCCCACCTTCGCACTTAACAATAGAATCCATCTTTCCCATCGCGGCCCCCGAACCGTCCGCGGGGTCACACACAGGGCCCCCTACCGAGCCTTCCCCACCACCACCCAATCTCCGACCCCGCCACTCTCGCACTCACCGCCCGGAAGCCCTAGATCAGCGCCCCGGGCCGCCACCTGTGCCGCCTGGAGTTCCGCCCTGCCCACCTACGTGAGGCCGGCCGGGGGCGGGGCCCGATCCGGCCTCCCTGATTGGTCAGGTGATGGGGAGCCGAGACGCTCCTGTGAGTTTTCAAAAGCGGCAGTTTCAACTTGGGGCTGGACTAACAGAGTTGTTCAGCAGCTGATTGGTCAACTTCCGGAGTCATTGTTTTCGAAATGGGGAGGGCTCCTGGGAGGCGAGCTCTGATTGGTCTGGATGGGGCTGCACAGCGTACGCCAAAGCAGTTTCAGAGTTTGGACCGCACGCTGCTCCTTAGCAGTGGGATGCTGCGGTGCGATCTTGGGCGGGCAGGGTCTGCGGCAGCTGGCAACTCACTTTTTCACACTTTCTTTCAAGTATTTATCGTGTGTCGAGGCACTGGGTGACGGGTTAGAGTTAAGAGGAGTCCCTGCCTGGAGGAGGGACAGAGAGGCAGGGTAAGATATGGATACAGTTTATAAAATGAGTAACTTTATATGGAGCGTCTACTATGCGCCAGGTACTTTCCATATGCCAATGCATGCCAGCCTTATAAATGTGCTTTAAGGTGTGTTTTATTGTCCCGTTTTGCAAACAAAACAAAAAACGGAGCCCTAAGATAAGTGATTTTGCCCAGAACATTTAAAAATTAATCAGTATAAAAAAATTAATGTTATTCCCAAATTAACAGACAAAAAGAAAAGCAATTTTAATAGATGCAGAAAAATCTACCAAGCATTGTCCCTTTTTCTTAGTGGTTGGAAGTGGGAATGCCACAATATGTCTTTTACCTTAGAGGGATGTCCCAGCATTTGACAAAATTCAACATTAATTTCTGATTTTTAAACATCTTCCAACAAGCCAGGACTGGAGGGGACTTCCTCATCCTGATCAAAGGCAACACCTACAGTTATCAGCATATTTAATCATAAGAGACAGTGCTTTACAAAAAAAAAAGTGCTTTCTCCCTAAGATCAGGAAAAGTAAAGGTGTCTGCTGTCCCCACTTCAACGTTACACTAGAGTGCTAGCCAGTGCAATCAGAAAAGTACAGGCGTCTGGATTAGAAAGGAAGAAGTAAAACTGTCTTAATTCACAGCATAATAGAAATCTCATAGAATCTACAGAAAAGTGACTAGAATTTTAACAGGTTTTTTTAAAAGTGGCAGGGTATATACCACCCAATGTACAAAACAATTGTATCTCTACACATAAGCAACAAGCAATCAAAAGTTGAAAATTTAAAAAATGTCATTTAAAACAGCATCAAGAAATATAAAAATGAAATACTTAAGGATAAAAAAGTATAAGATCTGCATATTAAAAATTATAAAATGTTGAGAAACCAAAGATCAAATCATTTGGAGAGATACTGTATTTATGAATAGAAAGACTCAAAAATTTTAAGTTATCAATTCCCTCCAAACAGACCTTTGACTCAATGCAATCCCAGTAAAAATTGCAGTAAATTTCTTTGTAGGAATTGACAGTTTTTAAAATTCATATGGAAATGCATAGGACCTAGAGAGTCAAAACAATTCTGAAAACAAAGGACAAAGTCAGATGACCGTTTTTTTTTTTAATATAAGAACCCTTTTTTATTTATTTATTTATTTATTTTACAGAGACAGAGAGTGAGTCAGAGAGAGGGACAAGGACAGGCAGACAGGAACGGAGAGAGATGAGAAGCATCAATCATTAGTTTTTCATTGCGCATTGCAACACCTTAGTTGTTCATTGATTGCTTTCTCACATGTGCCTTGACCGCGGGCCTTCAGCAGACTGAGTAACCCCTTGCTGGAGCCAGCGACCTTGAGTCCAAGCTGGTGAGTCTTGCTCAAACCAGATGAGCCCGCACTCAAGCTGGCGACCTCGGGGTTTCGAACCTGGGTCTTCCGCATCCCAGTCCGATGCACTATCCACTGCGCCACCACCTGGTCAGGCCAGATGACCTATAGTACCTGCTGCAAGACTTATTATAAAGCTACAGTGATCAAGAGTGTAGTACTAGCATCAAGGTATTTAAAGAGATCATTGGAACAGAATAAAAGTACAGAACTAACCTCGCATTTATACTATCAATTAATTTTTGACAAAGATGCAAAGGCGCTTCAGTGGAGAAAGTCTTCATTTTCAGCAAATGGTGCAGGAACAATTGGCTATTCATATGCCAAAGACATACACAGCACAAAAATCGCAGAACCCTCTGTTTTTGTACCATATGTAAAAACTGACTCAAAATGGATCATAGACCTAATTGCAAGAAACCTAGGAAAAAATCCTTGTGACCTTGGGTCAAGCAGAAATTTTAGATATGACCCCAAAAGCACAATCTATAAAAGAGAAAATTCATAAATTGGACTTTGTGAAAATGAACTTTTTGTTCTTTGAAGGACATTGTTAATAGCAAAACAGGCTGCAGGATTGTAAAACTTATGCTGAGTGAAAGAAGCCAGACCCAAGGACCACACATTGCATTATTCAATTTATATAAAATGTCCAGAATGGGAAAATCTCTAGAGACAGAAAATATATTAGGGGTTCCCAGGGTCTAGGGTAGGAAAAGGAAGTTACTGCAAATAGGCACGAGGGATCATTTTGGAATGATAAACAGGTTCTCTCATCCAAGTACTAACCAGGCCCGACCCTGCTTAACTTCCGAGATCAGACGAGATCGGGCACGTTCAGGGTGGTATGGCTGTAGACACCTGATAAACAGGTTCTAAAATTGGATGGTGGCGATGGCTACACAACTTGTAAATTTGCTAAAATGGTTGAATTGTACATTCAAAATGCATGAGTCTTATGGTATGTAGATTACAACTCAGTAAAACTTTAAAATTTTATTTATTGATTTTGTGTAAGAGAGGAAGGAGGGGGGGAGAAAGAGAGAGAGGAGCATCTATCTGTTCCTGTATGTGCCCTGACGGGGGACCAAACCAGCAATCTCTGTGCTTTTGGGGCGATGCTCTAACCAACTGAGCTATCCAGCCAGGGCAAAACTTTTCTTTTAAAATAGTTAAACATACACCCACTATGTGATCCTGTTATTCTACTCCTAGGCACTTATCCAAGGAAGAAAAATTCTACATACAGAGACTTGCACATGAATGTTCATAGTGTCCCTTCGTCATCTCTCCCTGACCCCATCTGATCTTTCTATCACTATAGTTTACATCTTCTAAAGTTTTATACAGATGGATGCATACCGATATTGTATGTATCTTTTTCAATTGGCATAATTATTTTGAGATGCATCTGTATTGTTGTGTGTATCAATTATTTTTATTGCTGAGTAGTCTCCACTGTATGGATACACCACAATTTGTTATTCACTGGCCTCTTAACAGATACTTGCATTTATGACAGATCCATATATGTATCCAAACTTAGCAAATTGTACAGTTTCAACACCTGCAGTTTATTGTATGTAAACTGTATCTGAATAAGGCTGTTAAAAGATGTGAGGCAAGTACACAAGAACTGGGTGGTATGTCTGCACCAGCTGGAACGGGACAGCTGCCTCTCTTGCCATGACAGCCTCTCAGGAGTGGCTCTGAAAGGCAAGGACAAAGGCTAGTCCTCCCAGTGGACAGCTCCCACTGAGCTGTACAATTGTTCATCCATCCATGATGGGGGGGAACAGTCTGAGGAGCAGATACACACCATCTCCTGGGCTGCGGCAAATGACTTGGGTGGCGGTCAGTTGTCTAGGAGAAAAAAGGTTGGAAGATTGGGGCCAAAGGGAACCTGGGAAAAGGTGAGACGATGAACCAATCATGAGCAATGAGAGGGGGCACAGGTAATTATTTATTTATTTTTTTTACAGAGACAGAGAGAGGGATAGACAGGGACAGACAGACAGGAACGGAGAGATGAGAAGCATCAATCATTAGTTTTTCGTTGTGCATTGCTACACCTTAGTTGTTCATTGATTGCTTTCTCATATGTGCCTTGACCGCGGGTCTTCAGCGGACCGAATAACCCCTTGCTGGAGCCAGTGACCTTGGGTCCAAGCTGGTGAGCTTTTGCTCAAACCAGGTGAGCCCGTGCTCAAGCTGGTGACCTTGGGGTCTCGAACCTAGGTCCTTTCGCATCCCAGTTTGACATTCCATCCACTGCGCCACCGCCTGGTCAGGCGGGCACAGGTAATTAAATCTTTGTGTCTCACGTTTCAAACCCATCAGGGAATCTTCGCTGCAGGGGAGATGGTCAACAACCAACGGGGATGGCTGGTGTGGCTAGTAGATGTCAGCCAGCCTCTCTCCTCAGCCACCTAGTACAGGGACAAGGGACCCAAGGACAGGCCAGCCGTGGTGATGGGAGTGAAGAGGCCTGGACTCTTCTCCTGCAGGCTCGTGTAAGTCCTGCCGCTGCTGACGCTGAGCCCTCCATATGCCAATCTCCAAGGGACCGCCAGCCACCCGTGGCAAACGATTATAATAGACCCCCTTCCGCCCTGAAGGGGAGTGATCGATACTTACTGATATGGATACTACTCCAGATATGGGCTCGTCTGACCTGCCAGCCAGCCTTCCCCTGCACCTCCATCTGAGGGCTTCAGGTCACCTGAGAGAGCAACATGGTAACTACATATTGCCTCACACCAAGGGACCCACTTTGGGGACAGTGGGTATCTGACTAAAGGATCCACTGATCTTACCAAAAACCCCAGCACCTAAGTGGCATAGCCTGAAAGGCTTAGCTCTGGGACTGTCCCCTGCATGCAGCTCTGCTCTCCAGAAAGCTGAGGTATGCCATTGTATCCCCTAGGGCTAGACTACACGGGTACAGGAAGCAGAGGGTAGAAATGGAGGCCCCCTCCCCATTACTCCCAGTGACCCACTCATGGACTTTGTGTTTCCTGTCCCTGCAAACATTGGTATTGCCAGGTTGGAGGTTCCAGTGCCCCGGGGGCAAATCTTCAACCAATGGGAAGAGGAGACAGTGGATAAAGTCTTCCTCCTTTTCCCCCACCAAGAAATGGTGCTGAGACTCCTTTCCATGGCTTCTTGGGGTCACAGTCTGTTCATTGTGCAGTCCCATTTGATGGTGGCCACCTCTAAAATGCTTCTTCCTGCTAGCTCTCTCTGCTTCTAACTTTTCTATTGTTCTACAAAATAGAATGAGCGTGCAGGAGCCCTCTGCTTGAGGGTCTGCTTTCTGGGGAACATCTTATCTCTTACTATGCCCACCTCTCTCACTCTGCTCCAGCCACTCTCGTCTCATTTAGTTTCTTAAAGATACTGGGCATGCTCCCACCTCAGGACCTTTGCACATGCTGATCCCCCTGCCTAGAATGCCCTGCCCAAACATCCACATGGTTTCACTCAAGTCTCTTCAAATGTCTCCTCAATGATACTCTCCCCCACGTCCATGCTAGTTACACTCTCCCTCATCCTTCCCTGCCTCATTTAATAGTCCTGACCTTCTGACATGCTATGTCTTTTACTGTGTGGTTTTGCCTGTTGTCTGCCTCCCCCATCTTCCCCTGCCCACTAACATACAAGCTCCATAAAAGCAGGATTTTTTTTTTTTTCTTCATTTTTCTCAAGCTGGAAACGGGGAGAGACAGTCAGACAGACTCCCGCATGCGCCCGACCGGGATCCACCCGGCATGCCCACCAGGGGCGACGCTCTGCCCACCAGGGGGCGATGCTCTGCCCATCCTGGGGGTCGCCATATTGCAACCAGAGCCACTCTAGCGCCTGAGGCAGAGGCCACAGAGCCATCCCCAGCGCCCGGGCCATCTTTGCTCCAATGGAGCCTTGGCTGCGGGAGGGGAAGAGAGAGACAGAGAAGAAAGCGCGGCGGAGGGGTGGAGAAGCAAATGGGCGCTTCTCCTGTGTGCCCTGGCCGGGAATCGAACCCGGGTCCTCCGCACGCTAGGCCGACGCTCTACCGCTGAGCCAACCGGCCAGGGCAAAAGCAGGATTTTTTATCCACCTCATTCACTGCTGTACCTCCAATGCTTAGAACCATAGTTATTAAACACATTGTATGTTCTCGAATATTTTGCTGAACTAATAATGAGTTTCCCCTTTGCTACAGAGGAAAAGAGACCACTGGGTTTTTGAAAGGATTTGGGTTCATGCACAAAAGTGTGGCACGTGGTACTCTCTCAGTAACAGCTGACAGTTCTCATATCAAGCTTAACAGTCTGACTCAGAGAAAAAGAAAACTGTTGGGAAGATAGGGTGAGTTTAGCTGACATCTGTGAGGAGGATTCTGACTTGAAACACAAATATATTCCTGGCTACATACTCTTTGTGATGAAATGTGGACATGGTTGTGGAGGGCCATAAATTCCAGCCTCTCAGATTCTCCAGAACTCTCAGCGGAGGGAAGAGGTATGCTGAGAAACCACAGGAATGAGTCTGGCCTTGCCGGGAATCAAGTGAGGCGACATGGTATAGCCCAGGGGTCGGGAACCTTTTTGGCTCTGAGAGCCATGAATGCCACATATTTTAAAATGTAATTCCATGAGAACCATACAATGACCCGTGTATGTTATGCATTATCCAATAAAAATTTGGTGTTGTCCCAGAGGACAGCTGTGATTGGCTCCAGCCACCTGCAACCATGAACATGAGCGGTAGGAAATGAATGGATTGTAATACATGAGAATGTCTTATATTTTTAACATTATTTTTTTTATTAAAGATTTGTCTGTGAGCCAGATGCAGCCATCAAAAGAGCCACATCTGGCTCACGAGCCATAGGTTCCTGACCCCTGGTGTAGACAGTGTCTACTGCCAGCCCTCTTAAGAGTTAACCACCCTGATGTCATACGAAGATTATAAACCCAGAGATTATAGGCTCCATAATCTTCATACGACATCAGGGTGGTTAACTCTTTTGCGGACCGGTGGTTGAAAAACACTGGTGTAGAACACCCTTCTTAGACTACAGGTCATCACCCGGGAGTAGCTGGTGAACAACTTAGCAAGTTGCAAACAGCTGCAACTGAACCGCTTTATTTTATTTATTTATTTTTTTTGTATTTTCCCGAAGCCAGAAACGGGGGAGGCAGTCAGACAGACTCCCGCATGCGCCCCACCGGGATCCACCCAGCATGCCCACCAGGGGGCGATGCTCTGCCCATCCAGGGCGTTGCTCTGTTGCGACCAGAGCCACTCTAGCACCTGAGGCAGAGGCCACAGAGCCATCCTCAGCGCCCGGGCCATCTTTGCTCCAATGGAGCCTCGGCTGCGGGAGGGGAAGAGAGAGACAGAGGAAGGAGAGGGGGAGGGGTGGAGAAGCAGATGGGCGCTTCTCCTGTGTGCCCTGGCTGGGAATCGAACCCGGGACTCCTGCACGCCAGGCCAACGCTCTACCACTGAGCCAACCGGCCAGGGCCTCATTAAATTTTTTTTAGAGAAAAAAAAAATTTTTTTTAGAGAGAAACATCAGTTTGCTATTCCACTTATTTACATGTTCACTGGTTGTTTCTCGTATATGCCCTGACCAGGGATCGAACCCACAACCTTGGTGTATTGGGACGACGCACTCACCAACTGAGCTATTGGACCAAGGCAAACAGCTGCTGCTTCTTTTTTTTTTTTAAGGATTTTAGAGAGGGGAAAGAGAGAGAATTGGGGAGGAGCAGGAAGCATCAACTCCCATATGTGCCTTGATCAGGAATGTCCAGGGTTTTGAACCAGCGACCTCAGTGTTCTAGGTTGACTCTCTATCCCACTGTGCCACCAGAAGTCAGGCCAAACAGCTGCTTTTTAAGGAGAAAATACCTGTGGATTGCAGAGTAATGATTAAAAATTTTTTGGTTTCACTTACACCTATCTATTGTATATGTGTGTACTGGATCACGACATATACCTAATTATGGGTCAGGGTAAAAAAATAAGTTTGAAAGCCACTGGGCTTTGGGGAATTACATCTCGGACTCCATCCCCCAGGCTCCATCATCCCTCCAGCTGCTGAGATTGGAACACTTGAACGTGTCTCGACCCTTGCACAACCTATAGGGAATGTCCAGTAGCATTTTTTTCTGGCCTCCGTTCCTAGAGGGCTGAGAAACGTGTGGACTGTGTTATCAGGACAGGACTCGTTAATTCAGCAGTACTGACTGAGTTCTGATTCTGTGCCAGGCACTGGTCTCAGATGCTTGGCACACATGCATAAAAAAACCCAGACAACCACCTCAGCCCTTCAGAGCTCCTGTTCTGGAAGGTAGAGGCACATTACAATATTATATGTCAGGGGATGACTGTTATGAAAGGCATGCACACTACACATGTGGCTGGGGAGGGGACTCAGAGATGCCACGAACAGGGAAGGAGGGACTTGAAGTAAGGTGGTCTGGGGAGAACTGGGCAATGAGGGAAGATTTCGGCACGTTGGGAGGTAAAGGAGTTAGCTGTGCTGAGGTCTGGAAGAACAAAGCAGAGGACTGGGTAGGGCCAAGGCCCTCACGGAGCAGCGTGCTGGCTGAGCAGTTTCAAGAAGCAGAGGCAGTCGGGGGAAGTGAGGGGTGGTCGGAGGCAGTGCAGACCCCCAAGGGCCACTGCAAGGACTTGGCCTCGTCTCGGGTGGGACAGGGAATCGAAGCAGTGTTTTTTGTTTTGTTTTAATTTTATTTATTTATTTATATTTTTTACAGAGACAGAGAGTGAGTCAGGGAGAGGGATAGACAGGGACAGACAGACAGGAATGGAGAGATGAGAAGCATCAATCATTAAATTTTCATTGCGCATTGCAACACCTTAGTTGTTCATTGATTGCTTTCTCATATGTGTCTTGACCGCGGGCCTTCAGCAGACTGAGTAACCCCTTGCTGGAGCCAGCAACCTTAGGTTCAAGCTGGTGAGCTTTTGCTCAAACCAGATGAGCCCGCGCTCAAGCTGGCGAGCTCAGTGTCTCAAACCCGAGTCCTCTGCATCCCAGTCCTACGCTCTATCCACTGCGCCATCACCTGGTCAGGTTGGAGCAGTGTTTTGAGCAGAGAAGTAACTTGATCTGAGTTCTCTTTAAAAATCTATGTCAAGGTCACTCTGGCTGCTGCCTGGAACACAAGCACAAGGGGGCCGGGTGGGGGGAGGGGCCGAGTTAGGCGGCAGTAACCTGGGGCAGAGGAGGGACTGTTTGGGGGAAGGGGGTAAAGTGGCCAGGGCCTGGAAGTATTTTGAAGACAGAAACTGACAGGTTAGATGCAGTTTGTGACGGTGGGGTCTGGGATGATCCCAAGTTTGTAGTCTGGGAAACGGGGAGGGTGAGGCTGCCATCCACTAAGATGGTGGCGGCCTCTGAAAGGGACCATCGGAGCGAGCAGTGGGCAGTGGCACTGCCCAGGGGATAGGGCTGAGGCCAGGGGAACTGACTAGTCAGACCCACAGCCACTGCCGCGGGCCCTTCAAAAAACAAAAAAAGGAAGAAAGAAAGGTCACAACCAAGTTCTCAGAAAGCAAGCCAGGGTGGACTAGTCTGAGTCATGATTTTTAAAGTGAGAAATGAATGGTTTAAAGTTATAGTGAAATCTGTAAAGAAATCACTTTAGATTTCCTGGACCTTAAAGATCGATTACGCCTTTTGTTTTTCTGCGAGTATCAGATTTCGTCTAAGAGTGAGGAGGAACCCAGAGGCAGATGACAGAGGGTACTTCCCCCAAAGTTAAGGTCAGTTGAAAATACTAGCCTGCAATTTCATTAACCAATGTCACTCTAATAAATTCAATACAATATTTTTTAAAAATTACTAGCCTGCAGACTCAGTTATGTCAAAGGGAGCTTGCAGAAGAACAGGTCAGATAAGAAAATCTCACAAAGGGTTCCCAACTAGTTTTTATTTTCCAATATTATCAGCAATGATACAGGAGTAATTCAGGCAAATATATCACCTTAAATACATCAGAGATAAAACTCACTGTGTCAAGCATGTCTCGCACTCCAGGAAATGAACATAAAAACAGAGAACGAAGTCAGCAGCATTAAATTAAAGTGTTTTTGGCCACAATTCTTTTCGAAAGTCTCTCCCTTGGTGGTATGTATTTCATTTTACTTATTGTATAAGATCAAAACTCCATTCATTGCCCAGGGGCTACATTCAAAAAAATTCATCTTTAGTTATACTAAATAATTTTCCCCCCAAAAGCACAAAACTCATGGGAATTGTGTGATTCTCCCGGCAGGCTGCGAGGTGACCTCCATCCGGGCCTGCGGGACCCTTGGCGAGTCCGCCCGCCACAGGCCGACTCTGGCCAAGTCCATCGCTTCATTCCCCACGACAGAGTAGACTGAGGGTGTGAAGGACTAGCGGGGACCGGAGAGGACGCCTGTGTGGCCACCACCAGCAAGCAGAGGCCACCGATTCACATCCCAACGCCGGAGCAGCAGACTTGAAACAGCAGGACAAACCCTAGCCCTCTGCCTGAGCCCTGCCTCTTGCTGGAAGAGGGGCTGCTTGTTTCTAGCATGTTCTCTGACCTGTGCTGCCAAGGCTGTCCCCAAAGGCTGCGTGCCCAGTCAACACACTGGAGACAGGAACCCGCCCCCACTTTAACCAGTAACAATTCCTAAATCAACAATGGAAAACACTTCTCAGTTAACAGGAAGAGGCCACAAGTGTGTCAATCGGAGGCTCTGGGGGTCGGGAGGGTGAGGCAGGGTCCCAGGGATCCCATACTGTCTCTTGGCCAACAACAGCATCACTAGCACAGGAGGCTTAGTCCCAGAAGACGGGTGGCCAAGGGCAGCTTGGGCCAAGCTGGGGGTGGACACATGTCTCTTAGGGGCATGACAGGAATGCAAACAAGCTAGTGGGGTGGGCTCTCAGACCCCATGAGCTCCTCAGAGCGAGGTCAAACGGAGGGCCTGCTCTGTGCCAACTCCACCTTCTCCAGCCATCCTAAAGGGGCCTGCTCCCCTCAGCCTGCCACCAACGTCCCCTTCTTTCCACCATCTTTCCTTCGACAACATCCTTTAACGACCTGGACCAAACCATCTTTCACAAACAATAAAACCAGACTACGAAGGCCAAGGACCAAAACTAGAACAAGGGACACTGAAGAGCAGGGAGTCACATCCCTCCTCGTCACGGTCACAGCCGCCCCCTCCAATAGCACAGGCACTAGGAGGGGACAACCCCCCCCAACACCAGCTCCTTGAAGTATCTTTCCTCCCCTCAGTGGCACAGGCCCCACCTCACCTGAAACCCAAGGCGTCCCTGGGCCCCACCACCAACACATGTCTGAAGGGCTCTGCACCTTCAAGCCAAGAAAGCTGAAGGACTGAACTGACCAAGCCACACATCCTTCTGGGACAGCCTCCCAACAGTGCAATCGAGGAAGACACCCAGCCGCCCCCTAAGGTGGCCTTGTCTGCAGATGTGCCAGGTCCAGGGGGTACAGGTGTGCACGGGTCAGCATCAGTGATGGCTGAGGAGGGGGCGTGCCTGGCTGAAAGCTCCCAGCGGGCATTCTGTGATGCTGGGAGGTCCCAGGACCTTGGCAGGCACTCCAATGATGCTCAATCAAGTGACCTTGACAGAGCAGAGAGGAGACTCGACTTAACTCCTTGGTGCCATGCTGTCCACGGTTGTCGTTTAAAAAGTCTCCTGGGAGGGGTGTGAGCCTGAACATCTCCCTGCAGCAGCAGGTGGCGGAGGGGCACATAACTAGTGCTGGAGGGCTCAAAACAGTATGCGACACAGGCTTCATTCTCACGGTGGTGGCCACAGACAGGAGCAGCGCGCAGCCCTGGTGGCGGCCCCGCGCGGCCAGCAGCGCCGCCCTTTCCCACGCAGGCTCCGCTCCGGACTGCCCACTATCTGCTGGGCTGCAGGTACTGGTGCATGAACATGTTGAGCTCACTGTCCATCCAACCACCTTTATTCCTGCAGAGAAAGGGCGATTTTGCAGTGTAACGGCTGATAAAAGTTAACATCAGCATGACATGACAAGCCTTGTTCCTGGCATAACCCCCTCTGGCCACCCCCTCCTACACAAGAGGAAAACGAGGCCCAGAGAAGCGCAAGAGCTTCCTGCAGGCCCTCTGATACACAAGCTGTGTCTGCGACATCCTGGGACTGACAGCAAGTCCCTGCGCTGGCAGGACTCAGTTTTCCTGCCTGTCCTGTTCCAAGTTCACCCTGTCCTCATGGCTAACAAGCAGCACTACCCTAGAAAATGACAACCCCGGGTGGTGGGTGGGGAGCGCACATGGGCACAGGCGGGGAAGGGGAAGTCCGCCTCCCTGGGGCTGGGGCCCATGCCCAGTGATGCGGCTCCCTTGGGTACTGCCGTCAGGGCGGGGACAGGAAGCACGGGGTCCCCGTGAGCAGATGTTATCTCCGTGAGCGGGCCCAGGCCTTCTGCGAGTACACTCACATGCAGCTCTGTGGCTGAGTCATGAACTCTTACTCCATTTTACACACGAAAACAATGAGACACAGGAAAGCTCCACGATCTGCCTGAACACGAATGTCTGGACCAGAACCCGGATCTTCTCAGATCAATACTCTCCACTATAGTTTCGTTCGACAGAGACCCACACAGATCTGGGTTCCAGTCTGAGTCCTGCCAGTTACCTGCTACCTAACCAGCTTCCCTGTGGGTAAAAGTGCTGATAGGCCCCCTTTCCTGAGCTCAGAGGGAACTGGAGTAAAAGGTGTCTGGTGGGCCCAGCCTGGTGTCCCCAGCACACAGCAGACAACGAAGGACTGTCAGCACACAAGGTCAGGGGACTGGGGCCAAGCACACGGCGTTCTCCTACTCCTGGCCCGACCGGTTACTGACGTCCAGTTAGCTAACCTACGCAGGCCCCGCCTCCTTTCCTTCCCGTAAAATGGAAATGATGATGCGACCCTGAGGAATGGGGAAGGTTGAGTGGGACAGCTGGGGTCCAGTGCCTGAGATGCTGTAGTTTTCAGAAGGTGCCGCTGAGCTGTGACCTCAAGGTCCCATACTGCTTGGCTCCTCTGCTGCCACTGTGGCCATGACAGTGAGCACCTGGGTGGCACCGCACCTGGCACCAAGTAGGTGCTCAGCAGACGTCTAACACAGGAACAAGCTAAGTCCCCACTAGAGATGTGTGTCCACGGCTGGGCCAGAGACACGCAGCTGAGCGACCAGTGCACCTGCGCCGCCCACCAAGCTCACCTGAGCAGTTTTGCTTTGCTCTGAAGGGAATCGAGAACCTGAATTTTCTGGTTCATAGCAGCAATTTCCTGCTCCAGGTTATCCCGGGTGATGTCGACTTGCTGGCACAAATGAGCAAAAGTCCCAGACAGCTCCCTGAGGAGGAGAGAGTCAGGATCAACCTGGCATTGTGGCTGCTCTGCAGAACACAACCGGTGGCTTAGTCCCATGCCCCCAGAGCAGGGCCATCACCTGCTGGTGGCTCTGCCCTGCACCAGTCCTGGTTTGCCAGAGTCCTCCCCATCCCACGCTGAGACCGTGCACATCACAACCAGCCACACACTCAGCATCACCATAAGGTGAGTGCCAGGAGCACAGGCAGGAAGCCCCAGCTTGGGCACAAGAGACTAGGGACGTGCTGCTGTTATTAGCCCGTTAATCATCTATGCTAATCATCTCTGCTGTTAATCAGCAAAATGACAGGGGACAAGGAACTATTCTTCAAGTATCTATTTCTTCATTTTGAAAAAGGCAAATGCCAAAAAAAATGTCTACCTCTAACAAGTTGGAGGAGAAAATGCCAAGCAAAGTGCCTGACACACAGCAGCCAGCACCACCCCACCGGCCCTTTTCCACCAACCCGACATAGCAGCCGGCACCCCCTCCCCCACCGACGTGACACGTGCCACGAAGAACAGGCGGTGCCTTAGAATCTGAAAGCTACATTCACAACGCAAGTCCCTCATGGCAACCTTTAAAGAACCGTGTAAATAATGTCTCTCATCTTCCCGTGTCCCTCCTTGGGGACCAGACTCCTATTTAGTCCCAGCCCAGCCCGTAGATGCCCCTGGAGATGCTGCTCCCCATTCCTGGCCTCAAGTCAGCACCACACAGCTGCAGTCAGGGTCTGATGATGCTCAAGACCCAGTGGCTTCCAGGCCCAGGTTCGAAGGGAACCCAGAGGGAAGCCCTCCGCCCTAGGAGCCGGCACTGCCCTCCGGGGGCCGCCACTCACTGCTGCACTTGGTGGCTGCAGTTGGAGCCTGTGTAGCTGATGATGAGCTGCAGCTTCTCGCTGGCATACTCCACAAACTGGCGCTTGAAGGCCCGCTCCTTGGCCTTGGTGGTCCAGGTCAGACGCTCGTAGACGTACAGGAGGCCATAGAGCCCGAAGGACAGGGCAATGAGCCGCCAGCCCACCGCCTTCCACACCTGTAGACACAGCGGTCAGCCCACGTAGCCCCTGCTGGCCTGACGCCCTGCCTCTCGGCCTGACTCTGCGAGGACTTTCCCAAGAGCCCCATCAAGGAGCCTTTGTGCTTCGACTCAGAAGCCCTCTTCCAATGTCTCCTTTAATCCCACCGAGGCCCAAAGAGCAGGGAGCTGCTGCTATAGTTTAAAATGAGGGAAACTTAGTGTTTGCACATGTGATCTGTGCAAAGCAGGAGGTAGGGGTGTTAGGGCCAGAAGCACTGATCCAGGCACAGAGAATTCTTAACAATCAATGTCCTGATGACACATGTCGGGTTCCATACATCATCCCTCAGATGGCTTCTTTTGGCCTGGTTTGTAATACTCTGCTTCAAGGCAGTGGCACAGTGGACAGAGCGTCGGACTGGGATGCAGAGGACCCAGGTTCAAAATCCCGAGGTTGCCAGCTTGAGCACAGGCTCACCAGCTTTAGTGCAGGGTCGCTGGCTTGAGCAGGGGATCATAGACATGACCACATGGTGGCTGACTTGAAGCCCAAGGTCACTGGCTTGAGCAAGGGGTCCCTCACTCTGCTGTAGCACCCTGGTCATGGCACATATAAGAAAGCAATCAATGAACAACTAAGGAGACTAAGGAGCTGCAACGAAGAACTGATGCTTCTCATCTCTCTCCCTTCCTGCCTGCCTGTCCCTATCTGTCCCTCTCTCTGTCACACACACACACACACACACACACACACACACACACACACACACACACAAGGGCACTGGACTTGGAGCCAGACACTGAGGCTCCAGCGCTGCCTGCCATCTTGGCTGCATGGCCCTGGGCACGCTTCTGTACAGCTGTTTCCTCACAAAACCAGCCCAGTGGCCTTCACCTGAGTCACAGAATTGTGTGGGTAAAACAAGATACCATAAAAGGGCAGCATGACCATCAAGTGACAGCGTCTCAGCTAGTGACCCTCTGCCAGGTCATCTCTGGGAGAGAAGAACCAGAGCACATGCCTTCTGCAGACCAGGAGGGAGAGGGGCCCCAGCTCTGCCTCACCCTCATCTTACAAGCTGAGAATGCAATTTTGTCACACTCTGCCACCTCCTCTACCAATCAGATATCCGTGGTAGAGAGAACTGGCCCACATCACCAAGAAAATTCAAGATATGTTATCCTGGCTGCAGTCTCTTGGATCAGGAAGTATGGACTACTCCAGTTATCAAGAAGGCAGCAATTTCAGCCCTTAGGGTGGAACAGAAAGGGTCATAAAACCAGGAGAGACAAGGGTTCGAGGCCGGGCTTGGCCTCTTTTGTCTTAAACACTTTCAAGTTCTTCCTACAAATGAGAAACTCCTGGTCACGCCCACCTCTCTAGAACCCAGGCCTGCCGATTTCTCAGGTCACTTCCCCACCCACCATGGCATCAGACCCTGCAGGGGAAAGAACATGATCTCAGAGTCAGACAGGGCCAGAGCTCAGATCCTAGCTGTCTCTTTGGCAAGGCACCCACTGACCTTCCTCATCCGTCAAGGGCAATGGGGCTATCTAAATGTCAGCTGAGCAAGAAAAGTAAGTCAACCCTTATGTTCAAGGGCTAAGGCTGCACAGCTCCTGCAGCTCGGGGATGAGAACAGTCACCGATTCGGGTGGAAATGCGCTGCCAATGCAGGGACCGCAGAACTGTCCCGCAGTCTCCAGCCACCTGTCCCTCCACCTCCCCTTTCCCGAGCAGGGATTGCCACTGACCACTCCTCCAACAACCAGAATGCCCATGGATGTCCTGGATGTCAGGGAAGCCAGGCCGGTGACCATGGAGACCATGAGTTCTTCTTGGGTGAGGGAGCCCTGCGGCAGGGGGGGCATGCTGGGGTTGGCTGGCGTCAGGGGCACGGGACGTTGCACCTGAAGAGAGAAACAGGAGAGGGGTAAGAAAAGTGTGCTCATTCAACAGAACCATCCATGCCCTCGAGGGCCAGGGGTCCTAAAACAGGAACAGAGGCCAAACAGGGGAAAAAGAGCTTCACAAGTTGCAAAGAAGATTTCAGCTTCATAACAGTCCTGTCAGTCCAAAGGGGAGCACTATGGGGTACCCCAAAATACAAGCAGCGGACACTCAGCAATGCGGCAGTACCCCGAAGTGTGGGACACGTGCCAAGAGCACTGCGTGCAGTAACTGAAGTGGTATACTGAAAGGTGGTGGAAAACCTGCTTTTTATTATTATTATTATTATTATTATTATTATTGATTTTAGCGAGAGAGGAAGGGGGAGAGAGAGAGAGAGAAACATTGATCTGTTCCTATATGAGCCCTGACCGGGGATCAAACCAGCAACCACTGTGTGCCTCAGGACGATGTTCTAACCAACTGAGTTATCTGGCCAGGGCATAAAAACTAAATTTTAAAATAGCATAGAGATATTTTATGCCATCTAGATTTAAGTTATATATTATTATAAAAGTTACTTAAAAGTACTTACTCTAAAATAACTTAATAGCACTAATAGTTACTTAAATGTACATTATAAAAAAATACAGCTAGCATTTACAATTTCATAAATATTAGTGCCTAGGATAAGGCTAGCTTGATTTGTGATAAAAACCTTGACCATGGTGTCATGTGGCAGCACGTGCGCAGGGGAGTAACCACGGCTGTTGACCTCAGGGAGCCCCTTCCGGAAGAGGCTATGTGTCTGGAGGGAGGGGTACGGACCCGTCACCCGTGCTGCCTGAGGGTAAGGGCTGCGCTTGCCTGGTCGCTGTAGCCCATCAAGGCCCGGCGGCTGTTCTTGGGGCCTAGGAACCTATTCACCAGCATGGTCCACCCCAGAGAAAAATGGAACTCGATGTCCTCCTGAAAGTCAGCACACAGCTTGTCACAGTTCAGGTCGTAGCTGAGGGAGAAGCACTGCCGAGGGACCAGCACATCAATCTGACTCCGCACAGACGCGGGGAGGAGGGGCTTCAACCCATCTGTCAGGGAGAGAGTAGGGGACGCAGCTCAGTGCTGCCGGGCCGAACCTCAGAGCAGGAGCAGAGCTGGCTGTGGCCATGGACCCCGACGGCTCTGGATTCTCAGGAAGAGAACCCAGGCCGGCAGAGAGCCTGCGGGGCCAGGAGGGCCGCACCCGGGGTAGGCAGGCAGGCCAGCTCTTCAGGGGATGCAGACCTGGGCTCCACCTCGCTAACATTTAGGCCTCATGTGGACTAAAGAGCAGGCCAAACTCTCAGCGCGAACAGCCCCACGTGGTAACACCAGATGGCTCTGGAGTTTACGTGTGAAATAAACCCATGACGTCACCCAGAACCTGAAGGTATAGAGTTGACTCATCATAAAAGGTGACAGATAAGGAAAGGTCATTATTCCTGCAGCCCGGCCTCTGAAGCTGAGCTCTGGCAGCCCAGAGCGTAGGTCCCGAGTTCCCCAGCACACTGACCTATCATCTCCTGCTGCATGGTCTGCAGGGAGCTGGTGATGGACGTGGAGCAGCGGTCCGACATATTGCGGCCCAGTCCTTCTTCTATATGGCGGTGCAGTTCCTGCAATCAGAGACAAGCTGAGGAAAGCAGCACCCCCAGAACCTCCTCAGAACCTCCTTCTGGGGAGCCAAGGGACAAGGAGATCTATGGTGAGCGGCCCATGCTCATCGGAGGTGACATCGGAGAGCTGAGGGAGGCCCGGGTCTTGTGCCCCTGGCTGAGGGGCAGGACATAGACCGGCAGGGGCTGAATCACTGTCTGCTTGGAGACTGCACCCAGCAGCCAAAGGAATGAGGGGGTGCTGCACTACAGCCCTGCTGTTCAATGACTCACATTCTTGTAAACCTTGAGGACGACTGGAGAAGGGTGGAAGTCCATCTGGTACTCGTCCACTAGCACAGAGAGGCGCCGGATCTCCTCAGCCATCGCTGTCGACACCTGCAGAAGGGAGTGTGCAGGTGTCACCGAAGACTGTGGTTCAGATGGGCGGTGCTGGGACAGCTCTACCTGATTCTATACAGCAGTGGTCCCCAACCCCCGGGCCGCAGACCGGTACCGGTCCGTGGGCCATTTGGTACCAGTCCGCAGAGAAAGAATAAATAACTTACGTTATTTCTGTTTTATTCATATTTAAGTCTGGACAATGTTTTATTTTTTTTTAAATGACCAGATTCCCTCTGTTATATCCATCTAAGACTCACTCTTGACGCTTGTCTTAGTAATGTGATACATTTATCCGTCCCACCCTAAAGGCCAGTCCGTGAAAATATTTTCTGACATTAAACCGGTCCGTGGCCCAAAAATGGTTGGGGACCACTGCTATACAGCATATACCTTTCCCCCAAGCCAGCTGCTTCCCCGGCTCATCCGTGGGATTACAGCCTTTGAGGTAGAAAGACGTCAGAGACTGGCTGACCAAACGATCGTATAAGATCCGGCGAAGGGGCTCCAGGAGGGGGACTTGCCCAGGGTCACCCAGTGGAACAGTGAACCCGGAAGGCTCTGTATTCTTGAATCAGGGCCACAGGTTCCTTCTGGAAGGCTGGGAAGCTCCCTGAGATGGGGAGGTCCACTTCTCCACTTTCCCAGCACCCTGGACTCGAGTCCAAAGCTCCCCAGGATGCCTCCTCCCCGTTTCTCACCTGCCTTTCGACTTCCTCCGTAATCTGCTTAATTCGAAGTTTGTAGTCTTGGGCCAAGAGCTCCAGCTGTTTGTCAATAAACCTCAGTCGATCCTGCCGCTCCTCACGCATTTCCAGGCAATACACCCTGAAAGAGAGCGCTGGGCTGGTTACAGGAACGCTCGACTAAACGGAGGAGCAGAGGGGACGCCGGACGCCTGCGTGGGCCTCAGCGGTGGTCTGGCTGCAGCGAGGACAGAGCCAGGGCACTTTCACCCACATGCCCAGGTATGAAGGAGAGACGGCGCCAACCCCTCACTCGGGTCTTCCATCTGGAATATGTGGTGGTGACAGCAGAGGATAGGCCTCGGGGGTTCAGAACAAGTTCTGCCAATTAACACAGGAAAAAGGTGCTCAAGGGCCCAGGTAGGCAGGGAAACAAGAGACTATTCTCTAAGGAAGCCTGGCAAGGTTCAGCCAGAAGTAATGTGAGGGTCAGGAGACGGAAGCTCCAGCACACCCTGCTGGTGAGACTAGAATGGATGTAGATGGTTCAGAAAGCAACAAAGCAAAACTGGATAAGACTGGAAACGCACATACCCCCAACAAACAGTTCCACCTCCAGGAATGAATGCCAGACAGGTGTGTACAGATGTTCCAGGGGACACATACACTGCTGTCCACCACTGCAAGGTTTACAGTAGCGAAAGAAAAAAAGAACCTGCCTGGCCTGTGGTGGCTCAGCGGATAAAGAGTAGACCTGGGGCCCTGGCCAATTGGCTCAGTGGTAGAGCGTTGGCCTGGCGTGCAGGAGTCCCAGGTTCGATTCCCGGTCAGGGCACACAGGAGGGGCGCCCATCTGCTTCTCCACCCCTCCCCCTCTCCTTCTTCTCTGTCTCTCTCTTCCCCTCCCGTAGCCGAGGCTCCATTGGAGCAAAGTTGGCCTGGGCGCTGGGGATGGCTCCACGGCCCCTGCCTCAGGCACTAGAATGGCTCTGGTCGCAACAGAGCAATGCCCCAGATGGGCAGAGCATCACCACCTGGTGGTGGATGCCAGGTGGATACCGGTCGGGTGCATGCGAGAGTGTGTTTGACTGCCTCCTCGTTTCCAACTTCAGAAAAATACAAAAAATACAAAAAAAAGAGTCAACCTGGAATGCTGAGGCCACTGGTTTGAAACCCTGGGCTTGCCCGGTCAAGGCACATATGACAAACGATCAACAAACAACCAAAGTGAAGCAACTATGAGATACTTCTTGCTCCCCTATCCACTTTCTCTCCTCTCTCTGTAAAACCAATAAATAGCCTGACCAGGTGGTGGCGCAGTGGATAGAGCATCGGACTGGTATGTGGAAGACCCAGGTTCGAGACCCGGTGGTCGCCAGCTTGAGCGTGAGCTCATATGGTCTGAGCAAAAATTCACCAGCTTGGACCCAAGGTCGCTGGCTGGAGCAAGGGGTTACTCGGTCTGCTGAAGGCCCGTGGTCAAGGCACATATGAGAAAGTAATCAATGAACAACTAAGGTGTTGCAATGAGCAACAAAAAAACTAATGATTGATGCTTCTCATCTCTCTCCATTCCTGTCTGTCTGCCCCTATCTATCACTCTCTCTGACTCTCTCTCTGTCTCTGTAAAAAAAACCAAAAAAAAAAAAACCCAATAAATAAAAATCTTAATAAAAAAACACATAAAAATCAGTCAATGAAAAAATGAGGTATTTACAATTCACAGTGGAATACTCTGTAGCAGTTAACAGCCAGACTCCAAATCCCCGCACCCTGAAGGTGAAGGGCAGGGACGGCTGGAAGTGACAGGAAGCCAGGTGCAGTGACACGCAGAACGACACTGCAGCTGTGCATTCAGAGCATACGCAAGCCCTATGACACGTTCCTCAGGAGTTATGAAAAGAGTCCTTTTTAAATGGATGATGACAGCCTGACCTGTGTTGGCGCAGTGGATAAAGCGTTGACCTGGAAATGCTGAGGTCGCCGGTTCAAAACCCTGGGCTTGCCTGGTCAAGGCACATATGGGAGTTGATGCTTCCTGCTCCTCCCCCCCCTTCTGTCTGTCTGTCTGTCTGTCTGTCTCTCTCTCTCCTCTAAAATGAATAAATAAATAAAATTAAAAATAAATAAATAAATAAATGGATGATGACAGGACTACACACCTAATTCACGATCCCGGCTGCCTCTGAGGAGTGAGCAGAGCGACACTGGGTCAAGGGGCTGAAGAATCAAAGGTAGTGAACACTTCTGCTGTGCTTTAACTTAAAAACAGCATAGCGTGGACACTGATGGTCAATTCTGTGGGGTGGAAGCAAGGTGTTTTTATCTTATTCTCTGTACTTCCCTATGTTTTATTTTAATAGACTTTTTAAAAATGTATTGATTTTAGAGACAGAGAGGAAAAGAGAGAGAGAAACACTGATTCGTTGTTCCACTTGATTATGCATTCGCTGGTTGATTCCTGTATATACCCTGAACAGGAATTGAATCCACGACCTTGGTGGATTGGAATGATGCTCTAACCAACTGAGTACCCAGCCAGGGTATATTTACTATCTATATTTTACTATCTCTCCAAAAAATAGTTATTTTTTTTTAAAAAGTATGTTCTGCTCCAGGCTCAGAGAGTAGCGGTGGTGTTCCGGGCAGTACTGGGCCAGGCCTCCAACACGGTGGTTGGGTGGCATTAGGGGACTGTGCTGCGCAGGCCAGTAGGACAGACACCCCAAGGCCCCCTCACCATGCTGCTCCATGTGGACCTAGTGTGGCCCAGGGGCTAGGGAAGGGCACCTGCATGGGAAACCAGAGACTCGGCTCTGCGGGCCGTCGTCCCCAGGCAGGGGTGAGGCGGTCACTTCCCAGCACCGCCCCCCACCCGGCCCGTCCGAGGCCCAGGTCTGTACCGCTGCTCCTGAGCTGCGATGTGAAGAGAGTCCATGATGAGACGCACTGCCTCCGCAATCTGCTTGGCCCTGACCGTGTGCTGCTCAAATTTGGTCTTCACCGCAGACTGGGAGATGCACTCCTGGAACAGACAGAGGTGCTGAGGGAGGTCACCCGGGGCTACCAGCCAAGGGCCAGGCTCTGGTTTTCACTGCCAGGGCCACAGCCGGTGACAGACAGCTGGGGAAGCCCAGAAGCGCCACAGACCAGATCAAAGGACTCACCTCAAACCTCCTCTCAAAATTCTGAAACTCAAGCATCCTCACTTGAAAGCCTTCTGCAAGAGCGCCCCCTAGGACAATTGCACAACATCAGTCTGGAAGTCACTTGGCAGCAGCGGAAAATGGTGAAAACCCAGAAAGCCAAGCCAATGGGCACTTGGCTAACACTGGCTGCAGAGCAAAGAGCTTCTCACCACATCCTTCCCAGAACTATTTTCTAACAGCTGACTTAGCACGGGATCGAGCTTAGCAAACATTAGGGACAAGGAGAAGTCTGTCCCATAGTCACCTCCTTCGGGCATGCCCTGGGCCTTCTGGATCCTGGCGTTGAGCACCTCCTTGGCAGACACAAAGAAGATGCGATCTCCAGCCTGGCCTCGGTCCACCACGCTCAGCTCATCCACCAGGAAGCTGGTGCAGCGCTCCATGTGCTGCCGCCGCACCTGAAGCCCAAGCAGATGGGTGTGTGTGACGGGAGCCCACAGTTCCTGACTGCTTCTTGTCTAAAAAACCAGGTAATAGCCTGACCAGGCAGTGGTACAGTGGATAGAGCGTCAGACTGGGATGCAGAGGACCCGGGTTTAAAATCCCAGTCACCAGCATGAGCATGACCCCATGGTCACTGGCTTGAGCCCAAAGGTCGCTGGCTTGAGCCCAAGGTCACTGGCTGAAGCAAGGGGTCACTCACTCTGCTGTAGCCCCCCAGTCAAGACATATGAGAAAGCAATCAATGAACAACTAAGGTGCTATAACAAAGAATCGATTCTTCTCATCTCTCTCCATTCCTGTCTGTCCCTAACTGTCCCTCTCTCTGTCTGTCACAACAACAACAACAAAACCAAGTAATACAATATATTCATACAGTTTAATATTCACAAGGTCCACAGAGTGAACCTTCTCCCACCATGTCTGCTTTCTGGCCACTAAGCTCCCCAGAACCAATACGGTCGTGGGAGTTTCTCAGTGTATTGCCTGCCACAGATTTTTTTTTAAAGATTTTATTTATTCATTTTAGAGAGGAGAGAAGAAGGAGGGAGAGAGAGAGAGAGAGAGAGAAGAGGGGAGCAGGAAGCATCAACTCCCCCATGCGCCCTGACCAGGTAAACCCAGGGTTTTGAACCGGCGACCTCAGCATTCCAGGTCGACGCTTCATCCACTGCGCCACCACAGGTCAGGCTACCACAGATATTTTATGCATATATAAGCAGAAACGCTAAAACGCCCTAAACCCTGTTCGGGCTACAGTGTCTCACTTTCATGGCCCAGGAGGAAAGGAACCTGGCGCTGAGGACCCCAGACCTGGGCTCTATGCTGCCGAGCCGAGCCCTCTGGGGCCTTGTTTATGAAATGAGAGGGCACCGTACAGTCTCGCCCAGCTATGAAGTCCTAGGTAACAGCTTCCTGTGGCCTCCTGCCGCAGGTCCGGCGCCCGTCTCAATGTTAAGAGATCTCCTCCTCGCTGCAACTGTTACATCCATCTCACAGGTGAAGGAAGAATGCACCAGCCTCCCTGCCTGGTGCCAGCCTGCTGACTACACCCTTTACCATCCCTCATCCCCAAACTCTGCCTCCTTTGCCCTTCATTTCACACATGAACCACTAGTCTTCTTCTCTCTTCTATTCTTCTTTCCTGGTGTCTTCCTAAAGCTGAGCTTGTTCTACTACGATTAATTCTTTATGAACCAAAGTGAGCACTGGCCCCAGACAAGGGTGCTTTCCAGACCTGGATGAAACCTTCTGGAGAGTGGAGGAATCTGGGGAGGTGAGTGGGAGGGTGGACAGTGCTTTTAAAGCCAGCAGCAGACACCCCCCCCCCCCCATGACCTAAGGGAACAAGGGGAAACCTTTGGTGATGAGATTCCTTCAGGAAGTCCTGAACCCGATGCAGCCTGGGAAGCAGGGAAGCGCCCTGGGTATACCCATGGGGTGGCAGTCCCCAAAGTGCTGAATCAAGAGGCACCAACCTCCTCCATGTACTCGGGCTCCGAGGCGGACGCATCCCAGCGGTTGTTCAGGATGAAGATGTTGGGGCGGGACAGGCGCTCGCTCACCTTGTGGAAGAACTGCTTTTCCTGGATGAGGGGGAGAGACCTCAGTGGAGGAGGGGCCGGACCAGCCCAGGCCCTGGGGGTGCGGGCAAGGCGCAGGAGGCTGTACCGTCTGCATCAGCGTGGACTCCGAGTTGGCCACCAGCACAAACACATCGGCGTCCAGGCAAAACTTGTCAATCCAGCTGTCCAGCTCTGTGGTGACATCGATGCCTGGGCTAGAAGTGACAGGGATAGATCGATATCAGGCGCACAGACCATGGGCCCCGCTCTCCCTGGTGGACAGACCTGAGGCAGCCAAGCAAAGGAAGGAGACAACCACAGAGGGCAGACAAGTGGGCCCTATTATCTCTTGTGGAAGCGATTTTTGCTCTTTATAACATTCCAGATTGTCTGAAATGTTTTCTGCATTCGTCACTTTTACAAAAACATTATGATTTATCATTTTACTTTGGAGACAAATATTTAAGGTGAAGTGGTGTATTTATGTGAGTCCAGTACATGATAGTACCATATTCCTTGGTAAAGTTGCAACTGGTCCTCAAAGCAGAGGCAAAGTAAAGCGCTCCTTCAGCAGAAACAAGGCACAACAGAGACCCACGGGGACAGCCTCCAGACACGGGTGTCAACGGCTACAGTAGCCAGACCCTGGAGGGAACCCAGGAGGCAAGAGGATTTGGGGGAGCCGGTTTAAATGGCAGTAACACACAAGCAGAGCGACAACAGGGCCCAGGGAACGCCAGCTCGGATCAGAGATCAGACACCGGGTCCTTGTGGTTGGAGCTCCTCGGGAGACACCTTTTCTCTCACCTGTCCATCAGCACGAGGTCATCCTTCAGCAGCGGGCATTTGGAGTTGGGCCACATGACACTCACCAGGCTGCCGGCATGCAGCTGCTCATCCTGGTGGAGGGCGTGAGCCAGCTGGTTCACAGTCTGATGGGGAGAAGACAGTCAGTTCAGGGCCGAGGATCAGCCGCTGGCCAGACCCCCTGAGCTGCCTGGCATGGCACAGGGGCCTGAGGCTGCTGCCCACCTGCCATCCCTTTCCTTTCAGTTCACGCATGAACTGAAGTCAAGAGCTGGAGATTGCAGTAAGAACCAACTGCTCTTCACTCCTCTTTTCAGCTTCTTTCTTAGACACTGTTCTAAAGCTGATGGTGTTCTGCATTTAATCTTTTTTTTTTTCTAATTTTTTAATTTATTGATTGATTTGAGAATGTGGAAGGGGAGGGTAGGATGGGGAGAAAGAAAGAGGGAAAGAGTGAAAGAGAGAGAGAGAAGGGGAGAAATATCAATTTGTTGTTGCACCTATTTTATGCATTCATTGGTTGGTACTTGTATGTGCCCTGACTGGGAATCAAACTCACAACCTTGGCATATGGGGTCAACAATCTAACCAACTGAGCTACGTCACCAGGGCTTTACATTAAGTCATTTTTCTTTTCTTTCTTTCTTTCTTTTTTTTTTTTCTTTTTTGTATTTTTCTGAAGTGAGAAGCAGGGAGGCAGAGAGACAGACTCCTGCATGCACCTGACCAGGATCCACCCAGCATGCCCACCAGGGGGCGATGCTCTGCCCATCTGGGCCATTGCTTCGCTGCAACCAGAGCCATTCTAGTGCCTGAGGTGAGGCCATGAAGCCATCCTCAGTGCCTGGGCCAACTTTGCTCCAATGGAGCCTTGGCTGCAGGAAGAGAGATAGAGAAGGAGAGGGGGAAGAGTGGAGAAGCAGATGGGTGCTTCTCCTGTGTGCCCTGGCCGGGAAATGAACCCAAGACTTCCACATACCGGGCTAATGCTCTACCACTGAGCCAACTGGTCAGGGCCTACATTAAGTCTTTTATGAACCAAAATAAGCATCTGGCTCCTAACAAGAATGCAACTGGCTCTCAGAAAAATCAAAACATGCAAGCCCCTAGCTATTATGTCAGAACCATGGAGCAAATGCAGAAATCGCTCTCTGGAAACATCCCCAAGAGGAAAAGGCACATGCTCTCTTCACGGCCAGAGAAAGGTCAGATGGCCCGCTGGGCGGCACGGAGGACAGAAGACTTCTGAGTCTAGCACCAGGTTTCAGACACCTCCCCCTGGAAGTTCTCACTCCTGAACAGCTAGGGAACGAGGCTTCCCACATCCCACCCCCAGGGTGCAGGGCGCCACCTGCTCCTTAGAGGTGCCGTTAGTCCCCTCACACTGGTCAGCCTAAGCCCAGACCCACCGTGCTGGGGGCCCAGGGCTGCAAAGGGGGCTAGCACGCCCCAGCCTGCGGCCCCACCACAGTCCCTGCACAGCACCCTCACCTTGATGCTCCTTTTCTCCTCTGAGCCCTCCGTGAGCAGGAAGGCCTCGTGGCCATCCGTGCCCTCCACCCGCAGGAAGCAATTGGTGGTGTGGCCGATCCCAGAGGGCAGAACTTTGTCCCAGAGCATGGCATTGATCACAGTGCTCTTCCCATTGCTTGTCCTGTGGGAAGGAAATACTGGCTGTCAGTGACGCTACCCACATCTGCCGCTGGGCTTTCACACTGAAGTTACCACCTGGAGGCCCCAGCCTTGTTCTCTGCAGTGACACCAGAGCCCAGACAGGCAGAGTGGGCACTGTGAGTTCAGGAAAACGGACAAATACCTCGGGCCTGCTCCTGCGACACTCCTGGTTCCTCATACAAACCTACGTGCAAGGGACTCTCACGGTGCAGAGCCAGCATGAGGACACCTCACTGTCCTTCACTAGGCTGCCACCAGCTGTAAGCCTCTCAGCATGGTCTATAGAGAACACCTGAAAGAGACCGCCCCTTTTATTTGAAACCACTGACACCCTCAGTCTAGGTGGCCTCAGCTGAATGACAGCAATGTCCCTGGTTTTACACAAAAGGCCCATTTCGCTGCTCTCCTCCATGGGCCCTTCACACACGAAGCCCCACCATGCCCCAGCCGGAAACTGCTGGCTACAGGGGAGACGGGCAGCATCCTTGCCCACCTGCCCCTCTCTAGAGTCTGGTGCTTGAGAGCGGCTACACTAGGCAGAGCCCTCGCCCGGGGCCACCAGCTCACCACAGGTGAGGACGAGAAGAAGAAAGCCTCGAGGAGCCAAGTGCACCTGAGCTGATGGTCATGAGGCAGGACTCAGGCAGAGTGCCTGTTCCTGAGGCTTCCATGTGTGCAGCATCCAACCTGTCGGGTGCTTTTTTCCCCGTATGAGATTTTCCTGTATGGGATTTTCATTTATTTTTTTAAAGGTGCTGTGGTATAATAAAAATATATTGGGTCCTTGCCCCCAGTTCCTGGCACACAGCTCCTAACACCCTTGGAATCTCCTCAATGATAGAAATGTCTTTTGTCACTCACAACCCCATTTGAGCACAGCTGTTTATGCTAACAAGGTGACCCAGGGTGGGGTCACCAGAAGACCAAGTGGTTAGAGGGCAGCTTTTAGCCCAGAGGTCCCCAAACTTTTTACTCAGGGGGCCAGTTCACTGTCCCTCAGACTGTTGGAGGGCCGGACTATAAAAAAAAACTATGAACAAATCCCTATGCACACTGCACATATCCTATTTTAAAGTAAAAAAACAAAACGGGAACAAATACAATATTTAAAAATAAAGAACAAGTAAATTTAAATCAACAAACTGACCAGTATTTCAATGGAAACTATGGGCCTGCTTTTGGCTAATGAGATGGTCAATGTGCTCCTCTTACTGACCACCAATGAAAGAGGTGCCCCCTCCAAGAGGTGTGGCGGGGGCCGGATAAATGGCCTCAGGGGGCCGCATGTGGCCCGCAGGCCGTAGTTTGGGGACCCGTTTTAGCCCCACCCACCAACTTCAGGGAGAAGGAAGGAGGGGCTACAAATGAGCGCTCTGGAGCAACCAGACCTGGGGAGCCCTTGGGTAGAGGTCTCCACAGGCCCGAGGGTGGGGCGCCCCATCCCCTGGGACAGAAGCTCCTGTACTCGGGGCCGCCTGGACCTCAGCCTGTGAACCTCTGCGCCGCCCATTTGGCATCCTTTACAGTGACAGCCTCTGTGATAAACCAGCAGACAGAGACACTGTCTCCCTGAGCTCTGTGAGCTGCCTCGCAAGTTAATCATGCTTGAAGAGGAGGTCCAGGGAACCTACATTTATAGCCAGTTGGTCAGAAGCACAGGTTTCTGAAGTGGGGGCGGTCACGTGGGACTGAGCCTGACCTGGGGCATCCGACCCTGTGTCCAGGTAGATCGCATCAGGATCGAGTTCAATCTGTAGGACAGAGGTCAGCGACCGCTGAGACCTGGGAGTGGCTGACTGGCATGGGAAGCATTCCAGAGGTGCCTACTGGACCTCAGAGTGTAACGAGAAGCAGATCTGATGGCTAAAATTGTGGAACTCTTAGATGACAACAGACGGGAATGCCTTATGACACTGAATTTGACAATTTCTTGGATGACACCAAAAGTATAGACAACAAAAGTATAAACAGTTAAGTTGGACTGTATCAAAATATAAAACTTCTATGCATCAAAGAACTGTCATCACAGTAAAAAAGTAACCCACAAAATGGGAGAAAATATTTTTAAATCATGTATCTTATAAGGGGTTAATAACCACAATATATAAAGTACAACTCAACAACAAAAAATCAAACAACCCAATTTAAAAATGGGCAAAAGACTTAATCAGACATTTCTCTATGAAAGATATAAATAAGCAATAAGCACATGAAAAGGTGCTCAACATCACTAATCATCAGGGAAACAAATCAAAACTATCAATACAATGAGATATCACCTCATACCTGTTAGGATGGCTACTCTCAAAAACCCCCAGAAAACAAGTGTGGGGAGGCTGTGCAGAAATTAAAACCCTCGTACACTGCTGGTGGAAATGTAAAATGGTGCAGTCACTGTGGAAAACAATATGGTGGTTCATCAAAAAATTAAAAATAGAACTACCACATGATTAGCAATTCCACTGCTGAGTATACACCCAAAAGAACTGATATCAGGGTCTTGAACTGATATCTGTCCACCCATGTTCATAGAAGCACTATTGACAATAGTCAAAAAGTGGAAGCAACCCAAGTGTCCAGTCAACTGGATAAATAGCTATCCAGTAGATTGGATAATGGTACATGGTACATACATACATTGTAATACTACTCATCCTTAAAAAGGAAGGGGATTCTCACATACGCTCCAACACAGATGAGCCTTGAAGACGTTACGCTAAGTGAAATAAGTCAGTCACAAAAGGAAAAATACTGTATGATTCTACTTATAGGAGGTTCCTAGGCAAATTCAGAGAGATAAAAAGTGGAATGGTGGATGCCAGGGGCTGGGGGAAGGAGGGCGGGGGAGGAGAGCAGGCAGTGATTCAACGGGCACAGTTTCGGTTTTGGGAGATGGGTGGCGGGGATGGCTGCACACTGTGTGAATGTGTACGACACTGCTGAACGGTGCGCTTCAGAATAGTTATAATGGTGAATTTTATGTTACATGTATTTTACTTTTAAGTAAAAATTAAAAAATAAGAAGAGCACCTTTGAGCACTCTGGCTGTGGTCCTGCACAAATATCCCCTCCCAGCCAAGAAGAAGGAAGGTGTGAGGGCTTCAAAGACTCACCGGCCAAAAAAAGCCACTTTCATGTGCCGCCGGGCCAGCACCTCGCTGATGCCCCTCACTTTGGACAAGTAACCTTTGACATCCAGAACCTGTTCTTCTGTCGTAACAGGGTCCAGTTCGGCATTCCTGTAGGTGTCTGCAGGTGAAGATTGAAAACGGGTCAACACCTGGGCTAAGGAGTTCCACTGCCACCAGTCTGGAAGGGACAGAGTCCACCGCCGCGGCTCCCTGCTGCTGCTGGGCTGAAGGTCCGACCCCCTATTGTGAGGCCACGGAGCGCAGTTAGGAACACGGCTTCCTGCCCTGGCTGGACGGCTCGGCTGGTTAGAGCACTGTCCAGAAGCGCAGACGTGTGGTCTGATCCCCGGCAGATCAATGTTCCTGTCCCCACCCCATCCTTTCCCTTCCTCTCTCTAAAACCAATAAAATGAGCATTAAAAAGAACATGGCTCCCAGGAACAAGACTACCTGGTTCCAATGCAAACAAGGAAGGGCTGGTCTCACCTCTTCCCAGATTTGTGACCTCAGGCAAATAAGCCTTTCTGGGTCTTACTTTCCTCATCCTTACAAGGGAGGACACAGTACCTATCTCATGTGACTCCTGCAAGGACTTAATGAATTAAAACACAAAAAGTGCTAAAGATGGTGGCTGTTGCATGCTGAATACTCAAACATTAATGGCCATCATTTACTTTTATGTTTATTACTCAACAAATATCTACGAAGTTCTCACTACATGCCAGGCACTGTTCTGATCACTTTTCAAACACAGTGTCACCCACCAATCTGAGAGTCAATAAATGGCAGAGCCAGGACAGGGACCAGACAGCCTGGCTCCCGAGTCCCAGCTCTAGGCCACCCTGTGTACCTTCCTGAGGTCCTTCCGACTGGGCCCTGCCTCCCACTCCCACCAGGTGTCCTGCTACCTGCTGCCTCACCTCCCACCTCTCCCAGTCCCCACACTCACTGTTCAGCCTCATCACTCTGGGCTTTGGTCTGTGCACCCTGGACCCTGAAGAATCAATGAACTGCCTTGGGGCCCTTTGGCCTATTCCCACTTAGCCTCAGGTCTTGCTTGGACGGCACAGCCCCCAGGAAGCCTTCCCTGCCGCCTCCAACCTGAGCCAGGTCCCACTATGCTTCCCCTATCTCAGCACTTACCTCCCCAAGGTGTAAGTGTCTGGCTCCCCCGTCTGCACCACCTACCAGGCGAGGGCCACACTGTCTGACCTCAGCACCCAGTGCTCAGCAGGAGTGCCGTGCTTACTAAGTGAATGGACCCTGGGATCACTGCCCTGCTTTTCCCCAGAGGCAGATGGGTAACACATCATGACAGAGGGAACAACTGAGCGAGACCCTCCCGCCCACCTAGTACTCGCAGCAGGGAGGTGCATCTGCAGGTTGGAGAGTACGTGGGAGTTTGGCTCTTCACCACATTTTTTAATTTTAGAGAGAAAGAGAGAGAAATACTGATTTGTTGTTCCACTTATTCACGCATTCGTTGGTTGACTGTGGTATGTGTCCTGACTAGGGACCAAACCTACAACCTTTGTGTATCAGAACAACATTATAGCCAACTGAGCTACCTGACCAGGGCACCCGCAGCGCACTCTTGCTGCAATGGACTAAATACTTATGTCCCCGCACATGATGCATACGGTATAATGACATATGGAGGTGGGGCCTTCAGGAAGGCATGCCAGTGGCACCCTCACAACTGAGATTGGTCCCGTATAAAAGGGACCCCAGGCCTGACCAGGTGGTGGCGCAGTGGACAGAGCATCAGACTGGGAAGCGGAGGACCCAGGTTCGAGACCCCAAGGTCGCCAGCTTGAGTATGGGCTCATCTGGTTTGAGCAAGGCTCACCAGCTTGAACCCAAGGTCGCTGGCTCAAGCAAGGAGTTACTCAGTCTGCTGAAAGCCCGCAGTGAAGGCACATGTGAGAAAGCAATCCATGAACAACTAAGGTGTCGCAACGAAAAACTGATGATTGATGCTTCTCATTTCTCTCCGTTCCTGTCTGTCTATCCCTCTCTCTGACCTCTGACTCTCTCTCTCTCTCTCTCTGTCCTTGTAAAAAAAAAAAAATTAAAAATAAATAAATAAATAAAAAATTTTAAAGGGACCTCAGAAAGCTAGCCAGCCCCTTCTGCCAGGCGGTTTGCATGTAACAGTACAGAGAAAGGACAGCAGTCTAGGGAGCTGGCCCTCACCAGACACCGAGTCTGCTGATGCCCTGACCGTGGACTTCCCTGCCTCCAGAAGTGTGAGAAATAAACTTCTGTTGTTTACGAGCCACCTGGCCAATAGTATTTCTATATACAGTGGCCCAAACGGACTAAGACACTTGTAAACCACTGGGCTGACAGGCCCTGGCCCCGAGAACACTGCCACAGCATCTGGAGCACATGTGGCATTTCAAGGACCAACCAACAAGGTTCCCCTACAGCTGGTGCCATGAAAAGAAGTGATGAAACCAGCAAGGCCTCGCCATGTCCATTGGTCAACCTGTCTCAGATCCATAATGTTCTCCCTTACATGGGCACGTGGGCCTCGCCTTTGGCATGAGCTTCAGAGGAAGCTGGCCCTCACGCCTGCGCCTACATTTATAAGAAACAGCCAGTAGGCCACCAGACTCTCGGTCCAAAGGTAACAGCGATCCCCTCTCCCAGCCAGGGCAGTCCCACACACATCTCAAGATCACTCAGCCCTTTCCCTTCCAGTCCACCCACAGGAAAGGCCTCGTATTTTCACAAAAAGAGAAATCAAAACACCCATCCCTGATACCATCATATAAACACCTTCCTTAGGCATGCGTCTGTCCACAGCACCATCTGAGTAAGGGACTCAGAGGGTTCACCTGGGCTCTGGGAGGACGGTGGCCTGGTCGGCCCCACCCCACATGCCCACTGCCAGGCACAGCAGAGCTACCAATAAAAAAGCAGGTAAAGAACTGGAATGATTTCAACAACAAATCTTTTAACTCCTGCATCAAGCACCATGCCAAGGGCAGGGCACAAGTGGTCCGGTCGTAGTCTCAGTCTGTCCGGGCTGCTGTAACAGCAGAAATGTATGGTTAGTCTCAGATCGGGTGCAACCTGGCTGGGTGAGGGCCCTCTTCCAGGTCGCAGACTTCTCACTGTGCCCTCCTGGCAGAAGGGGGCTAGAGAGCTTCGTGAAGTCTCTTTTATAAGAGCACAAATCTCACTGACCTCATGACACCCTCCTGACATAATCACCTCCCCAAGGTGCAGCTCCTAACACCATGACATGGGCCTTAGGATTCCAACGTGTAATGTGGGAGACACAAACATTAAGACCATAGGTTTGGACACACTTCCTTTAAGTAGCAGCTCGACATGTAAACCAACCAGAAGCCAGGCCACTCTAGTAGGAAACAGAGTGGAGGGAAGTGTGTCCCTGAGGCATTTCTAACGAACTTCCGAGGTTCTGCAGACTAGCCTTTGGAAACCCCTGGTCTCGCCTGAGCCCTGCTCTCGTGAACGAGGAGACCAAGGGCAGGTAAGACCCAGATACTGGGTCTTCACTGACAACCCAAGGCCCTGGAACTGGGGTGCCTCCCATAGAGGGAGCCTGAGAAAGCCAATGACTAGAGGTGGCGCTGAGACTGAGTGATTCCGGGAACCCGTCCTTCTCTGCTGATCAAGCAGGGACTACAGGTTGGGCTCAAATTAGTAACTAATGAAAAAGGTGCCAGCGAGGCAAGTTTTCTATTCATAGTCCTGTTGCCTAAAAATATCAGAGAGAACACCCTGGTCAGAGATAAAGAACACCCAGAAAGAGCCTGGTGTGTTTGTTTTTGTTGATGAGAGCGAGGAAGAGAGGGAGGGGGAGAAAGAGAGAAAAAAAGAGAGAGAGAAGCATCAACTTGTTGTTCCACTTAGTTGTGCCACTGATTGCTTCTCATATGTGCTCTGACAGGGGCTCGAACCGGTGATCTTGGGTCAAGCTGGCGCCACCCCTGGGATCAAGCCCGTGACTCCAGAGCCTGGTATTAATGGCAGCCAAACCTGGGCCAAGGGAAACACCTGGGCTTTGGAGTCAGAGACACCTGGGTAAAGCCTCCCGTGTCACTTACAGAGTATCACACAACTCTCCAACCTCAGTCTGCTGGGGTTTTAGACAGAGATAAAATTCACCTACCCCTCATGATTAAATGAAAGGGTATACAGAGAATTCTTAAATGATAGGTCCCTTGTTTCCCTGGCGAATCTCCCAGGAGCCCAACTCCACAAGCAGAGCATTGCTGAAGGTGACAGCGCATCTGGGTACAAGCCCCCCAAGTGCGGGGCTCTTCCCGCCCATCCCCAACCCTGCCGCCTATACATCCAAACAGGCAGAGTGGGCTGGCTCAGCAGCTGCCTGTCTCACCTTCCAGGAAGGTAGCGCTCTCTTGAATGTAGGCCCCCAGCTGCTCAAAAATGCCATTGATCTTCTTCTTGGCAGTGACAAAGTGCTTCAATGGGGAAGCATTCACCTCAGCCATGTGTCTCTTATCCTTCTTGACTGTGACAATGGAGTTGCATCGAGGGAAGAACAGGGACATCGCGCTGTAAGAGAAAACACTATAAGCAAACTAGGCACACCCAACCTGAACATTCTGCTAGCGGTACAGCAGGTGTAGGATGGGGAAATGGGACCAGCCCGAGTCCATCGAGACAGGGGCCCTCCAGGACTAGATCAAACAGGTGAAATAAAGAGCGGCATCTCTAGAGTAAGAAAGGACCGCATGCCTGGTGGTGGCGCAGTGGATAGCGCATCAACCTGGGACGCTGAGGTCCCAGGTTTGAAATCCCAAGGTTGCCAGCTTGAGCATGGGTTCATCAAAGTGATCCCATGGTCACTGACTTGAGCCCAAAGTCACTGTCTTGAGCAAGGGTCACTGGCTTGGCTTGAGCACCCCGGTCAAGGCAAGTATGAGAAGCAATCAAAGAACAACTAAAGGCCCTGGCCGGTTGGCTCAGCGGTAGAGCGTCGGCCTGGCGTGCAGGAGTCCCAGGTTCGATTCCCGGCCAGGGCACACAGGAGAAGTGCCCATCTGCTTCTCCACCCCTCCCCCTCTCCTTCCTCTCTGTCTCTCTCTTCCCCTCCCGTAGCCGAGGCTCCACTGGAGCAAAGATGGCCCGGGCGCTGGGGATGGCTCTGTGGCCTCTGCCTCAGGCGCTAGAATGGCTCTGGATGTAACAGAGCGACGCTCCAGATGGGCAGAACATCGCCCCCTGGTGGGCATGCCAGGTGGATCCCGGTCAGGCGCATGGAGGAGTCTGTCTGACTACCTCCCCGTTTCCAGCTTCGGAAAAATTAAAAAATAAATAAATAAAAATAAAAATAAAAATAAAAAATAAAAATAAAAAAAAGAACAACTAAAGCCTGACCGGGCGGTGGCGCAGTGGATAGAGCGTCAAACTGGGATGCGGAAGACCCAGGTTCAAGACCCCGAGGTCTCCAGCTTGAGCGAGGCCTCATCTGGTTTGAGCAAAAGCTCACCAGCTTGAGCCCAAGGTCGCTGGCTCGAGCAAGGGGTTACTCGGTCTGCTGAAGGCCCACGGTCAAGGCACATATGAGGGGGCAGTCAATGAACAATTAAGGTGTTGCAATGCGCAACGAAAAACTAATGATTGATGCTTCTCATCTCTCCGTTCCTGTCTGTCTGTCCCTATCTATCCCTCTCTCTGACTCTCTGTCTCTGTAAAAAAAAAAAAAAAAAAAAAAAAGAACAACTAAAGTGCTGCAACTAAAGCAACAACAAGTTGATGCTTCTCTCTCTCAAAACAAAACAAAAAAAAAGAGCAGGAAACGAACTCGCAGGACACTAGGGTCAATCACCCTGTCGCACAGTACGGGCACTCAGTCCCTGAAGCTAGGGCCCCGAGTTCAGGCCTAGTGCTGGCTGTTCCTTGTCTGTTGAACAGTGACAGGCCCTGCCTTCCCCATCTCAGAGATGGGGAGGAATGGAGAGGTGACACACAGAGAAGCCCTCCTCTGCGTCTCAGGCACAAAAGCATAGCAGAAATCTCCCTGATTCCTTATCCATCCCCTGCCTCAGAAGACACGCCGAACACTGAAAGCAAAGGGCTGTTCAAGGCCAGTGCCCACCCCTCGACACCGGCCACTCTGCTGCCCAGGTCCCTGCGGCCCAAATTTCTAACAGATTTTGGTTTTTGGATTGGGTGGTGGGGAGGGGCACGGGGAACAATGATCCTCAAGGGAAAGGTCTATAATTTACTTAAGAATATTTATTGGTCTCCTCATTATCATTGTATACACAGTAGAAAATGTGGAAACTCACAGTAAAAAAATCCACAACCCCACTGTGAACAACAGAGGGGCTATGTAGTGCCTCTGACAAGCTCAGCGACCAAAAGTAACCTCACAGAATGATCTGATGATACATTCTTAATGGGGCAGGTCAAGGTGGGCAGTCACACCTCAGTAGAAGGTTTACCTTTGCCTTACATTTCTGGCCTTGAGTTAACAAACCTCTCAAACGCCAGAGTCATCCCTTTATTAGCTCTCTACGAGGCGTTCCACCCTCACAGCAACACGAGTCTTCTGTCCAAACACCATCTCTATTCGCTGTAAAGGCTCAGTGTTAACTTCGCTGTGCCACCAATATAAAAGTGTGCATCTCTCCAATGTGCTTGTTATCCCATCAGAGATTTTCCAGCTTGACTTTCTCCGCCTGCTTAGACGGCCACCAATGGACTTTATGTCATTGTCCTTAGGTTCCCTCCTTTGATTTCAAACGCACAAGAAAAACTGACCCTGCCACTGTCCATAGCAGTGTCTCAGTCTTGCTTCTGGGCAAGTCCTTGGTTTGGCTCTAACAGACTCTTGTAAAATATTTCTGTAGGTTTGGAAGTTACATGGATACCGCCATCCTGTGATCAGCACTGTGAACGTTTATCCTCACAGCCCGTTTCTGTATGGACAGCTCTCTGGCTCCCACTCACACACACACCTTCATAGCCTCCTTTTCTCAACAGCAGTGATACGGTAGAGGTCGCAAGACTTGACTCCAAAGTTCTAGAGATCTTTGGCTAAAGTCAGAAGAGGCAGACACACCAGAGAAGGTGGCACCTAGATGTGGTTGGGAACTTCTGGTCCCAAAAGTCGACTGTTCCCCAGAGACCCCACTACACACAGAGCAGAACCCTCAGCTCCTGGGAAGTCCAAGGAAACAGGCCCCTCAGGGATGAGGCAGTGTGCACAACCACATGGGTGTGCCTGGCTCCACCCTCCTGAACATTCAGCAAACTCCTGTCCACCACGCCCTTTCCTGCAGCCCTAATCACACAGCCATCAGCTCTCCGCCTCCCACACCCTCCTCCTACCAAGCCTTCGCTCTCTCCATCTGGGAAAGGAGACAGTGTTGCTCATGAGTGAGCATGTTCAAGAAACTTCCAAAGGGTTCCAAAGAGTGCTGAATAAGATCCTGGGAAGCAGAAAGAACACCTAGGAAAAGTACTTTTAGCATAATAACTGAAAACTGGCTGAGGAACTGACCATCCCAAAGATTGGGCAGAAAGACGGACAGACACACAGGGAAATGGGAACCCACATGTTTTGCCTCAACCTACGAATTACTTTGTGTTGGTAATGACTTCTGGGGAGATAGGAGAAGTGACTGTATTGTCCATTTCTACCTCCTTCCTCAGTAAGACGCCACAACGGTGGGAGAGGTTTTCTTAGCATGGAGGCCACATGTCAAAGGCTTAAATAAGAGAGACAGCAGAGCTCTGAGAAGGGACACTGGGAGGAAAGCACCATTGGCTCCTCCAAAGCAGAAAGGAGAGAGCACTGAAATCAGGCTGACTTTGGTCAGCAGTTAAGACTGTTAGAGAAATAGGGACGCACACAAAAGAGGAACACACCGAAGGGAGAAAAAGGATCTGAGATGGGGCATGCTGTAGCATTGCAGGTGACAGATCTGGAATGACACACAGTTGGGTTCAAATCGTGCTTGGTCTCTTTCTAGGCTACAAACACTGGACAAGAGATTTAACCCCAGAGCCCTGGATTTCTTCATGTGTAAAGCAAGCATGATGGCACATGGACTGAGAAGATAGGACGACATGGTACAAGCTCAAACATAGCTTTACATGTTATGTATAAAGCAGCGACAACAAACTCCACCCGCAAGATTACAACACATAGCCTTCAGGGAAGGGCAGGTGCAGCCCCACAACACACACACCACGCTCCCCCAGCAGCTGCCATGAGGGTGGAGTAAATCAACAGGCCGGTGCAGGGCTGAGAGCCAGCTGTGCTCAGCCCCAGAAGCAACCTGATGCAGGCAGCAAGTTCCCTGAGATCAGAGGGGCTTTTACAAATGCTTTAAAGTTCTGGTCACTGTTTGCAAGTCCAAAGGATAGGAGACCAAAAGTGTTAGTGTTCAGTAAGTACAAGATTCAAAGGCCTGCACACTTGGGAACATTCAGTGGTTTGACGTTACAAGGTCTACCGGGACTTCAGCTTGTCCAGGAGCTACCCTGCTCTCACCGTTCCCTAACCTACAGCTGCACACTCACACCCCAAATTGCACATGTGGAAACTCAAGCGTGGAACCTCCAATGTGGAACCCCCAACCGCTCCAAACTCTTGATTTCTCTGGCTCTGTTAATTTCCAAGCCGAGATTCCACATTTGTGTTGCACATGCTGCTTTTAGCCTGGAATCCTCTTTCTTTTTTCACCCATTCGACTCCTACTGTCCTTCTAGACCTAACACTCTATAGCAGCGGTTCTCAACCTGTGGGTCGCGACCCCGGCGGGGGTGGAACGACCAAAACACAGGGGTCGCCTAAAGCCATCTGTGTTTTGGTCGTTCGACCCCCGCCGGGGTCGCGACCCACAGGTTGAGAACCGCTGCTCTATAGTGTCACCCCTTCCATGAAGCCTTCCCTGATGTCTCCATGGAGGACAATATAACCTTACCAGACAGTTTGGTTTTTTACCACTCTTGACTCCCTGTCTAGTCAAGGAGCTTCTAGAAAGCCAGTCTCTGACAGAGAGCAGTGGTGATTGCTCTTCCATTTCTACTTTCCTCCTCCACAACTCTGAGAAACATGGTTTGAGCTAGTGAATGCCCTGTATGGGTGAGTACCTTCTTATGCTTCCATCCCTGAAATATACAAATCTACTTTTTTTCTTAAAAAAGCAGCTTTTGACTAACCATCTGTTTCTCAGCATTTGGAGCTCAGTGAGTCAAGAGTTAAACAATCCTTTCAGATTTCAGGGTTTAATCCTTCCAAAGAGCAAGCCAGACACGCGTAGGTACACAAACAGACCAAAGTTGTAAGATATACGCACACAAGCCAAAATAGGGCCCCTACTATCTTGGGACCTCGTCTGCTGGCCTCCTCGTCTTCCAGAGTGGTTGGTGGGAGGTGGCTGGGTTCCTGTTCCTCCTCTGGGAAGCCCTGATAGTCCCTACTTTATCACAGGGCTCACCGCAGGCCAGTGGGGCCAGTCCCACAGGCATATCTGGGCCAGAGTCCAGCTCCAGTATCAGCTACACATTATGCTTCAAGATGTTGACTGCTGCAAAGCACTTTTGCGGTCATGGTTTCGGATCGTTTACAGCAGCATTTCCCAAAGTGTGGTCCATAGCACTCGAGTGTACCCAATGTTCCAGGCAGAATCAATTTGTGCAACATCACATGCTTCAAATCCCCTCCACTGGAGCACATGAGCAGAGTTAAAGACCTTGTGAAGCAAGGCCTATTGTAAAAACACTAGTTTAACTGTCCTTAATGCAGCCTGTCCCAAATTTATCTGAAGAAACCCTTCTTCTATGTAATTGTTTTAAAAATCCTAAGGATCGCACTTTGGGAAAGTCTCATTCATCCTGGTAGTCTCCGACTCCCATCCCAAAGAACTGCTGGGGTCACAATATTAACAGATTGCTACTAACAGTAACCTAAGACCAGAGCCAACCCCAATTCTAAACCGAAACTATTAGCATTCCAAGGTAATCAAAAGCTTTGCCTCAACTTATGCTATTAGTAGAGCAGCATTAGGTGTCCCAGGTATAGCAAGAACAGTAGCAAAATTCACTGCAAGGTGTGTCTGGGTCCCAAGCACAGTCCCTGGGTCCACATCACCTCCTTACCCAGATTTATGCACAGCAACTCCTAGCAGGGAAAAGAAAATGGATCCACGGATCGTCTGTTGACACAACTGGAACAGAGGAGAAGCTGAGAAATTGAAACAAAGAGTATACAGGGTAAAGAGGGCAAAGCTGACTCCTAGAAGAGCTGGGATAAGGAGCCAATCTCTGCCGGGCAGAGAGCGGGAGGGCGGAGCCAGCAAAGCAGAGAACAAACAGGGAAGACTCATTCTTCAGAGGGCCTAGCAATCCCAGCTACTTTCTGACTGTCAACCCCTCAATGGGCTCTCTCAGCAACCAGTCAAATCCTCCATGGGAGTAGAAAAGAGACAGTTTGTCAACACAGGTTGGAAAACTCCAGCTCTGTGCAAAGATGGCCCCATCCAAGAGACCTGCTGCTGGCTGGCTATCAGAGCACATCCCTTTCCCCTCAACCCAGATCCAGAGTACAAGATGTCACAGTCACCACTTACTTTTTTAGATGGTGTGAGACCTTCACAGGGTGGGCATCGTGGACATGGCTGGGTCAAAAAGACAAAGTTCTCTTCTGTTCTGTCTCAGGTGGAGGTTGGCTACTGATTGTGTTAACTCCACCAATTCCAACTTTGGGGGGAAGAAGGGGGGGGGAACATGTCAACAGACAGCAAAAACATTGGTATGCAAAACATGTCCAATCAGGTAATAAAGCTAAGCAAACTCATCCCTGAGGAAAGCTTACTCATTGAGGTTCTGGGTGACAGGTGAAGTGCCCTGCAGAAAACACAACACGCAGGTGTGGGGCCAATCCTGGCTGTGCACAAACACATATTCAGTCATGTGATGCTCAGACATGTGCTGGGGAGAAGCTGGCAGTGGCACATCCCGAGGAGGGAGAGAAGGGAGCAGAACCATAGGACAAGATCTGGGCTTGAGGGCTGTGGAACTGAAGGCTAAACAGACAACCATAACGAGAGTGTACTAAGTGTATTCACTGACCTAAGGGGAGGTCAGCGCAGGGCGCTACCATGATGAACGTGGGCACTCATGCTGTGTTGAGTAAATGCTGGTAAGATAAAAGACAGGATAAGAAATGGGGAAAGGGAGGGAGTGAAAGGCGGTGGAGAAGCCTGGGAAGGCGGGGGCGCCGGGAGCCTTAGGGAACCCCACCTCGAGTCCCGCCCCTTCCTCGCAGGGCCAAGGAGGGTCGGGCGGCGAGGTCAGAGCGTGGGGACGCCGCTCGCCCGCCCGGATCTGGTACCTCAGGGCCCCAGCATCCCACCGGACCACGCCGGGGCGCTCAAGACTCGCTCGAGTGGACCAGGCCCAACCCCACCATCCCGGTGCGCTCGCCCTCTCACCTTCACCTTCCCGGCCTCGCGGCGGCCATCATGGCCCCAACGTCACCAGCAAGCGCCAGATCGGGGAGAGGCGGGAGGAGAAGGAAGGTCCTGCGCGTCACTAGCCGCCACAGGTCTGCCGCTCTCGTCTCGGTGAGCCGTTGGACTCCGAGCTCAGCTGGTTGGACTCTACCTCTCTTTATGGGTCAGGGGTTCGCCTGCTCAGCGCCTGGAGAGGCGTCTCTGCGCGCCCCTTCACCGTCCGGGCGTCCCAAGCCGATGACGTAATCGCGGGGCTCCCGCTGCATCCTGGGGGCTGTAGTTCCGCGCGGAGCCTGTCTGGGCTGGGGTGGGCGGAGCCTCCAGCTGTCAAGGCGCAAAGAAAACAAGGGCGTGGATTAGAGGTTCCCGCTCTTTCGTTTGGTACCCCAGAGCCTTGTTCCAAGGCCTTTGCTAGCTCTGGAATCTAAGCTTTCGTTTTGTAATTTTAGTGAAGCGCTCTCAAAAGGAAGACAGGAAGCAGGGACGAGCTTCCCTTCAATTGACTTTGAGAAGTCAGAACAGTAACAACAAGCTGGTCCTTAACATACCGTATCATTTTATTTAACCTTCACAGCAATTCCAGGAGGCTCAGAAAGATCACCCCAGTTCACATAGGGCAGATCACTGGGTCTCATTATGTGCCAGGCACTAGTCTACAGCAATAAATAGGTCTCCTGATGGCCTCAGCAAAACAGGGAAGGCCCCAAGCCTGGGCTTCCCAGTGTGGCAGCCACCAAGCCATGTGTGTCCCGGGGCCACGTGTGAATAGAAATGCGCTCTAAGACTTAATACCAAAAAAGAGTATGTAAATGATCTCATTAATATTTTTGTATTGATTATGTGTTAAAGTTGTGGACTTTCTTTATTTAATGTTTATTTTATTGACCTGAGGGAGAAAGGAAGGGAAAGAGAGAGACAGGAACATTAATCTGTTCCTGTATGTGCCCTGAGCAGGGATCTAACCAGCAACCTGCTGGCCAGGGCCAAGGTTGTGGACTTTAAGAGGGGCTTCTGTGGAAAGCAACCTCACCAGGTGATCTGAGTATAAATTCCTAACTGGGCCGGCAGTAGTGGGTAGTCACACCCCAGACATACAACTTCTTTACTGAAAGGTCTATCTTTACCTTAAGCAAGCCCCTTGCCCATTGTCTCTGTGCATCTAGGTTAACATACCTTTGAAAGGCCCCCTTTCAGACCCCTCAAGATAGTACATAATCTTGAAATCTTTTTTTCTTCTTCTTTTTTTTGTGACAGAGACAGAGAGAGGGACAGACAGACAGACAGGAAGGGAGAAAGATGACAAGCATTAATTCTTTGTTGCGGCACCTTAGTTGTTCATTGACTACTTTCTCATATGTGCCTGGACCGGGGGAGGGGGGTTTATAGCCTGTCCTCAAGTCAGGGTTTCAAACCTGGGTCCTCTACATCCCAGTCTGACACTCTGTCCACTGCGCCACCACCTGGTCAGGCAAGACAGTACATAATCTTAACTATTCTGTAACCCCATTCCCAAATTGCTTCCTCCCACCTTCATGTACTCTTCCTCCCATTCCCTCAATTACAAATGCATAAAAAAAGCTGCAAACCTGTTATTTTCAGGAGCATCTTGCTCCCTGGTATATGTCATCAGTTTGGCTCAAATACTCATAAAAAATTCTCTATTGGTTTGGACACTTCTCATGTAGACAAAGCAGTAATATATGAGTTAAATAAAATATGTTATTAAAATTAAGTTCACCCATTTCTTTTTGCTCTTTAAAATGTGGTTTCTAAAAAAATCTGAAATTATATAAGTGGCTCGCTGTGATCATTGTGGTTTATAATAAGAAATAAATATATATTTGGTCTTTGTCCACTGTCCCTAGCACATAGCTACTGAAATGCTTACAATTTTCTGTTTAAGAACTACAGGAGCATCTTTTGTTAAAATATTTACTTTTGTCCTCAGTTCCTGGAATAACTCTGGAGCCATTCAGATAGGGTAAAAGCAGTGTCTTTTGTTACTGGTAACAAACCCCTTTCAGCCACATCTGAGTTGATGTTAATGAGTGACTTTGGAAAGTCTCTAAGAATGGGAACTGGTTGCCAGGGGAACCAATGAAGTGATTAGAGGGTTGGAAATTTCAGCTTCACCACTCCCTCAACTTCCTGGGAGAGGAGCTGGACATTGATTTGATCACGAATGGCTGATAATTTAATCCATCATGCCTTGGTAATCAAGTCTCCATAAACATCCTTGAATTACGGGGTTCAGAGAGCTTCCATGTTGGTGAACAATGGAGGTACTAGGAGGATGGGGCACTTGGAGAGAGCATGGAACCTCCTTGCCTCTTGCCACACACCTTACCTTATGCATCTCTTCCGTTTGGTCATTCCTAACTTGTATCCTTTTAAAACAAATTTAGTAATCTAGTAAGTAGACTGTTTTCCTGAGTTCTATGAGCCAATCTAGTAAATTAACCGAACCCCAGGAGGGGGTCATGGGAATCTCAGATTTATAACTGGTTGTTGGGGGGAGGAAATTAATATTTCCTCCTACCCTTTTAAGTTCCTCTGGCTGGACTAATAATCAAATTAACATGACACAGACTTACAGGAGAAAATAACCAAATTTGTTATGTATGTACACACATAGGGGGGTTCCATAGGAATATGAGACCCCAGGAAAGATGGACAGGTGAGGCTTGTATGTCATCTTGAGCTAAGGAGAAGGGTGGAGGTTGTGATTTGGGACTTCAAAGGGCAGGAGGGCAATTCATGTGAAAATAGAAAAGTAAATTTTTAGTAAATAAATGTTTACTGAGGCCATCTTTTTTTTTTTAAGTGGGAGGAGGAGAGATAGAGACAGACTGTTGCATGCACCCCAACCAGGATCCACCCAGCAACACCCATCTAGTCTTGATGCTCAAATCAACCGAGCTACCCTCCATGCCCAGAGTTGACGGTTGAACCAATCGAACCAGTGGCTGAGAGAGGGAGAGAGAGAGAAGAGGGAGAGAGATGGGAAGAGAAGCAGATGGTTGCTTCTCATGTGTTCCCTGACCGGGGATCGAACCCGGGATGTCCACACACTGGGCTGATGTTCTATTACTGAACCAACCAGCCAGGGCTGCTGGGGTCATTTTTCACAATGGGACACAGAGAGGACCCTTAATGTTGTTATGTTCCTCCCTATCACACCTGTATCATATTAAACTATAGTTTTCAATGAAAATAGCTCCCTTCCTGGAGCAGGTCTTCTATCTAAATTCTTTTAGTTAGGAGGTTAGGGGAAGGTCAAAGTTTCTTTCTGAGTCTTTTGTTTCTTAAAAATAACCATCTTAATTCTTAATTTAAATGTCACTTCCTCAGTGAGGGCTTCCATGACTGCTCATCTTAAAATTATTCTCCCCAAACTTATACCTGATAGTCATAGAAGTCTTATTTCCTTAATAATAATTCCCACAATGGATTGTTTGTTAATAGTTATTTTCTGTATCTCTATTAGATTATAACCCCTGAGAGAGATAGGCCTGCCTCCTTACCCCCTCTATGCAAATAGTGAAGAAGAAAAAAAAAACCAGCTTAAAATAATCAGTATCCCAAAAGGTGTATTTTGGGTGGCAAACTGCTTCCCTTCATGGGTCAGCAGCACAGGTGACAAGCTGGATTTGTGATTAGTGTTTCAATGGGGGGAGGTGCAGTCTTGGAAGGCTGAGACCGTAACCTGTTGGATCTATACTATCTCCAAGTAGATAGTGTCCGAATTGAGTTCAATTTGTAGCAGACCCTTTCGGTGTCCGCTGAGAACTGGAGGATTATCTGGTGTGGGGAAAACCCCCCACACTGGGCGATAAGAAGTTTCAGAAGGGGAGTGTTGTGTGGAGTGTAGAGGAAATGGGGTTTCATATTTCTACTGGACAGCACTGGTCTGTAAGCATGGGAGAAGCTCAGCACAAACACCTCGGGAAGCAGAGCAGGACCCCCTGGACCTCCCAGCTCGTCAGTTCCCAGTGAGGTTGCTCAGAGGAAGCTGCCCCACCACACTGCCCGGAGTGAGCCAGGAACCTCGGGTCCAGAGAGTCAGACTCTGCCCCGTGGGGCTGCAACCAGTGCTAGGGTGTGGCCAGGCCTCTGGGATGTGATTCACATCAGGCCTGTCACATGCTGCCTGGCAGTAACCCCTCCGTCTGACTGCGTCCTCCTCCCAAGGCCCCTGGCCTCCCTAAGGAGTGTCAGTTCTGCAAGGGCAGGGACTGCATGCCATTGCCTTTCCTTTCTTGGCAATCTCCCCAGGCCAGGTGGAGGCCTGGAGGTCCACCTTCCTGAACGTCTGTCCTGTCCATTCCCTGCTGCGAGCTCTGGCCTAGGCCCTGGTCACCTGCCTGGACCGCGACAGGAGCCTCACATCCGCTCCCAGCCTTCTCACCTGGCCCTCCGCCCTGCACCTTGGGTTATCCTCTCTGGAAGAGCTTCCAGTGGTGGGCGAGGCCCTCCATGACAAGCCTGTCTCGGTTTGGCTGACAGTGTCACCTGGGCGGGGTGCCGGGAGGGGGAGTGCGCATCTGCAGACCTCTCTCTTCTCTATGTTACCTATTTCTACTTTGATGGACATTTCACAGTGGACTGGAGTTGCATTTGTAATCAGAAAAAGGGAACAGTTAAAAACACCCATAGGCCCTGGCCGGTTGGCTCAGCGGTAGAGCGTCGGCCCTGCGTGCAGGAGTCCCGGGTTCGATTCCCAGCCAGGGCACACAGGAGAGGTGCCTATTTGCTTCTCCTCCTCTCCTTCCTCTCTGTCTCTCTCTTCCCCTCTCACAGTGAGGCTCCATTGGAGAAAAGATGGCCCGGGCGCTGGGAATGGCTCTGTGGCCTCTGCCTCAGGCGCTAGAATGGCTCTGGACGCAACAGAGCGATGCCCCAGAGGGGCAAAGCATCGCCCCCTGGTGGGCATGCCGGGTGGATCCCAGTTGGGCGCATGTGGGAGTCTGTCTGACTGCCTCCCCGTTTCCAGCTTCGGAAAAATGAAAAAAAAAAACAAAAAACACCACCCATAAACACACACAGCATATACCTTGTATATGCACAGATCAGCTCAGAAAGGACACCCAAGAAACAGGTCAGGCCATGGTTGCTTCTGGGGAGAACTGGGCAGTCAGGGGCAAGAGATGAAAAAGGGATTAAGCTTTGTGCTGTTAGAATTTACCATGGGCCGATGTAAAAAACAAAGACTTCAACTTATCCTTAGAAGGCATATGCAAACCCCCCACTTAAACAGTCAAGGCCAACTCCTCCTAGATAAAGTCCAACCAACTCTCTTTAGCCTGGGAAATCAGCTTTGAGGATCTGAGCCCTTCTACCGCACCCACATCAGCTAACTAGCATTCTCCAGCCCCACCTGTATGCACCGGGCTGGCTCCAGCAACCTGACCTGGAGGAGTTTCTTCGCCTAATGGAAACCTCCTCCCCCCCCCCCCCCAACATCTGCTTACATAGCATCTGATCTCAGCATTGAGGCTTGGCTCAGCATTGCTCAAAAATTTTTTTTCTTGACAGAAACAGAGGGACATACAGGGATAGGCAGGAAGGGAGAGAGATGAGAAGCATCAATTCTTTGTTGCGGCACCTTAGTTGTTTACTGATTGCTTTCTCATATGTGCCTTGACCGGAGGGCTACAGCAGAGCGAGTGACCCCTTGCTCAAGCCAGTGACCCTGTGCTCAAGCCAGCAACCCTGCATTCAAGCTGGCAACCTCAGGGTTTCGAACCTGGGTCCTCCGTATCCTAGTCTGACACTCTATCCACTGAGCCACCACCTTGTCAGGCACATTACTCAGATTTTTGCCTGGCTAATTCTTTAGCCAGGAGAGAGAGGTGCTGTCCTGTGCACTGTAGGACTTTAGAAGCATCCCTGGCCTGACCTGTGGTAGCGCAGTGCATAAAGCATCGACCTGGAAATGCTGAGGTCGCCAGTTCGAAACCCTGGGCTTGCCTGGTCAAGGCACATATGGGAGTTGATGCTTCCAGTTCCTCCCCCGCTTCTCTCTCTCTGTCTCTCCTCTCTAAAATGAATAAATAAAATTAAAAAAAAAAAAAAAGAAGCATCCCTGGCCTCTACTCACTAGTGCAGTAGCATTTCTTACCCCTTCCCCAACTGTGACAACCAAAACTGCCCTCAGACATTGTCCCGCCATGTGGCACTTATCACACTGGTCCAGCGTGAACTGCATTTGGTTCTTCCTGCCCCCACTGCTGACTACAGGTTGCCTGGAGGCGGGGACCTGATTCCTGCTGAAATCATTCAAATCCCTGTTCCTACCCCTTCCTTGTATGACCTTGGGCCAATTACTTGACCTGAGTCAGTATTTTCTATAAAAATGAAATAATAGCTCTACCCCAGAGGTGCTGAGTGCTGACAGGCACAGTGCCCAGCTCATAGCAAGGGATGGATAAATGCTAGCTTCTGTTATATTAAATGCCCCGAGTTGTTCGTGCCACAAGAAGAGTCTGTCCAGGGTATCACAGGGGCCACCAGAAGTTTGGAAGCTCTCTGTTCTCCGATGTTCACGTTTGCAGGCAGGGTAACCTGTGAAGGCTTCAGAAAGGAGGCGGCATCTGATACAGATCTGGGTGGATGAAGAAATGTGCACCAGGCAGCCGGTGCCTGGCTCATACATATGGGTTTATGGAATATACAAATGATACCAAGACCACGTCGTTTGGGAAATAGACCCTGAGTCTCCTAACAGCCTTTCTTGCCAATCATGGGCTCTTAAAACCTCTCCCCGCAGACACTCGCCTCGACATGTGCAAACTCACCCACCCAAACATCTCCTACTCCATGGTGTGAATGACTTTTAATAGAAGCTCTCCTGTTTCTGTCTGTCCCTCACTCCAGAGACATCCGGGACAGGGTGACACAGTGTAGTGTCCCTCCCCCCCCCCCCCAGCGCTGGTCAAGTAGAGAATAGAGCTGTGGCATCCATGCCTTTCCTGTCTTCCAGGTTTGCTGAGTCACCATCTCCAGGGGACAACGCTTTGCTCCCATGACAGGAGCCAGGAAAGAAGGGGCTTCAGCAGGCCCAGGTCTGGATGGGCCTGGAGTCTGATCCAGTCTCTGTGGCTACCCTGACGCTGAAGCAGAAGGCCCTGGGGCTGCAGCTTTGCCTGGGAGAGGCTCTGAGGTGTGGCTCCGTGTCCCTAGAGTCTCTCTGGGCAGCCGGGGAAGTGCTGCTCAAGTGTCACTGATGGAAGAATCAGAGAAAGGGGGACTGGGTTTTCAAGGAAGACAAGTGGAAATGGATGAGTTGGTACAACGCAGTGAAAGTGAACAAACAGCCTCTCCCGGGGCTGGGTCCAGAGCACCAGGAAAGCACCAGGAAAGCCCCAGCCCAGGAGGTGTCCTCGCCTCGGGCCTATGGCCCGACCTCTCCAATGGCGGCCCCAAGAGCAATGGGAGGTCAAGAACCTGGAGGTTGGACTGGGTTCCCTGGGACCCCAAGGCCCCAGAGGCTGCTGGGCAGTGGTTGTTGGCAGAGAGGAAAAGGTCCGAGGCGGCTGGGCCTGGCCAATTAGGGATCGACGAAGGAGACAGCGATGTAGCGGGTGCCCTTGGTGGTGGGGAGCCCCTCGTGGTAGTGCGTGAGTCTCCCGGGGTGCATGAGGGTCCAGCCCTTCCGTGGGGCTCGGACGGAGCAGTTGTAGCGCAGGAACCGACAGCCCCCACCCTAGGAGATGGGAAGTGTCAGTTTCCCAACAGGAAGTGTCAGTTCCCCAACAGGAAGCTGGGCCCTTCCCCCACCGCCCCTTATTCTCCCATCTGAGCCACTACAGCCAAGCAGCCCTCCACACAGCCTGCCAGGGATGCTCTGTGGAGTGACGGCCACAGGCTGGCTAAGGAAGTCACTCAGCAAAGACTGAGTGATCAAAAGCCAGGCAGCCTGGGCAAATGTTGGCCACACCCTTTGCCAACTTTGTGACCAACCTGAGCCTCAGCTGCCCCTCCTGGGAAATGGGCACTAAATTGCACAGGGTTGTGAGAATTCAATAAGCTGATGATACAAGTAAGAGCTTAGGGCTGGGTGTCTCAACTACAGCACTAGGGACATTTTGAACCAAATTATTTTTCTTTGACTGTGGTAAAATACACATGACATAAACTTTACTACTATGACCACTTTGAAGTGCCCAGTTCAGTGGTACTCAGTCCATTCATACTGTTACACAGTATCACTCTACGGGCTAGATAATTCTTTCTCACGGGGCTGTCTGGACATCCCTGGCCTCTACCCACTCGATGCCAGTAGCGAAAATGTCTTCAGATATTGCCCCTGGAGGGCAGGAGGGCAAAATTGTCCCCTGTGAGACTCTATGGTACACTATCAACTCTCAAAAAAAGTAGATGCCTTTTATGGGTGTCCTTCACAGTACCTAACCTGGGACTGAGTCCCAAAACACTCTTTAAAAAGAGTAGCTATGGAGTCAGTGAATGGATGGATGAATGGCTCCAGAGCTGACCGCACCTAGAGGCCTCCCCTGGGGTCCAAAGGCCCCCAGAACTGCCCCTTCCTCACCCCTATGTCTTCCTGATTTCCCCAGATTGCCCCTCCAGCCACAAACCTCTGTCCCATACCCAGACCATCCCTGGGTTTAGTCATTCCCAAGGCAGCCCCCTTCCAAGAAGGATGCCACTCCTAAACTCCTTATTACCTACAGCTATCAATCCTTGAGTCCTGACTATGGGGCCACATAAGCAATTACACGGATGAGCTCATTTCATTCTCACAACAACTCTGTGAAGGACGCTCTTAAGTCTTCCCATCTAAGGCATGAGGGAACGGAGAAGCCAGGAGATCGCCTGAGGCCCAGAGCCAGGCGGGAGACAGGACGCAGGTCCAGATGGAGTGGCTCCAGACCTCCCAGGCTCCTGCCAAACTGTGCTCTGCACGCACCCTCCCAGGAAGCCTGCCCCACAGGCCGGTGCCCTTTCCCCCTGGTTCTCTGGAGCCCGGGTGCTGGCGTGTCCTGGGCATCTCAGCTCCAACCACCCTGGGGGCGGCTCACCAGCCAGCCCTCCCTCCTGCTTGCCCCCTGGGCCGGGGTGGCCCCCGCTCACCTCGTAATCCACTCCAACCCTGTTCAGGGCGATGTTGATAGTGAAGGTGGAGGCGTCGTGGTGTGGCATCAGCGAGGGCTGCTCGTCGGGCTTGTAGCGGACGACAAAAGCCAGGTCGAACTGGGCCTGTGCCAGGCAGTGACACGGAGAGCCAGTGTCAGAGGCCACGAAGGCCAGGGAAGACTGGGGTGTGCAGAAGGCCCCTCATCCCAGCTGCTGGGACCTCGGCTCCCTGGGGGCAGGTGTGTTTAACTCCGTGTTCTCCAGTTTCTAGCATAGTACCAATAAAACAGTGGGGAGGAAAGAAGGACAGAAGGGAGGGAGGAGAGAGAAGGAAAGGGAAGGAAGGGGAGGAAGGAGAGGAAGGGGAGGAAGGGGAGGAAGGGGAAGAAGGGGAGGAAGGGTGGAATGAAGGAATCTAACCCTCACAACCCTTTCGCCGACTCTCTAGGTTGGTGACCCTTTGAGGGCACGGCCCAGGTAGAGCCAAAGCAGGCGTTCGGAGAAACACATCTGAGCACGGAAGGGGCTGAGTGAGGGGGATACAAAGCCCAAGAGGCAGCCAGCAGACACGTGGTGAGGGAGCCAGAGGGAAGCCAGGGAAAGAAGGGCATGCCAGTCGCTGCCTGGGGGCTGTCTGCTGAGCTGGCCTGGGAGTCGCTGATGCAGGGGTTAAGGACACAGAGACACAGAGGACAGAATCCTACGGTCACGTGATGTCAGGGACTAGAGGCCAAGCAGTCCTACCTCCGCTGGCCCCAACACCTGAAAGAGGGAGACTTCACTCCCGCTTGGACCAGATACTCAGGCCTCTGCCCAAGCTGGGAGCGTGTCTCTCCCCTTTCCCCACCCCCCGTCCCTCCCCAGCCACTCCACCCCTGCCTGGTCCTGGAGGCTCCCCAGGTCTGCCCACCCTGGTGTAGTAGCCGGGGTAGAGCTTCTCTGTCATGGGGGCGATGTACTCCACCAGGAACTTGTGCCACTCCCGCTCAAAGCTGATCTGGTTCATGTGGATGTCAATGGTCGGCACGTTTTCGTAGCCGCCCTGGATGCGGTTGTCCTGCAGGCGACCCAGAGAGGGCGGTAAGCTCCTAAGACGGCCCCCGGATTCCTGCTGCCCAATCCCCTCCCCTTGACCTTGAACCTGACGGGATAAGTTCGGCTAGAGGGCAAAGGTGAAGGGGTTTTGCAGGTGTAATTAAGGAAATTAGTCAATTGACATTGGTTTAATCAAAGGGGACACTATCCTGGGTGAGCCCTTTAAATGAGGATCTTAAAGAGAATCTTCCCGCTGGCCCGGAAGAAGCAAGTCACCATGAGTTCTACAGCTACAAGGAAATGAATTCTGCCACTGTGAGCCTGAGATAGGACCCCGAGCCTCAGATAAGCACCACCTCTGGCGGACACGTATCACAGCCCTTTGAGACCATGAGCAGAGGACCCAGCTAAACCACACCCACACACCCAATCCACAGAAACCCAGAGATAATAAATGGGAGTTGTTTTAAGCCGTTAAGCTTGGTGGCAATTTGTAGCATAGCACAGAAAACCAATGCAGAGGACCACAGGCTAGTTCAGACACCAGAGCCCCAGGGCTAGCCCGGTCACTGGAGCACAAGAATTAGCCAGAGCCCAGAACGCATGGGCTATGCCAGTGACTAGGTTCTGGAGAGTAGCTCAGCCTCCAAAGCGTGTGGATTAGGCAGGTAAGCAGAACCACAAATCAGTCAGTGGCCAGGTGAGAGTTGGCCGGTCTCAGACACACAGACCCAGAGACTCATGTGCCTTTAAAGAGTTCCTGGACTTTCCGAGATGAGTGCAGGTCTGGGACTCCTCCTTCAGCAGAACGCCATGTGCTTCTGCTGTCTGGTGATGCCACTTCCTGATTCTTCCCCTTCCACACTGGTTCCTCCTCCCCCCCATGCCATGCCCAAGCTGGGAAGGTAGCTCAATCACTCTAGTAGCAAACCAGGAACTGGAAACCTAGCACTGTAAGATTAAGGTAGCTCAAAGTCACCCAGCGGCAATTTAGGGACCAGCACTCCATCTGTGTCTCAATCCTCAACTCGGGAGTGCCTGCAGGCACCGCCACCAGCACCCTGATCTAAAGAGTCCCAGGGAGGTTGGCCAGCTTGCCAGGAAGAGCCCAGAAGGTGGGCAGAGAAGAGGGGTGGCCTCCCCCCGGGCCCCAGTCCAGGCACCTGGAGCCCCCCACCTTGTTATTTCCTAGAGACCACTGGCCGAAATGCTCCATCTCCTCCACCAGCTCATCACAGGCCGTCTCCGTGAAGATGGGGAACCAGTAGACATCCGGGCAAGGCTGGGGAGGGCGGGGACTCAGTCACGGGGGTCCGGAGTGGCACCACTTCATCCTCCCCCTGATCCCACCGTCTTCTGAGGAACCCACCACAGGGCAAGACCCCTTATGTGGTCCATGCCCTACCCCACCCTGACCTGAGAGCCCTCCAAGCGTCCCCACGAGAGTCCCCAGGGAACAGGGTCTCAGTGAGATGCTGAAGGAGGAAGGAAATAGAGCTCAGAGCTGGCCAAGATCACAGAGCTCCCAGTGCAGGGCCAGAGCTGGCAGTGCGTGGGCATCGAGGGGGCAGAGGCCCGCTGGCTCTGGGGGAAGCAGTGGAGCACCCACTTCTCCTGGCCCACGGGCCATGGTCTACAGCTGAGACCACATTTAAGGCCCTGAGGGCCTCTGCAGACTCCTGCTGCAGAGTGCCAGCAGGAGGAAGAGGCCCCCTGCTGGCCCTTCCCTGACCTCTCCAACCCCCCCAATGCCCCCCCCCCCCGTGAGCCAGTTTCATTGCTCTGCCCTCGGTTCCCCCGCAGCAGGTGTCTGGCGTAAACCCAGGAGCTCTGTTCCCAGGGGGTGCCCAAGTCCTCACCGTCTCCACCAGCTTCCCCGCCAGTGCCTTGGTGTAGTTCTCGTGGATGTACTTCTCCTTCCAGTCCTGTGGGGAGGGAGGAGGGGGGAGTGGGGAGCGGGCTGGGGTCCTCGGCCTGGCCTCAGCCAGCTGGGATTCACCCTTCGCTCAACTCCATGGCATGTTCCAAGGGGGGCTCCTCCCCCCGGGCCACACACAGTATAAGTGAATGTGTGCTTGCCTGGGTGTGCAGGTTGCCCTGTGCCCGCTAGGTACACGTGTTGTTTGAGCACAAAAGTGCACACAGGAGCTGGTGTCTGCATATGTACATACACATGTGTGCGTGTGTGTGCAGGTAGAGGCATGTGGCTACATCAGCCACAAGCTCACAGTGTCTAGGAACACTGTCACAACCAAGTCACAGCTGATGGGCCTCGGACTCCTAGACTCTCCTCCACTAGATGGCGCTGCTGCTCAAAACGCCCTCCTCTCCCTACCCAATTCCAGCCCCACAGGCCCTCTGGGGTGGAGGGTGGCAGGTGGACCACAGGGTCCCAGCTGTTGTCAGGTTCAGAGAGGGAGGCAACTCAGGCTACAGGATCACTGGGGTCCCTTCTACTCCTACCCCTGCACACCCCTCCAGAGCCTTACCTCAGGATTGCTGAACACCTCCCAGAGGTCATTGTGGAGGTGGGTGGTCTTGTAGTTGTCCAAGGTAAGCAGGTGGCCAAAGGTATGCCGGTTGGTCAGGAACATGAACACATTCTGGGGAGGGCAAGCCAGATGAAAGAGACCCTCCCCCGCCCCTGCATGCTCTGGGAAGGGGCATGACCGCAGCCTCCTCCGCACACCAGGTTCGAGTTCATAAAATTAGAGGACCAAGTTCAGGTTACCCCATGTCCCCAACACCTGGCCCAGACCTGACACTGGGGATGCAATCAGGGAAGCCTTCCTGGAAGACTGAGAGGGAATTAGAACAAGAAAAGGATGGTGTTCTGGTCCTGAATTTTGGGGCACAGGGAAACATTGACATGCTGCCACATTTTTTTGAAATAGCCACAAAAAAATAGAAGGCAGGGCATAGGGACAGGGTAGTGTGTCTCTTGGGCACATTACTTGGAGTATGCTTAGATGGAAAGTTTAGTTTTCTTTAAGCACTGTTGAAAATGCAAATAAAATAAATGGTGAGAAAACCGGGTCTGCTAAAATGATCCCCAGAGACCCCAGGACCAGCCTGTGTGCCAGTGCCCCTACGGCCCCCATCAGGCCCTGCAGCCCTTGAGCAGCCCTGATGGACCCTCAGAAGCTCCAGGGCCTATGGTGACAAGTCAGCCCACATGGTGACAAGTCAGCCCACACTCCCTGTCAACAAGGCCTCCTCTGACTGCCCACCCACGGCTGACCTGCTGCCGGATGTTGGCACAGAAGGACATGTCGGGATCCAGCTTGCTGTGGTGGAACAGGTCTGTCTGTTGCAGCTCAGCCCGCAGGGCACTGCCCTTGATCAGGTAGATGTTTGAGATGTAGGGCACATTCCAGACACCACTGATGGAGAGAGAGGAAGATGGAGGGGCCAATGGTGAGGGGCCAAGGGACGGGCATGATAGTGCTGATCTGATTCTCCTATTCTGGGCAATGGGCCCAGGATTATTGTTGGGAAGTCCTCCTATGTGTCTGACTGCAGTTTTCCTTGCTTCAGGTTCAGCAGGTATTTGAGGGCAACAAGGACAGGAATACTGGGGAGGGCCGTGATGCAAGGCCAGGAGGAAGACAAGTGAGGGTCCCCCCCATCCTGCAGGTACTCACACACGCCGCCCCTGCACGATGTCCACGTAGTCCTCGGAGCGGGCGTAGTAGCCATCTGCACTTAGTGCCCCCCAGAAGTTCGACCACAGCCTCCCATGGCGGGTCATCAATGGGGCGATGACGTTCCTAAGTTAGGGAGCATCTTAGAGGGGTCCCGCTGCCCAATAGGAGTTTGGGCAGATCTAACTAGCTGCGAGGAAGGGTGAGGTATGCATTTCAACCTGCAAGCACCTCCCTGGGGCAGGGCCTGGGGGGGGGTCTGGTCCCCATAAAACCTGCTCCCTCCCACAGGGCAGCCAGAAACAGAGGGTGGGAAGGGGGTGGCTTAGGGCTCGCAGCAGGGAGGAGAGACATTCTGGACCACGACAAGGTTTCCAGGTAGCGGCAAGCCCAGGGTAGCAGGTGAGGCCAAGGCAAGGAGGAGGAGAAAGGCAGGGGAGGGCTCCCAGCCCGGGCCTAAGCCTATCATGAGCAGTGCTGGGCCGGGAGTCATACTCTGAGGGCCCACCTGCCCACTTGCTGCAGCCCACCCACAGTAGCCCACCCACTGCAGCCCACCCACTGCAGTCTACCCACTGCAGCCCACCCACTGCAGTCTACCCACTGCAGCCCACCCACAGCAGCCCACCCACAGCAACCCACCCACAGCCTCACTTGTTCTGTTCAATCAGCAGCCGCAGGATTTTGGGCTCGGTCAAGGCCACATCGGCATCCACGCTAAAGTAGTAGGTGCAGCCACGGTCCTGCCGGCACAGGTCCCTGCAGGCGGGGGGATGCAGGGTCAGTGAGGGTGGGGGCTCCAACGCCAGCCCCCCCCACCCAGTAGTGCACAGCCACCCTGCAGCTGCACTCTCCACCCCTGCCCACGCTGTGGTCAACAGGTACCAGCCGGCCAAGGTACCTGTTGTCCACACTGTCTTTAGAGAGGTCGGGCCAGCCCTGGCGCAGGTTGGGACAAGCAGCCTCTAAGATCCCTCCCAATTCCAAGATCCCAACACCAATGCAGACCCCGGACTCTCAAGATAAAGGCCCAGAGCTTGACAACTGGTATCAAGTGCCCCAAAAACCCTGGTACTGGGGAGAGCATGGCCCACACACAGGTCTCTGCACTGCCCAAAACTGGTTCTGCCTTCCTACAGGGCGTCTGGTAACTTGTACCAAAGCCTGAACATTGTTCATCTGGTCCAGGGGGCTCCGTAAACTATGGTCCACGGTCCAAATCCAGCCCACTGCCTGGTTTTGTGTGGCTCGTGAGCTAAGAATGGTTTTACATTTTTACCTGGTTGGGGCAACCAATCCTAAGAAGTTGTATGCAAATTATATAAAATTCAAAGTTCAGTGTCCATAAACAAAGTTTTGTTGGAGCCCGGCCACGCTCATACATGCCGCCTCAGCAGTGGAGAGGCCGCGTCTGAGCCCACAAAGCCAGTTCACACAGCCTCACTACCTAGTCCACTGTAGGAAGGCTCTCAGCCATGGATCTGGACAGTCTACTTCTCCTATAGTCAACACAAATTACTGTGCCTGTTTTTGTTGTTGTTGTGTTTTTTAAATAATAAAGGGGAAAAAAATCAGAGATTGTTTCTCTAGTTGTCAGCCTTAATCGACTCCTGGCCCTCCAGTCCTCCCTCTTCCACTGATTTGCTTCCTAAACACTAAGGACACTGCTCAGCTCCAGCCAGTGGCTGGATAGAGACTATTTCCCCATTTGACTGATGGAAATACTGAGGCCCAGACAGGGGCAGGAACTGACCGGAGACCGCACAGCCTTCTGAACTCCTGTCTCCCAGTCTGGTGCCCCTGACATCAGGGCTCCTCCGCCCATCCCTGTCAGCAGAGATACCCACAGTCCCCTGGGCCCCCAACTCACGCGCCCATGTTCCTGGCATCAGCGTTCGCCACCCGCACCTCGGGGCCTATCAGTTTCATAGACTGGTACTCGCCACCGTGCTCTGCCAGGAACTGCTCCACCTGAGCCTTGTGGTGGTGTTCCTGGGAACGGGGGTGTGTGGGGTGTGTGTGTGAGGATGCAGGTCCCACCCAGAGACCGCAGCTACTTCTGCTACTGCAGGCTGCTCCCCTCATTCCTGGCATATCCCTGGCCACCTGTTTCCCTAAACTCAATACATTCACCCGTGCCAGGTCTTCTGCCTGGAGAGCCCTTCCCTGGCCATCCTGTAACTCTCTTCCCTTGACCAAGCCAGGCCTCTGTCACCAGGACAGTGCCCCCAACCCACAGGCCCCACAACCAGAGTCGCTGATTCCACTGGTCTGGGGTGGGGCCCGGGATCTGCTTTGTTACACTCTCAAGTTTAAAAAACAAAGCCCACACCTGGGGCTGCTTGCATGGGGAAGCGGAAGAGCAGGATCTTTAGAACCAAACACAGGGTTTCGAGCGAAGCCCGGCCCTGCTACAATTAGCTGTGTGGTCTTGGACAAGTCACTTCACCTGTCTCGGCTTAAGTTTCCTCCCTTGTAAAAAGAAAAGGCGACCATGCCTCCCTCATGGGTCACTGTAAGGCGTCAACAAGTCAGATGGAGCACACAGTAGGTCTTCAAATACTGCCTGTGACACTTCTCTTTTTCTAACCAAAGTCACAATTCATAGGGATGTTGTTCGATGTCTCCAGGGAAGTTGGGAGCCTCCCAAGGGCAGGGCCTATATCCTTCTGCTGTCTCCAGGTGGCACAGGTGAATGAATGAATGTCTGTGATATCAGCAGAGAGCTGAGCTGACTGTGGGGACCCAGGACCCTGGGGTTGGGGTGCAGGCTCTCCGGGCTAAGAGATCTCAGGATGGCGTGACCCTAGATGAGGCAGCTGAGAAGACACTAAGAAAGGCAAGTAGCCTTGAGAACAGGTAAGATTGAAGAGCGCACCTGGGCTCTCAGTTGGGAACACTGGGAGGGGTGGGACTTGATCCAACCAGGAAGGAGAGGCAGGAAAGGGAGGGAACCAGGAATGCCGATTCTGGGCCTGCTTCCCACAGAGCTGCAGGCCCCGGGCCTTCCCAATCCCCAGGAGATACTCAAGGAATGGAAACCAATTTGACTATCATCAGGTCAAATTATGAGAGACTGTTCGGGGCTGGGAGGGAGACAGTAACGATGACAATGGCTACGGCTACGAGCACTCCTACGTGCTGCCTACGTGCCAGGCACTCTTCTGCAATGCCTCTCATGCCGACTGGGGTAAGCCTTGCAGCAGCTCCATGATAATAACTGTCTGCACGGTTATTATCCCTATTTAACAGACGAGAACACTACAACACAGAGAGGTTGAATAACATGCCCACGGTCACACAGCCACTATAAGCAGTGGCATTGGAATTCAAACTCAGCCAGTCTGACTCCAGAGTCAACCCAGTCATTTGGGGATATAGCCCACTGCTCACTTCCATTTGGCCCAGATAAGCCTGGTTCAGTCAGTTCCTCAGAGGTCTCAGGCCACCTTGTGAGGCTGGGCCCTTGACCCAAGTCATACCAAGTCAACCCCACCAAACACCTCCTACTCACATGGTTGTGAATGAAAAGTCGCATCCGTTTCCGGGGGTAGTGGAGGCGCAGGAGCCGCTGGAAGAACAGGGACAGGAACGGCGTGGGCTGTTCGATGAACACGCCAACCAGGACTGTGGGTAGGGCTTCATCCTGCATGAAGAGGGGGCAGCAGAGTCCAGCAATGTCCAGTCACTGATCGGCCACCAAGCCCCTAGGGTGGCCTGCGGGATCCAAAGCCAGAGACATGAGGACCCAGCAGGGAAGGGGCCTGGGTCAGGGAGCTCTGAGCAGGATGTGCAGGGACAGAGGCACGGACTGGCAGGGAGGCAGGAGGATGCCCCTGCTGTGGACCGGGACAGCATGTGTCCTGACTCAGTACAAGGACCGGTTGATGGCAGGCTGTTGGGAGAGGTCGGCTGGCATGTGGTTTGAAGTGGGCCATAAATGAGGAGTAAGGTATGCGGGATGGGGGCGGAGCTGCAGGAAAGCCTGGGGGAAGCCTGGAGCCATGTGTAGTCTGGGAAGGCTTCCAGGAGAAGGTGCTAGAATGAGGAGGAGGAGGACGGAACCTCAGACAGGAAGGTAACCCCTTTACTTTCCACCAAGGACAGTTGTCTCTTCCAGAATCGCCCCCTGTCCCCCACCCCAGCTCTGACAGCCTTACCGCAATGCCCTTGAGGCTCCGCAGGCCCTCCTCACACACAATGCAGCCCGTCTCGAAGGTCCAGAAGCGCGGGATGTAGTTGCCCAGGTAGTTCAGCTGCAGCTGTGGGGGACGAGGATTCTGAGAGGGGCCAGGGCAGTCCCACCCCCCACAGCCACTGAGGTACATCTCCCTGGGCCCCTGGAGGACCCACACCCCAGCCATCTGCCACCCCTGAGGGAGTGGGAACGTGACTTTATTTTGGGTGAGGCTTGGAGGCAAGTGCATCTCCCTGGAGGTCACCACCACTGGAAGAGGACAGAGGGAGGACTTGGCACGCTCATGATTTTTATTCTGGATCATCTGAGAGCTTGTAAAAGGCAGATTCCTGGGCCCCACCCCCCTGAGATTCCCACTGAGCAGCTTTTGGGTGGAATTAGAAAATCTGGGTTTTGGCCCTGGCCAGTTGGCTCAGTGGTAGAGCGCCGGCCTGGTGTGCAGGAGTCCCGGGTTCGATTCCTGGCCAGGGCACACAGGAGGGGCGGCCATCTGCTTCTCCACCCCTCCCCAACTCCTTCCTCTCTGTCTCTCTCTTCCCCTCCCGCAGCCAAGGCTCCATTGGAGCAAAGTTGGCCCGGGCGCTGAGGATGGCTCTGTGGCCTCTGCCTCAGGTGCTAGAATTGCAACAGAGCAACGCCCCAGATGGGCAGAGCATCGCCCCCTGGTGGGCGTGCCGGGTGGATCCCGGTCAGGTGCATGCGGGAGTCTGTCTGACTGCCTCCCTGTTTCCAACTTCAGAAAAATAAAAAAATAAAAAAATAAAATCTGGGTTTTGAACACACTTCCCCTTCCTCTCCCTCCCTTGCATCTGATTCTGATTCGGGTGGTTGAGGACCTCACTCAGAGAAACGTGTTGTGAACCGGGAGCCAGTTCCCCAGGGGCCAGTCCATAGCTCCAGGAGTGTGGGGACAAGTCTGTCTCATTCATGACTGACTAGGCCTCATGCTCCGGGGCAAACATTCAATAAATGTTTCTTAAATGAAGAAACGAGTCTACTCTGGGGTGATGGAGGGTGGATGACTTGGGGTAGCTGATCCTAGGCCTGGATGAGGACAATGGCCTCTTTTGTGCCCTGTGGTCCAACAGGATGGACAAGGCATTGCCAACCACCACAGTAGGAAAGAAGACCCATGTTGAACTCAGATTTGAGATCAGTGCCAATGAACTCTCAGGGCCTAGGCGGATGGCGGATGGCCTTGGTCCCACGGAGAAGCCGACCCCCTCCCACTCTCCCCAGGGGCAGGGGCTCCTCCCTACCTTGGTGGGCCCATTGCCATGAATCAGGACTGGGAGGGTGTCGTAGGCCAGGTTCCGAGCTCGAACGTGGCCCATTTCAAACTTCAGCACAACCTCATCTGGGGGCGAGAAATCACAGGGCACTCCCATGTCAGACCCCAAGGCCAAGCTTAGGAGCCGAAGGGCTGGGCTCAAATCCCAGCTCTCAGCCAGCAAGCAGGGTGTGCCCTTGTGCCAGTCACTTCACCTCTCCTAGCCTCAGTTTCCTCATCTGTAAAGTGGGGATAAGAATGGAAGGGTTCCGTGCCCAGCAAGCACTCAGCACCACGCCTGACACAGGGTGAACACGGAATCCAGAGCAACCCATATTATTTATTGTGATTACTTAGTAAAGCTGGAAGCTGGGGGGGCGGGGCGGGGGAGAAAGTGAAGACCTGAAATGGCCCAGCTCCAGACACAGCTCAGGGTCTGGGAAGCACCTGCTATGACGGGCACGCAGGGGACAGGGGACACATCCTGTCCTGGTGGAAAGAGCCCCTGTGGCAGGGTCCTAATCCCCATGCTGGGACCCTGTTAGTCTGCACAGAACACAGGAAGCTCCCTCATTCAACAGTTATCAAAGGCAGATGGGCCTTTTCCAGGCCCGAGAAGACGTTGGGGAGAGAGGGCTTTGTGGTGGGTGATCCTGTGAGGGGAGCCCCTCTATACAAGCTCCTGGTCCACCCAAGGGGTGATTTGGACCTAACCTATTAACCCAGGTCCCCGAACTCCCAGAAACCACAGCAAAAGGGTGTGCTGTTCCCACACCTTCTCGGGAGAGCAGCCACACTTTCCTTGGATTCTCAAAGCTGTCCGTTTCTACCGTAACATCACCAGTAAGTGGCCTGGTCCAACCTTTTTTCTAAAGATGGGGAAACTGAGGGGCCCGGTGTGTGTGTATGTGTCTTGTCATCCAACAGCTAGTGACAAAGCAATGTTATCACCAGCCATGGACTTGGGGTCAGCCCAAGGGCATGCGGGGGTTTAAGGACCAACTGGCCTTCGCTGCCCAACTCCCTGCCAGGTCAGTCCCTGTCCCGGCCCAGGAAGCCTTCAGCTGGGAGGCAAGAGCACGAGGGAAGGGGGTGAAGCAGGCTCACCTGAAAGGACCAGGGATCGGGGGTGGGGAGCTGGGGGGCGGTGCCTGCTGTGTGCACTGCCCAGCTCCTGCCAGGCTGAGGCTGCTCTCGGCCCTGGTGCTGGGCAGGTTCTGCGAACTGATCTCACCACGCTCGTCTCTCCGCCCGCGGAGACCTACCGCTCTGCCCCAGGACTCCCAGGTGGTCTCTGGGGACCCAGGGATGGGGCGGGCGGCCTCCCAGCACAACAGAGAGGAACCAACCCTTTCTCCCCCTTGGGTTCAGTCCCTGCCTGGGATCCCATTCTCCTCACCACCCCTCCTTCCGTCCCTTCTCTGCGGGGGCTGCTCACCCAGGGCTCCATCCAGGTTCTGGAAGATGCGGCAGCGGTGGTCCAGGGTGATGTTGATCCGCTCCTGCGGGAGAGAGGGGACCAGGCTGCAGCAGGGCACGGCCCGGGCAGAGGGCAGGGCTCTGTCACACCCACTGTGGGCAGCCTGCCACTTCCTCTCCATACACCCGCTCTGCCTGGTCACATCAGGGCAGCTGCAATTCCCCGGAAGGCCACCCAGTGGCCAAGCCCCGGGATCTACTGGCCTAGTGGCTCCATTTACAGAGAACCAGGGGCTCTCGTAACTGGAAGGAGACAGGAAACAGCTGGTTCCACTCCAACCCCCACCCCCACCACCACGATAATAATGTACATTTATTTAACATTTTACTGTGTGCCAATCTTTATTCTAGGTATTATATATACATTATATATATAATACATACAGTAATTTAATCTGTATAACATCCCTCCGAGAAAATTTCATAGTGTGCCAATTACTATTTTAAGTATTATACATACAATTTAATCTGCACAATATCCCTATGAGAAAATTCCATCATCATTGCATTTTACAGATTTAAGAAAGAAGGCACAGAGCCTGACCAGGCGGTGGCACAGTGGATAGAACGTCGGACTGGGATGCGGAGGACCCAGGTTCGAGACCCCGAGGTCGCCAGCTTGAGCGCAGGCTCATCTGGCTTGAGCAAAGCTCACCAGCTTGGACCCAAGGTCGCTGGCTTGAGCAAGGGGTTATTCAGTCTGCTGTAGCCCCATGGTCAAGGCACATATGAGAAAGCAATCAATGAACAACTAAGGTGTCGCAACAAAAAACTAATGATTGATGCTTCTCATCTCTTTCTGCTCCTGTCTGTCTGTCCCTATCTATCCCTCCCTCTGCCTCTATTATTAAAAAAAAAAAAAAAAAAAGCCTGAGCTGTGGTGGAGCAGTGGATAAAGCATCGACCTGGAAATGCTGAGGTCATCGGTTCGAAACCCTGGGCTTGCCTGGTCAAGGCACATATGGGAGTTGATCCTTCCAGCTCCTCCCCCCTTCTCTCTCTCTCTGTCTCTCTCTCCTCTCTGTCTCTCCCTCTCCCTCTCTCTCTCCTCTCTAAAAATGAATTAAAAAAAAAAAAAAGACCAGGTTGACGGTTTCCTCTGCACAAGACCGACTGCTTCACTTCACCATTTCGTGGATGGTAAAAACTGAGGCCCAGAAGGGGAAGTGACTTATCCTAGGTCATACAGCACAGTGTGGATGGGGGTCGGGGGATAAGCCAGGCAGAATCCAGGAATTCTGACCCCCAAGAGCTCCCTGAGTTTCCTGTCTGCCCAGAGGATACTGGTCGGGTCTGGGGCTGCAATGGTCTGGTTCTGCTTTCTCCACTTGCTCCCCACTCCCCTTGATGACCCCCCTCCCCTGCCTGAGAGAGGCTCAATGCCTGTCAAGCTCCCTTAAGCCCCCAGCCAGAGTGGGGAAGGGGCAGCTCAGCCTCTCCACCACCTGACATGAGGTTGTCAATTCCAGTCGCCCGTTTGAGGATCCGTGAGGGCAGAGACACTGACTTTTTATCCTTACCATGTCCCTGCCCTGCACATGTCAGTGTCTCCCACACAGTGGGCACCCAATAAATATCTGCTGAATAAATGGGTGAATCAATTAATGGACAAATGGAAGTATCAAGGCCAATCCAGGGGTCCAGGCCCTGGAGGGGGATCCAGGATTCCCCAGCCCCACCTGCTCACTCTTACCCTCTTCTCCGGGTCCAAGAAGATCTTGGTGTAAAAGAGCTGATCGCTGTCACTGTCCTGGCCCTCCCACTCGGCCACCAGTTTTCTGAGGTTGGGGGCATAACCGATGAAGCCTGGGGTTGCACGAGGACACACAGAGACAATACTTAGCTTCCAGCCTCTAGGGTAGGGGCCTCTTCCCAGCCTCCCCTCTCCTCCAGCTCCTACTCCTTTACCCACAAGCCCTGTCTCCTCTCAGAAGTCCTCTTACATTGAGGAGAGGATGTCTACAGCCTGCCAGTTAGTGTCATTTGGTGACAAGTTCCCACTGAGCCCAGAGAGAAAGATCAATAGTGCCCCTAAATTGCGCCAGCTCAGGTGCTGGGCACTACACAGGCGGTAAGTTCCTGAAGACCAGAGTTGGTGGGCACAGGCGGGAGCCATTTTTCTAGAGCAGGGGTCGGGAACCTATGGCTCGCAAGCCAGATGTGGCTCTTTTGATTGTTGCGTCTGGTTCCCAGACAAATCTTTTTTTTTTTTTTAATTTATTCATTTTAGAGAGGGAGAGAGAAACAGAGAGAGAGACAGAGAGAGAGAGACAGAGAAGGGGGGGAGGAGCTGGAAGCATCAACTCCCATATGTGCCTTGACCAGGCAAGCCCAGGGTTTCGAACCGGCGACCTCAGCATTTCCAGGTAGACGCTTTATCCATTGCGCCACAACAGGTCAGGCTCCAGACAAATCTTTAATAAAAAAAATAACATGCCTCTCCAGGCGGTGGCGCAGTGGATAGAGCGTCGGACTGGGATGTGGAAGACCCAGGTTCGAGACCCCGAGGTTGCCAGCTTGAGCGCGGGCTCATCTGGTTTGAGCTAAAGCTCACCAGCTTGAGCCCAAGGTCGCTGGCTCAAGCAAGGGGTTACTCGGTCTGCTGAAGGCCCGCGGTCAAGGCACATATGAGAAAGCAATCAATGAACAACTAAGGTGTTGCAACGCGCAATGAAAAACTAATGATTGATGCTTCTCATCTCTCCGTTCCTGTCTGTCTGTCCCTGTCTATCCCTCTCTCTGATTCTCTCTCTGTCTCTGAAAAATAATAATAATAATAACATTAAAAATATAAAACGTTCTCATATATTACAATCCATTCATTTCCTACCGCTCATGTTCATGGTTGCGGGTGGCTGGAGCCAATCACAGCTGTCCTCCGGCACAACACCAAATTTTTATTGGATAATGCATAAGGTACACGGGTCGTTGTATGGCTCTCATGAAATTACATTTAAAATATGTGGCGTTCATGGCTCTCTCAGCCAAAAAGTTTCCCGACCCCTGTTCTAGAGTTATCCGGGAAACTTGGTCCAGAGAGGAGCAGAGGCTAGGCCGAGGCCACACAGCACATGTGGACTTAGAGGGGAAACTCACACAGGTCCCTGGCTATGGCACAGACTGGTGAGGAGAAGAAACATGGGAGAAGGTGGGCAGCCAGGGAGGGCCCGCCCCAGGGGATCCCTGTACCCCAGGGCCAGGGCCAGGCCATCTGGATTGTGCCAATTCTCTCAGCCTGTGGGGGAAAGTGGCTGTCAGGGGTGGCTCCCCCTCCCGTGGCTGGATAGAAATCAGGAATGAAGATGGGTTTGATTCTCCAGGCAGTGGGAAGTGACTGAGTGATGAGGATGGCTTTGCCTCTGGTTGCTGGGTGGGGCTGGAGGCTGGCAGAGCAGTGTGGAGACTGCTCTGGATGGCCAGGAGTTCAGTGAGGGAGTGGCAGTGGGTGTGGACCTCAGACAGCAGATTTGAGAGATCTCTGGAGATGGCGTGGTATGACCTGCCGCAGGACTGAGGTGGGGAAAGCAAGGGACAAATCGGGGTGATGCCCAGGTTTTGCCCTGTGCAGATGGGTGGCTGTCAATGAGACGAGGAAGACAACAGGGGGAGGGGAGACGTTTAAGGGCTAAAGAATCAGAATTCTACTCAGGACAGCCTGCGTTTGGTACCTGGGAGACATCCATGCGGGCATCAAGCAAGTGAGGAGCCTCGCAAAGGCAGTGGGTGGCGCCCCCTGTAGCCCCCCAGCCCCGCCATGCGCCCCTCACCTCCAGAGCCCAGGAACCTCTTGCCATCAGACACCGCCGGGTACTTGGCCTCCAGCCTGCGGTCTGGGTAGATGAGCTCCTCAGCTGAGAAGACCACCTGGCTCTTGGCCTGCCGGAACTTCTTCAGGAGCTCCCGGGGCCCCGATGCAAACACCACATCGTAGCTGCAGCCAGAGCCAGAAGCAGGCAGGGCAGAGGCCAGCAGGGGTGTGGTGAGGGCCCAGGACACCAAGCTTCTACCATCCCTCTCTTCCCACAGTCTAGGGAACGGATCTGCCATGCTGTCCCTGGCCCTGCCCGCCGTGTTTCCACCCCCGTCCAGGGCAGAGAGACGGTCCCCTTCATACTCAGAGCACGGCACGTCACACCCGGGCAGGTCCCCGTCCATCTTTTCACCAAGAGTGGGAATAGGCTATACACCAGAGGGTCTGTCCTGGGATGCACTGTTCCCCTAAAACTGTAGGCAACCTTAGCTAGAGCGATCTCCCCTCATCCCAGATGTCCTGGGAGGATCTTCATTTAAAATATTCTTTCATCTCTCTGCAGAGAGGACCCACCCGGGGAGCCCCTGGAACTGACCTGTCTGTGAAGAGAACGACCAGGTTCTCCTTGTCTGTATGCTTCTCCAAAGCTTTCTTCAGCAGCCGAACCTTCAGACCTCCACCAGCCGATGTCACCTTCTCTTCATTCCAGTCCTCTCCTAGGCCCAGTGCCTGCAGAGAAAGGCCCCTTAAATTTGGTCATGTGACTATGCCTGGCCAAGCAGAGTGTCCCATCCCTCCCCTCTCCCATAGTCATGGTTTGAGCATGTGACCCAAGCAGAGCCTATCAGTGTCTTCCCTGAGACTACTCTGTTAAAATTAAGGAAAGGCTGTCTTTTCTGCTGGGGTTGAGACACTGGGACACGTGAGTGTGGCCGGTGGTCATCTTGCCACCATGTAGAGCGAGTATGTCTGCAAATGAAAATAAACAGGGGCTAGAGATAAAAGACAAAGACTTTATCATGCTTGAACCCCTGGATCCAGTTACGCCTGAAGCACTCCTCTGCTTCAAATCACACTCATCTGACCTAACACACTTTCTTTCCGGATTAATGCTGCTAGATTACAAGTTGTGTAGGCAGTGACGTGGTCTGTCTTGTCTATCACTCCTGGTGCTTACCACTGTGCCGGACACAAGCAGGCACTCAGCACACACACTCAGCTCAATGGAGGAATATCTTCCCGCGTGCTCAGCACCACAGGCCACACGTAGAAGACACACACACATGACACAGATGGCCTGGGCATTAGCCTGTGTCTCTTCAGAGCAGTGTTTGTACAGGTAAGGCCTCCAGACTACGGTCATCCCGATAGCACCTGGAGGGAGTGCTGGGAACGCCGAGCCCTCTACGCTGGCCCCGCCCAGGGGAGCCTCTGCACACCAATGTGGAGCCCTCCTCTCCCCACACGGCTCCAGGCTCTGTCCCTACACCCTCCATCTCCAGCCCCCCTCCTACATTTCTTCCCTCTCTTGTTTTTCCTAACTCATCCCCATCTCTCAGGCTTCCAGAAGCTTCCCCTGTAGCACAAAGTCCGTTGGGAAACGGTGGACACCCAACTCCTGGACTCTCTCTCCACCCTTCGGCTGTCTCTGCCCACCCGGGGAGCCCCTTATCTGGATCTTGTGTTTGTGTGTTTGTTTGCTTGTTTGTTTTGTGTGTGTCTATGAGTTGGTTTATTGTTTTGGGGGGGTTTTTTTTGCTTAATCCCTTCGCCTTTTCCCCCACCCCCTTACCTGGATCTTATAATTGAAGAACTGGGCTGAGCGTTTGAAGCGTCGGAACCCCTCGGTCTCCTTTGTGGCCACCGTGAGGACTAAAAGGTTGTCTAGGGACAGAGAGAGGCACGGTGACTGGGAATGGAGGATGAGGACAGGTGAACGGCAGGAGCAGGTCACTGGTGTTGCCAAATCCCACAGGATGTGTCTCCATGCCCGTTACAGACAGGAACCCAGGGCCCAGGTAGGAAGGGAGCCACCTAAGACCACTCGGCTGGTTAGTGACGGAGCTGGGACATAACCTAGTTCTCCTGACCCTCCTGACCAAGATGACAGGGAGCGTCCAGAGCAGAGGCGTCCACATCTTGCATTGTAGGACTGGGTCTCTCTGGCTTTCGGGGGCTCTAGGCCAGGCACAGGGATAGAGGGAAGGATTCACTTGGAATGCTGAATGCCAGGAGGACCTCTCTGGCCCATGTCAGACAATGGTCCAGATACAGCCACCACCATCCACAGCTGCACCCAGGGCAGACATTGCTAATCAATCCCAACAGACTTTCTTGCTGAGCCTCACTTGTCCTTGGACTCTCCCAACACCGTGAGAACCAATGAGCTGGCCCGGAGCGGAAACAGACTTGAAATCCTGGCTGCTGACCAGAGCAGCTGTATTACCTTTTTAACAAGGGAAACTTCCCAGGCTCTGTAATGCAGCTTCACCTCTCCAGGGAAACCTATGGGCGACAACGCCCCAGAAAGCATTTCTGGGAGCCCTGAGGAAGCCCCTCCCAGACCACACTTTGAGGCTGCATCCTCTGAGTAGTGAAGGCTCCATAGCTGGCCTGCCTGGTCAGAATGCTAGCCCTGCTCCTTACCAGCTATGTGACCTTGGGCAAGTCTTTGAGCTTTCTTGCTTTCAGTTTTCCCCTTGTAAAACAGGGGTAATAGGGCTGCAGTTCCTTAGCTCAGCAGTTCCTTCAAGTCAAATTCACTTGTTAAAACAGGGAAAACAACGGTACCCACATCCCAGGGCTGCTGGACTAATTCCACGAGATCAGGCCAGTAATATCCTTGTTGGGATGCTGGTACATGCTAAGAGATATTACTAGTGTTGATTAATGAGAAGTAAATGCCTTGCTCTGGCATTCAAGGCCCTTGGTAATCAGCCTGATGATGTACTCAGTCCCTCCTCCTCCAGCCAGGAGTCTCACCTGCCAGGACTACCTCTCTTTGTCCTTTCTCTCACCTCCTTACATGTCCCAGGGCAAGAGACAGTGACATCTCTTACCTGCCACCACCTCTATGAAGCCTTCTCAGATCTTCCCTGACCTCTCTCTCTCCTTCCCACAGAGGTAGATCCTCACTTTGTAGTACTCATCATTGTTCCACTGGGTGACCCTTACTTCCCTGGGATGCAGGACTTAACACATTTCCAGCTGTACAGACCCACCAAGTGGCATGGCCAAGCCAGCCAAGGCAAGTGACTCACCTTCACCCCCACCCAAGGAAGTCAGGAGGAGCCTGAGCAAAAAGAACAAAGGGGTCCAGCCAGGCAGAGCTGGCTGAGCGAGGGGCAGGCTGCTGGCCCCAGAGCCGGGGCTGGTGCCAGGCGGCCCAGGCCGGGCTGGCAGGAATTTGCTGGGGCTGGGCCCAGGGACTTGGGGCAGAAGGGGTGGATTCACTTAGGCAGGTGTGGATAGGGGAGGCCTTACCACCTGACTCCAGGGTCCAAGAAAGGGGGGTGCTTCTCACCCTTAGGGAAGGGCTCCCTGTAACTCTTGCCAGGATTGTTAAGTCCCCTCTGTCCCCACCCAGGTGAAGAGAGCCGGAGCTGGCAGCTCTGAGGCCCTCTTGTTGTCCACAGGAGCTGCTAGGGACAGGAAGAGTGTCACATTTCATGGAAAGAAAAAAACAGCCTGTGTGTCTGTGTGAGATTCTGGATTCTCCATTAGGTCAGGGCTCCTGAAGTCAGGCGGCGAGGGCGGGGAGGGGGACGGGATGGTGTGTCTCCAGTCTCCTTTTTGGGGTTTCTGCTTCCAAATAACAATAACAATGATGGCTAACGTTTACTAAACACTTTCTGCTTGCCGGATTCTGTTCTGAGTACTTGGCACATACTAACCCAGCCCCCCCCCCCTTACAGTTAGGAGTCCAGACACAATCAGGTGGGCGGGGCCTTGGTGCTCAGAAACCGAATACTCCACAGTGAGGCCCTATAGGGCTGCCCAGAGCTTCGACTCAGCCTGCAGCGAGTTGGGAAAAAACCTCACCACGTGATGGGAGCTGGGGCCAGAGCCCACATGAGGCCCGACACTCAGGGCTTTCAGGGCTCCTGACCTGCTGCCCAAAGTCCAACCATGAATTCTACAGATGAATGACCCGATTCAGGGTCAGTAGAGATAAGCAAGACAGCAGAGTGGAGGGGCAAAGATAGATAGATGGACAAGTAACTTAGCTTCCCCGGGCCTGTTTCCTCATCTGTGAAATGAGAGTAATAATAACAATAATGAACCTTCCTTCAGAGACTCCTATGAGAGTTCAAGGAGCTCAAGTCCATAAAGTGCTCACTCAGCACAGCAGCTGGCCACAGAGCCCCACACAATCTTGTCATAGGGATGCTCCCCTCAGGAAGGAGCTACAGGAAGGCAGGTACCACCCAGGGGGACCAGGGATGGAGAGGAGCCCTTCCTGAGAGCAAGAATGATGCGGACAGGCTGAGACAGGGAGTTGGGGAGTGCAGACGCCTCCCCGGGGCCCTAGGAGAGGCTGAGAACTCAGGCCTCTGTGCTCCAGCTGATGTCCCCTCTGTCCCAAGCAATGCCAGCCCAGGCAAGGGACCGGATGGTCGGTGTGTGGCCTTGGCTCTCAAGGCATTGCCATGACATACCCAGTCAGCTCTCTGGGGAGATGGGAATGAGTGAAGCTCCTCCCCCAGCCTCCAAGCTCGAGCTGGGCTTGGCCAGAAGCCATACACTGGATCAGACAGAATGGAAAGTGATGGGATCCCCAGTGCCCAGGAGCCAACCTTGCTCTGGTCTCCTCAGACTCTCCCCTCCTGAGTCATACAAGTCCACCCAGGCCGCCTGACTCTGGGACATTTCCACCCCCTGCAGTGTAAGGGTGTGTCCCCGTAGCCCCATCCAAGCCCAGCTGACATCCCCAGAGCATCAGGTGTCAGCAGCTTCAGGCTCTGGTGGGTCCCTCCCTCTTTACACCAAAGCCTGCAGGGACAGGTGTGAGCCCTGGAAGAGAGCTAGAAGCCCCTGTAAAAGGGAGAAAGGGCCACAGTGTGTCTGGACTCTCCCGGATCCTCAGCTCAACAGAAATTTGCTTGTTCGGATGCTGCTTTGTTGAAGGCCTTTTTCAGACGCCCACATTGGTCTTGGGATTCTCCCAGGACAGGATAGTGTCTCCTCCCTCAGGCACAGGGCTCTCTGGGAACAAAGTGTCTCTCCCATCAGACTGGGCATCCACTGGGGAGAAGAGCTCTGCGTCCCCCTCATACTGGGAGCCCCTTAAAGTGAAAACGACTCATCTTTCTTGCCATGTGCCAAATCCATGTTTGGATAAGGGGTACACAACAGTATCTTCACCCCAAATCTCCATAGTAAGTCCCCTACCCCATCTCAGGCCTTGCTGCACCCCAGAGGGACACCTGGTGCCGTCCCTGCACCTGCCCAGCCCAGCCAGGGGAGGGAGGAGCGTCTCTGGGGGGGGGGCTGCTGGGGCGCCTCCTCCCTAACACCAGTGGGCAGCTTGGCCAGCACCTGCAGGAAAAACTGCCATTCCACTCTCTCCTATGGCCAGCAGGCTGAGGGTCTCCTGTCCGCGGGGTCTGGCAAAGCTGGGCAGGCTCCTCCGGGCAGTGTCTCCAGGCAACAGCCACCCCGCCCCCACCCAGGGTATGAGCAATGGGTCTGAGTCCCAGTCGGTGACTTTACTTTCAACCAGCTGTGGCAACCTGATACCAGGTGTTTAACCTTTCAGAGCCTCAGTCTTCCCATCTACAAATTGGGGCTAATGATCCCTTATTTATCAAAAGGGTCTGACTGGAGCAAGGGGGGCTCAGAGCCTCAACTTGAGAGCAGCGTGACATTGGCCCCATGCCTGGGGACCCACTGTCTCTTCTCTATCAATGAATGCTTATGATCTATTAGGCATTTTACCTGGGTTATCTCAGCGACACCCTGAATCCTGTACACTCTGTGGGGCTGACCTGTGTCTATTTTGTCCCCACCCATCACCTGCTGGGAGGCAGGGCACCTGAAGCCTTGTCACTGAGTTAGTCCCTCTCTGACTCACCTCTTTGGGCTTCACTGTGGGGGATTAGAGTATCTCTGATGGGACGGTCTGGGGTGGAAAGAGTTCCCATAAACAGAAGCAGAGGAATTCCCAGCAGAGGCCCAGGGAAAATAAAGGCTATTAGAGGGTTCTTGGCTCTTGGCCAGTGAGTGGACCCAGGCCACAGGCCCTTTGCACACACTACTAGCCCAGCACCTCCCTCACTGGATTTTTTTACCTATCTTACTGCTCTGCTGGGATACTGTAGGAAAGCTGGCAGTGCTGAGCCAGAAAATGCTTTTATGAACCAAGCATTGAGTTGAACTCTCATCAGCAGGCCTCATTCCTTGAAAGCGCTCTAGGAGTTATGGCCCATTTTACAGACTAAGACACCAAGCCTCACGAAAATCAAGCACTACTGGCCTTACCAGAGACATGTGGCATTGGACAGAATGTGGTACAAAGAAACACTCAAGAGGGCCCTGGCCGGTTGGCTCAGCGGTAGAGCGTCAGCCTGGCGTGCAGGAGTCCTGGGTTTGATTCCCGGCCAGGGCACACAGGAGAAGCGCCCATCTGCTTCTCTACCCCTCCCCTTCTCCTTCCTCTCTGTCTCTCTTCCACTCCCACAGCCAAGGCTCCATTGGAGAAAAGTTGGCCCGGGCACTGAGGATGGCTTCATGGCGCTAAAATGGCACTGGTTGCAATGGAGCAACGCCCCAGATGGGCAGAGCATCGCCCCCTAGTGAGCATGCCGGGGGGGGGGGAATCCTAGTGGGGTACATGTGGGAGTCTGTCTCTCTGCCTCCCTGCTTCTCACTTCAGAAAAATACAAAAAGAAAAGAAAAGAAAAAGAAAGAAAGGAAAAGAAATGGTGGCTCCCATCCCTTCCAAGAGTCTGCAAAACTTACTACCCTGCCCCCTCCAGCTCCCAGGTTCTCCAGGAAGGTGGGCCCAGGGAACAGAGGATCATGGAAGATGTGGCCAATTCAGATCTGTTTCCCAGGGATTGCTCCCCCTCCTAGTCTATGCCCTTCTGAAGCTCTCAAACACTCTCAGTGGGCAGCCCTAGAGGTGGCCCACGGAAGGCAGAGGAAGAGAGTAGCACCCACTCAGGATAATGGGCCCCGTATGAAATCCCATCTGCCTTAGGGATGTAGAAGGAACACTAGAGCCGGAGTCCAGAAGGCCTTGGAGCAACCACTCAGAGCTGGAAACCCCTGGACAGTCACACCGCACATCAAGGTGCTTGTTGACTCATGCGCAAACTGGAGAGAGTGAGACCCACCTGGCAGGGGCAGGGCAGACCACAGAGGATGTAGGTGAAAGTGCAAACAGCCCTGCAATGGGAACCACCCCTGCCACACTCCCACTCCACCCACCCCATCTGCTGGTCTCTCATTTGCATGATTCCTTGGCCTGAGCCAGGCTCTGGAACCAGAAGTCCCTGGGTGCTAATCCGGGTTCCCAGCCCACAAGCTGTGTGACCTCGGGCAAGTGAATCAACTCAGGAGCCTCAGTTTGCCCAGCTGAAAAAATGGGCATAATAGATGGACACTCACGGAGGATTACCATCAGACTTAACTGATGCCTGGCTCATAGTAAGTGCTCCACGAATAGCAGCCACTGTCACTATGATGAGAGCTATTATTTGTCCCTCCGGGTGATGAACTGGACTTGGCTGTCCCTTCCCTTCCAGATGTGGGAACCACAACCCCGAAGGAGAAGTGATCTGTCCAAGTCAACAGCAAATCAGCAGACAAGTAGCCGGAACCCAGACACCCCCGCAAGCCCAGGCCTCCTGCAGAGACCTGTCTCCACCGAGGCAGCCCCTGGATCAGCCCTCCCGCCCCGATCCCGCCCCGGATTCCGCCCGCCCGCCCCCGGCCCCGCGCCCTCACCCTCTAGCTTGGCCTCGCTCTTCACTTCGGCCAGAAACAGCCAGCCCAGCACGGCCAGGAGCAGCAGGGGTGGCATCGCCAGGGTCGGGGGACGTCCGGCCGGCCCCACGATGCTTGCAGGCTGGAAACTTCGCAGAGGCCGGCGGCCCCGCTGCCACGCACTGGACCCGCCCCGGGGGCGGTGTCGCGCCGTCCCCTCCCCCTCCCCTCCCCTCCCCACCGCCCTCCCCGGGGGGAAGGGTTATCCTGCAGACTAAGTCAGAACGGAGGCCTGTCAGCTGGAGCGGCTCCCTCAGGCGTGCTCCCGCGGCTCCCGGGTCCTTCCGCTGATCTGCCTTCCTCTCTCCCTTCTCAAGAGGGGCTTCATTCACTACGACCAAGAAGAGGAGGGGAGAGCGGGGCGTGGCTACAATTTCTATACCCCAGATTCCGCGCCACCGCGTGATGGTAACAGGGACAGCGAGCCTTCCTTTTTTCGCCTCAAAGGGGTTACAATAGCATCTGTTCATTGGGTCCCGCACGGGTCAAGGACATTGTTACCTGTAACGCCCTTAGAACACCCCGTGATAAGCCTTCAGTAAGGCTTAGCTCTTGGGATTTCCTTAGTCCTTCCCCAGACCCTTGGGTGTGAAGGTCTGAGCCCCAAATGGGCAAATGGGCGAGGAGGGGTGTGCTCAGAGGCATCCACACTCCTGCCGAGACCCTCTTGGCTGCTGGAAAGGGAGAATGCTCACCATCCCGCCCCCCTACCCACCCACCAAATGCGAATCACTTAATTGGCCTTTTTGTCCCTGGGAGGGCCTTCTCCTAAGATCGGATGGATGGATGGATGGAAGGAAGGCAGGCAGGCACGAAGGAAGGAAGGAAAGAAGGAATTGTCTAGGGCCTCTTCACAGACCCGGTTTTCTCAAAGTCCAACAAACTCAGGATCTCCAGGATAAGGGCTCCTGGAGCAGATGTCAGCTGAGCTTTGATCTGTTGGAAGAGACTCGAGACAGGGGCCTCTTTGTAGTAGATTAGGCTCCAGAGGAAAAGGTAGTAGGTGCAATCCTGGTGGGCAGGGCACCAGCCTAGGGAAACAAAGGGTCGAGGAAGGAGAAATGTCACTGACAGCATAAAACAGGCCATGGGAAGGTGCTGAGAAAAGAGAAATCAATAGTACCTAAGACTGCTCCAGCAAAGGAAACACACTCCAGAGATGAGTCTGCTGGAAGAAGCCGTGTATATACTAGGACCCCACTCAGTAAAAATATACTCTATAGATACAATGCAGAGACAGTGCTAACCTGACTGCCAAATGTTTACAGTGATTATATATATTATAATAGTATTGCCAGATAGGGTTTTTTTTTAAGATTTTTATTTTTTTTATTTTTAGGGAGAGGAAGGGGGGAGATGGGAAGTATCAACTCATAGTTACTACTCATATGTGCCTTTACTGGGGAAGCCCAGGTTTTCAAAACAGCGACGTCAGCATTCCAGGTCAATGCTATTCACTGTGCCACCCACCACAAGGCAAGCCAGATAGATTTTTTTTTTTTTTTTTTGTATTTTTCTGAAGCTGGAAACGGGGAGAGACAGTCAGACAGACTACCGCATGTGCCCAACCAGGATCCACCTGGCATCCCCACCAGGGGCAACGCTCTGCCCACCAGGGGGCGATGCTCTGCCCCTCCGGGGCGTTGCTCTATTGCGACCAGAGCCACTCTAGCGCCTGGGGCAGAGGCCAAGGAGCCATCCCCAGCGCCCGGGCCATCTTCGCTCCAATGGAGCCTCGGCTGCGGGAGGGGAAGAGAGAGACAGAGAGGAAGGAGAGGGGGAGGGGTGGAGAAGCAGATGGGCGCTTCTCCTGTGTGCCCTGGCCAGGAATAGAACCCAGGACTTCTGCACGCCAGGCCGACGCTCTACCACTGAGCCAACCGGCCAGGGCCAGATAGATTTTTTTTCATTGTTTTTAGATTTTTTTTTTTTACAATGAATATATGCCATTTGTCCAAACTGAACAAAACCAATACATGTTATTTTTAGAAGATAGGTACAATCCCTGGGAGCCTAAGAGTTCATCTCATGGTACAGAGATTCACTCATTGTCCAGATGTTAGAAGTGAGGCCCAGAGGGACTCAGCAACAAGCCCGTCACAAGGCAAACCAAAGGAAGAGGCACGAGGCCAATGAAGGACCCAGGGCGGGAGTTTCTGCAGCTGGGGACAGGACTTGGTGCCAGAATCCACCGGATGTTTTTGAATACAGAGGATGCAGACAAAAAGCCTAGACCCTTCAAGGAGGAAATGGAGGGATGAATGAGCAGAGGGGAGGAGAAGGAGCATATGTCAGCTGGCTCTATTTTCACAGTTCTGTTCCATTCCATGTTCACACAGCCCTTCAAGTTAGGCAGTATTGCCCCCATTTGGGAAATGAGGAAACTGGGGTCAGAGAAGTAAAGCAACCCGCTCAAAGTCACACAGCTGATGTGGGCCAATGTAAGGGAGGCAGCTTAGGAACCTAGCTCTAACTTCCCATATTCTGCAGCCCAAGGAGAACCTCAATGCTGATGTTCTGTAGACAGAAAAAAATCCTCGGGCAGTAGTGTTCCCATGGCCGAAGTCCCCAGAGTCATTGCAAATCAGGAGGAGGCACCAATCTTGAAGGTTGTTAGCATTCCCTAGAGCAGGGGTTCCCAAACTACGGCCCTCATGCGGCCCCCTGAGGCCATTTATCCGGCCCCGCCGCACTTCCAGAAGGAGCACCTGTTTCATTGGTGGTCAGTGAGAGGAGCATAGTTCCCATTGAAATACTGGTCAGTTTGTTGATTTAGATTTACTTGTTCTTTATTTTAAATATTGTATTTGTTCCTGTTTTGTTTTGTTTTTACTTTAAAATAAGATATAGTGTGCATAGGGATTTGTTCATAGTTTTTTTTTATAGTCCGGCCCTCCAGTGGTCTGAGGGACAGTGAACTGGCCCCCTGTGTAAAAAGTTTGGGGACCCCTGCCCTAGAGAAAGGATTCATGCTGGAGAAGCCTGCCCTCCACACCTTTGGTATTTATTTCTTGCTCCCTTCGTAAAATTGCTAGATCTTGAACCTAGTCTAAGCTTCATCCAAAAAGAGAGCCTGTCTCTTTAACCAGGGGTGGCTGCTGCCCAGATGTTACTCCCTGGTACGTGCAGCACATGTTGTGCACAGTTAAAGGCGCAGGACCCTGCTTTCCTGGGAAGGTACAGAAAGGGTAGTTGGGCCTAGAGGGCAGTTGTCCAGTGCCACGGACACTTTTCTCATGTTCTTTCTCTTATTTTACCTCTTTTATTCTTGTTCTTTCTTGGCTCAAGGAAGAGTGGACAGCCACACTCTGTGCTGCCAGACAGACTGTCAGTTGGCCCTCAGCACCCTCCCCTTAACACCCATCAGCTAATGCCATTGGCACTTAGCCCTTTAATAATAATAGTCTTAGTAATAATAATAGAAATCCTATTTCCAAACTCTTTCCCTAAGTAAAAAAGTAAGATGCAAATGTAAATCATATGCTACAATTTCTGTGAAAGAGCCCAGTTGGATGGAGTATCATCCCCATATGCTGGGGTTACGGGTTCAATCCCCAGTCAGGGCACATACGGGAATCAACCAATGAATATATGAACGGTAGAACAACAGATCAATGTTTCTCTCTCTTTCTCTCTCTTCCTTCCTTTCTCTCTCTAAAATCAATCAATGAAAATAAATTTATGTGAAAGAAAAAATACAGATATCCTGTCTATGTGTCTACATATCATTAAGCAGATATGGTATCTGGAAAAGTATGCAAGGAACCGGTGGCCGTGGCTGCATCTGGGAAGAAGAACAGATTGGCTGGGACCCCAGGAGGGAGGAAGACTTGATGTCACTCCTCACCCTTTTGCACATGTTGAATTTTGTATCATGTATCCTGTTTCTAGTAAAAATAAATTTAAAAAAGAATGATTATTTTGAGCCAGGCACTATGCTAAATGTTTCATGTATTTGTCCAATTTAAGCCTCAGTGCAGTCATATTCTGCCTCATGAACACCATTTTATGAATGGAAAAACTGAGGCCCATGGAAGTTAGTTGACTTGCTAGCAAAGGGTAAGGCCGAGAGTCAAAACACAGGCAGCCTGATGCCAAGATCCTTGTTCTTGGCTCCCTGGCTCTGTTGTGGCTGTGTTGCTGACCCTTGGCCATGAGTCTGCTTCCCCTGGGGTGGTCGAGAGTGGTGAGGGAATTCCTGAATAATGAATCTTCCCTTTGACTATGAATTTGCTTTCAAGAATTGCTCCCCCAAAACATTCACACAGTGGGCCAAGGTATATGCCTATTACATAGATGTTTGTAATAGTAAAAATAATGATATGGGTTTGCAATTATAAGTACTTACCATATGTCATGCACCTTACTTGCTTTATCTGTATTAACTTAATTATTCTTCAAAAATATGAAAGACAGGGTCTCTGGTCATCACCATTTCACAGGTGGGATCAACCCTGGTCTGGTTTGCTTTCACCTCACTGTGTTTCCCAAGTACTTCTGCCTCCCTCAGGGGTTTGGGTGGATCCTGTCTCTCCAACTGCGCTGCCACAGAAACATATTATGTGGGTTTTGTGAACTCTCAGTGGTAATTAAGAATTTTGTGTTTGTGTTTTGATAATAACCTAAAAAAAAGCAAACGAAACGATAGGATCATCTGGGCCTCAAACTCAGCAAAGGCATTTGTGTCTGCTCACTTCCCACAAGAAGCCACCTCGAATGACCGTTTAATTTTCAACAACTGGGAAGCACTGTCTGGCTTTAGAATGTCATGAAAGCAAAGTGGAAACAAGGGCCCCATTGTCCACCCCTGTGCTCATATTGATTTTTTTCTCCCCAGTAACAAAGCAAAATGTCTCTTTTGCATTGATGATTCACAATTTAAAGGCATTTTCAAAATATGAGACTTGATGTCTTATGTTACTTGATAAGTTAAAACTCAGGGTGGTTCTGAGACAACTTGGTGTGATAGAGAGATGGACAGCCCTGGGCTGGGTTTGCGTCCCATATGCTGCACATGCTGCCGGATGGGTCTGGAAGAGTTGTCAACAAAATATTTCCTAGCAAGTCTAGTTTAGCATGGTTACTTTCTTCTTTTTACTTCTCTCTCTTTTTATATTTGTATTCATTGATTTTTAGAGAGAGGAAGGGAGAGAGTAACACATAGAGAAACATTGATTTGTTGTTCCACTTGTATGCATTCATTGGCTGATTTTTGTATGTGCCCTGACCAGGGTCAAACACATAACCTTGGTGTACAGGGAGGACGCTCTAACCATCTGAACTACCCGGCCAGAGCACTTGTTCTCTTTCTCTCCGTCTTTTCTGTACAGTTCTAAATTCATTATTTTGTTTTTGCAGTGAGGATCGTCATTTTTTTTTTTTTTTTTTTGTATTTTTCTGAAGCTGGAAACGGGGAGAGACAGTCTGACAGACTCCCGCATGTGCCCGGGATCCACCTGGCACGCCCACCAGGGGCGACGCTCTGCCCACCAGAAGGCCATGCTCTGCCCCTCCCGGGTGTCGCTCTGCTGAGACCAGAGCCACTCTAGCGCCTGGAGCAGAGGCCAAGGAGCCATCCCCAGCGCCCGGGCCATCTTTTGCTCCAATGGAGCCTTGGCTGCGGGAGGGGAAGAGAGAGACAGAGAGGAAGGAGGGGGTGGGGGGTGGAGAAGCAAATGGGCGCCTCTCCTATGTGCCCTGGCCAGGAATCGAACCCGGGTCCCCCGCACGCCAGGCCGACGCTCTACCGCTGAGCCAACCTGCCAGGGCGAGTATCGTCATTTTTAAAGAAAAAAGGCTTTATTATTATTTTTTAATTATAGGGCTGTTGAATCCATCAGTAGCAAACAGGGACCCAACACGTGCTCAGGTCGGCTAACTCGGTTTTTTTCACAAGTGTGTCGGATCCTTTCACGGCCGCCGCCCCAGACCCCGCTCCTCCCTGGGACTTCATCGGGAAGATGGGGAAAGCGTGGTCCAGCCCCTGTAGGCTCGCGTCCCAGTCTCGCCGTGGCTCCGCCCCCTTTCTCCCGCCCGCCCTTCTCTCTTCTCTCCCCCCTCGTCCCTCCTCCCTCCTCTTTTCCATGTGTCGCAAAAGAGTCGGTGGCGCTTGACGGCCGGCGTCGTTTGACGGTCGCAGGCTAGTGAGGAGGAGGAGGAAGGGACGGTGGCGGCTGCTGCGGCGGCTGCGACGCGGGCCGTGGTGGGCGCCACGGTCCCGGCCCGAGAGTGAGGCGCGGGCGGCCGGGCCGGTGGGCTGGGCGGCGGGCCCGGCGGCCCGATGTGGCTGCAGCAGCGGCTTAAGGGGCTGCCGGGACTGCTGTCGAGCAGCTGGGCCCGCCGCCTGCTCTGTCTGCTCGGCCTCCTGCTTCTGCTTCTGTGGTTCGGCGGCTCCGGGGCGCGGCGGGCGGCGGGCGGCCTGCACCTGCTGTCCTGGTCTCGCGGCGAGCCGGGCGCCGCCGAGCCTTCCGCCTGCCTGGAGGCCGCCACCCGTGCCTGGCGCGGCCTGCGGGAGCGCGGCGAGGCGGTGCCGCTGGGCCCTGGGGTGCCGGCCCTGGTGGCCAACGGCTTCCTGGCCCTGGACGTGGCGGCCAGCCGGCTGTGGGTGACCCCTGGGGAGCGGGAGCCCGCCGTGGCGCCGGACTTTGTGCCCTTTGTGCAGCTGCGCCCGCTGAATGCGCTTTCCGAAGCTGGAGAGTCAGTGCTGCTGCTGCGGGAAGGGCTGCTGCGCCGGGTGCGTTGCCTCCAGCTCGGGACCTCCGGGCCCGGCGCGCCTGCCGCCGCTCCCGGACCAGCCTCGGCCTCCGGCCTTGCCGCGGGACCCGGCCGCGACTGCGTGCTGCTGCAGGAGGACTTTCTGGCGCACCGGGGCCGACCCCACGTCTATCTGCAGCGCATCCAGCTCAACAACCCCACGGAGCGCGTGGCCGCGCTGCAGACTGTGGGGCCCACTGCGGGTCCGGCACCCAGGGCCTATACCAGTACCCTGGAGAAGGTCGGAGATCATCAGTTCCTCCTCTACTCGGGCCTGTCCCCGTCTTCTTCCACCGGGTTGGTGCACCTGGTGGTGGTGGCCGCCAAGAAACTAGTGAACCGGCTCCAAGTGGCTCCCAAAACGCAGCTGGATGAGACGGTGCTGTGGGTGGTGCATGTCTCAGGCCCTGTTAACCCCCAGGTGCTCAAAAACAAAGCAGCAAAGGAGCTCAAGGCGCTCCAGGACTTGGCACGGAAGGAGATGCTGGAGCTCTTGGAGATGCCGGCAGCGGAGCTGCTCTTGGACCACCAGCGCCTCTGGGCTCAGCTCTTCAGCCCAGGTGAGGCCTGGCACGTGCTTCATTCGTAGTCCACACCTTGCACCAGGGTGAACGTGGTCCACTCTGACAAACCCCCCCCCCCCAAAGTCTGCAGAGGTGACACTGAAGGGGAGCTGCGGGATGGGTTAAAACTTGGCTGTGGTACTTGATCTGGCGCTGACTCTGCTCCATCACTTAGTGTCTGTGACCTAGACGGGTAGCCTGGGCTTTCAGGATTTGTATTCAGTAATAACAGTAGCATCTATCTCCGAGGGCTTTCAGGATAGTCTAATGAAAGAATGAGTGGAATGGGTAGGTCTTATTATTTGTTCTTGTAGGTGAGGCCTGATTTGAGCAGAGTAGTTTGAAGGGTCACTTTGTAAAGGACAAATTAGCAGGTGGAAAGAGATCTGATCCATCCCCAGATTCTGTCCTCAATTCCCCATAGTCTAGTTGGTGGCAAGTCTGGGCTTCTTGACATCCCTCGAGGCTGAGGTGTGCCCTAGTTGTAGTGCCTGCAGTTCTTTCACAAGGCGGTAGTGGGACCTCTTCCAGCAGGTGGGGTGCTCTGGCAAATGAAAACTTCTTTCCACTTGACTGGTTAAGAAAAGAAAGTCCCTTTCTAGATAAGAGAGATGTTTGTTTGCAGGGTCCTAGTGGTCTGACTCTTGTGTTTAGTAGCTTGAGGAGTCTTGAATTCATTCAACAAGCATTTATCAGATGCTTCTGCCAGGGTCTGTTCTCACATGGAGAAGACAGATATGAACAGAACAAAGTTCATGGTGTGTGCTTAGATTCTGCAGGGGAGGAAGACATACTAGAAATGTGAACATTTGAATAGATAAACAAGATAGTTTCCTAGAGTAAAACGTGCTGTGGAGAAAGGTTAAAAATACGAGATTGAGGACAAGTGGTGTGGGAAGATAGGAGTAGGGGCTAAGACAACTGGCGTCCGTTCAGCTCCAGTTGTCAGGGAGGCCTCTCTGAGGTAGAAACACGTAAGCTGCGACAGGCCAGAGCCCCAGAGGCAGGAGCGCAATTGGCTGAGTGGCCAGTGTGGCTGGCAAGTCGTGAGCGAGGGGAGGGTAGTGGGAGGTGAGATCAGGCAGGGTAGGCTGGCGGTGGCCAGACCCTAAAGCATCTCGTAGTCCTCGGTGAGGACGGTGAACTTGATTATAAGTGGGTTGGGAAGCAGGGCAGGCACACCATATGGTGCACATTTTTTTTTTTTTCTTTTCATTTTTCTGAAGCTGGAAACAGGGAGAGACAGTCAGACTCCCGCATGCGCCCGACCGGGATCCACCTGGCACGCCCACCAGGGGCGACGCTCTGCCCACCAGGGGGCGATGCTCTGCCCACTCTGCCCATCCTGGGCGTCACCATGTTGCAACCAGAGCCACTCTAGCGCCTGAGGCAGAGGCCACAGAGCCATGCCCAGCGCCCGGGCCATCTTTGCTCCAATGGAGCCTTGGCTGCGGGAGGGGAAGAGAGAGACAGAGAGGAAAGCGTGGCGGAGGGGTGGAGAAGCAAATGGGCGCTTCTCCTGTGTGCCCTGGCCGGGAATCGAACCCGGGTCCTCCGCACGCTAGGCCGACGCTCTACCGCTGAGCCAACTGGCCAGGGCCATTTTTTAAAGGTCCTGGTGGCTGCTGTGTGCAGAGTGTACACTCTACGGCAGCCAAAGTAGGGCGTGCAGACCAGAAGGAGGTTTTTGCAGGAGCCTAGGTGACAGGAGGTTGGCTGGGCCCAGAGTTGCGACTATGAGGACAGAAGTGGATGGGTTCCAATACCTTTGGCTGTGGGGCCACAGAATTTTGCAAGGTCTGGCTATGGGAGTGAGAACTTGAGGGCCAGTCCTGAATTTGGGGGGAGGGGAGGGCTGCAGCAGATGTCAGGAGACCACATAGGGAAGGACTGGTTTTGGGCGGGAGGAATTCAACCATGTCAGGTTCAAAATGGTTGTCAGACGTCCAGGTGGAGGCACCAAGCTGATTGAGTCTAGAAGTCATACAAATTGGGGAAATCCTGTGGTCAGATGTTAAAACCCACAGGACTGGGGAAAGAGATGGGAGAGGGGAGAAGCGTGAGGCTGGCCAGGGCATTGGTGCTCTGGAGTGGGACTTCATTCTTGGCTCCATACAGGTGGCGCCAGTTCTGTCTATGTCTGTGTTCTTTTGGGCTCTGGCAGGAGGTGCTACTGCCTTTCAACAAGATTTTAGGTTTCAGGCCCGCAGGGAGCAAGTTGGTCACGTGAGGAAGTCAGGCAGGATGACTTTCTTACTTGAGGGAAACTGGAACTGTCGTTTGCAATCCCTAGGGACAAAAACTGTGTGTCCCTGCTGCTCTTGATGTCCATTTCCTAACCACAGCCTCCCAGCCCTGCCATTCCTCTTTAATGTGCAACCTTTGTGGTGTTCCAGGTGTGGAAATGAAGAGGATCACGGATGCCCACACCCCATCGGGCCTGACCGTGAACCTGACCCTGTATTACATGCTGTCCTGCTCCCCAGCCCCACTGCTCAGCCCCAACCTGAGCCACCGGGAGCGAGACCAGATGGAGTCGACACTCAACTATGAGGACCACTGCTTCAGTGGGCACGCCACCATGCACGCGGAGAACCTCTGGCCTGGCCGGCTGGCCTCCGTCCAGCAGATCCTACAGCTCTCCGACCTGTGGAAGCTGACCCTGCAGAAGCGCGGTTGCAAGGGGCTGGTGAAGGTGGGCGCCCCGGGCATCCTGCAGGGCATGGTGCTCAGCTTCGGCGGGCTGCAGTTCACCGAGAACCACCTCCAGTTCCAGGCCGACCCTGACGTGCTGCACAACAGCTACGCCTTGCACGGCATCCGCTACAAGAATGACCACATCAACCTGGCCGTGCTCGCAGACACTGAGGGCAAGCCATACCTGCACGTGTCCGTGGAGTCCCGCGGCCAGCCTGTCAAGATCTACGCCTGCGAAGCGGGCTGCCTGGACGAGCCCGTGGAGCTGACCTCGGCACCCCAGGGCCACACCTTCTCGGTCATGGTGACGCAGCCCATCACGCCGCTGCTCTACATCTCCACGGACCTCATGCACCTGCAGGACCTGCGGCACACGCTGCACGTCAAGGCCATCCTGGCCCACGACGAGCACATGGCGCAGCAGGACCCGGGGCTGCCCTTCGTCTTCTGGTTCAGCGTGGCCTCGCTCATCACCCTCTTTCACCTCTTCCTGTTCAAGCTCATCTACAACGAGTACTGTGGGCCTGGGGCCAAGCCCCTCTTCAGGAGCAAGGTATAGAGCCCCTGCGTCTGCAGAGCCCGCGGCCCAGCCTTGTGTTCTGTCCTGACCTAGGACGGGGCAAGGCCTGGGCAGCCGTGGGGTGTCCTAAGCGCTTACGGTGCCCTCGGCCCTCAACACACAGAGAGGAATGTGTTTTGAAAGGACATTAAAAAGTGACTTTTGAGAGGAGAGCCTAGGAAGGGACAACTGTGGATAGACGGGCCACTGGCCTCCCAGGGTTGTGGGCAGTTGTCCCCACCCCCCACCCCCAGATGACTCTCAGCCTCTGTAAATAACTGCAACAAAGCCCTAGATTAACCTGAAGCCTCTGTCTAAACTGCTGGTAGGACCCCCATTGTAACCCGAGGCCTGCTCACTGCGGTTCCCAGGTCAGTCCCTCACTGGGAGCCAGCTTGGCAGGGGTCATCTTGTCAGCACAGGATAAAGTCACTGCCCTCGTGTTTCCTCAGACCTCTTTGCCCCCAGGAAACCGTGACTTTGACCACAGTCGCTGAGGGGCTGGAATATACCTCAGGAGGTCAGGATTGGTGTCTCGGGAGGTCGCCTGTTCTGTCCCCCAGTCACTTGTCTGTGCTCTCTCTCTTACTGCCAGGACTGCCTGAGAGAAAGGCCAGGAGGGAGCCCGTTGTTGGCAGTCCCAGGAGAAAGTGCTAGAGAGGGGCTGAGCTGCTTCTGCCACAGTCCCGCCCCCCGTCGGGAGAGGCAGTCTGTGTTCCCAAGTAGCTGAAGAGCCAGGGGCCAGTGCAGGAGAAGTGCCTCATCACCTTCGCAGAGGGCTTGGTGGCCAGGACTTGGACAAGGAAGTAGCATTTAACCTGAAGGAGTGGGAGAAGGGTGGGAGGCAGGTCTGAGCTCCTTGAGCCTGAAGAACAAATTGAAAATCAGTTCAAAAAGAGATGTGAAGCCTGACCTGTGGTGGCGCAGTGGATAAAGCGTTGACCTGGAATGCTGAGGTCGCCGGTTCAAAACCCTGCCCTTGTCTGGTCAAGGCACATATGGGAGTTGATGCTTCCTGCTCCTCCCCCCTTCTCTCTCTTTTTCTCTCTCTCGCTCTCTCCTCTCTAAAAAATTAATAAAAAAATAAATGAATAAAGATAATATTTAAAAAAAAAGATGTGCAGACGTGGTCCGGTTAGCCATCTGGGCCATGTAATATGGCTGCTGTGGGGTTTGTGTTGCGTGGGTGGCGGCCGCTGCTTCCCGGAGGCGGCTTTTCCCTGATGGTTGGTGGGCTTCTCTGCTCTTAATATGGCATAAACCCATCCACGTTGGTTCCCCACCTAATCAGGGGACAAGCCCAACTGCCTTTATGGGGGACTGCCCCATGTCCCTCAGTTTACTTGTGCTAGAGCTGGTCCCACCATAGCAGAGCCCAGGGATCACTGCACCAGTCCAAGGAGTCCCCAGACGACCAAATCCATGGCAGCTCTGGCCTGTCTTTGGGCCAGGAGCTGTCTGCCAGTCCAGATCAGAGCCTGGGTGGGTGCCACCAGCGCCGTCTCCATGGCTGGCTTCCCTTAGTATTTCTGTAGCTGTCCACAGGATTGGCGGCAAGCAATAACAACTTGTTTTGTTAATTGAACAGGAAGATCCCAGTGTCTGAGTGAACCAACAGCCCTGCTTTCAGCCACCAATTGCACAAGACACCCAGCACTGACAGTCCTGCTGCTACAAACAAGGGATCCTTTGAAAGCACCCACCCTTTTGTGCCTTGTTGGGGGACACCAGTGACGTAGAAGTGCGTGTGGATGTTCAGGAATTTGCATTGGGGAGCGGGAGGGGTGGGGCCAGCAGACTTTTTGTAAGCTTTCCACTCAATAAAATGAACCTATATGGAAAATACTTGAAATTGAACTCACTTCTACTTTCCCCTTTTCCTCTGGCCCGGAACCTAGACCGTTTGAAAAGACTTGTGTAGGAAAAATAATGTGTTCCTCCTTGACTGAATTTTTAATTTATTGTTGAGATTTTGCTGGATGGCTTTTGCATCCACTTTAGACAATGAACCTTAGCGGTGATTTCCAGTCTCACCACAGTGGTGGCATTTGGGGGCCGGGCTCGCGGCCTGCTGGAGGGCGTGGGTCTGGAGTCATCAGGTTTGCACACTGTCTCTTTCTTATGAACCCATGGAGAGCTGTGGTTTTGTACCTCTGGGCTGTAGGGGATGTGTTTAACTTTCTAGTGATTGACGATTGTCGGGTTTTGAAATACCAAAGCTTTCTTTTGTTCTGTTTTTAAATAAATCTCTTCCAAACTTCCATGGTTGGTTTGTGTGTGGTTGGAACTTTTGGAGAAATCCTCTCTCCCTCCGTCACCAGACTTTTGGGTAGTGCCTGAAGTGGCAGGGACAGCCGCCTAGCCCCGCTGTAACGACAGGAATTCTTCCATGTTTACTCCTCTCGGTGGAGTCCACGAGATGTGGAGGCGGCCACGTTTCCGCTCCCCAGGGGGCTTCGCTAGGTAGTCCGGCCCAGGGGGCTGGTTGAAAAGCATCGCCCTAATCCTGTGACAGTGCCCCTCTCCCCCTACCTGTCCTAGGTCACCTGGATTCACCTGCCCTGGGTTTTGCTGGCCACAGGACTGGGCAGCAAGAAAACATCCTGAGTGGGCTTCTGCCGGTTATTTCCTAAAACTAAGACCCCATCCCTGTCTTTGTGGGGAGGAGAATGGAGGTGGCACTGGGACCAATTAGGACTGAGCTTGGCATGGCAGGCAGTCCACCTGGGGAGGCTGTGGTCCTCTGTTCTTTAAAGCAGCCTGACTTGCCGGGAGGCCTGGTTTGTTTGCCGGGGAGCTGAATGGCCCACCCCGGTGGCTGGGAGGGAAGTAAACAAGGAGCAGGTTTTCCCCCCAGCTGCCCTGGCTTCCCAGTCCCCAGCTGCACACCTCCACGCCTGCTCTGGACAGCGCCGACCTCAGAAACACCCACCCTCCCCCAGCCTGGGCATTGGCCTGTGTGTCCATTCTAAGGAGCAAACACTCCATGGGGTGCAGCTAGGTGTGGCTGACACTATGACATGGCCTCTTGTCGCATTAAACTGAAGCTGCTTGATAACAAGAGCCGCATTTCCTATTTAACTTGGAACCCAACAGGCTGGCTCCCATACACAGAAAAACAAAGCCACATAGCTGGTGCCCGAGAGATACCGACTGAATGACCAAGATTTCAATAAACCAATATTTGTGAATTACAGTTCTCATTTAAGTGCTCACCATGTGTGTTAAGTGTTTACATGAACTAGGCCCTATGCGGGGAGGATGTTGCTGAGGGTTAAGATCCTAGTTTGAGTTCTGGCCGGATAGTTCGGTGGGTTAGACTCAGAGCATGTCCCAAAGCGTAGAGGTTGACGGTTTGACCCCCGGTCAGGGCACATACAGGAATAGATCGATTTTCCCGTGTCTCTCCCTTTCTAAAATCAATAAAATAAACATTTAAAAAGAAAAGGTCCCAATTTGAGGGAGGAGATAATGACCTGGGACTGCTTAGGACGGTGCAGCCACTGAGCTCGGGGCAGGAATGCAAACTGGGGCTTGCTGTAGGCCCCGCCTCCTCTGAGCCCTCATGCTCACTCATTTTGCCCTGCACCACTCCTCTGCCGGATTCGGAAAGCTGGACTGGAAGAAAGGCGTTTTCCTTCCCTCCACGATGGTACCAGCAGCCCGCTGTGAACGGTTCTCAGTTACTCCATTCAGCCCCCCTTGCAGAGAGGAAAAGCTGACGGGCCTCCGTTGGGAGCGGGCTGGGCTCTGACCCTTAGTGGGTCTGTCTGCTTTGCACAGTCCGCCCGTGCATTGGGAGGAGTTGTGTTCTCAGCCCCCGGGGGCAGGATGCACAAAGAGGCTTTATCAAGTCGCCTGTTCAGGATGGACACCTGGCATGGGAAATTTTCAGACTACTCTGCACATCCCAATAGCTGAAAAGTTTGGAAATGTATTAACTTCCTGAAAACCTACCTGCCCCGCGTGCCTCTTCTGCCCCATTTCGTGTCCTTTCAGCCCACCTTTGCCTCCTGCCAGGGTTGTAGCACGCACTGCGCAGGTGTAAGGGCCCCAGAGTGTCTTGCTTCTGTTTCTCTCTTACCTTCAGGAAGCTGCACAGCACTGAGCACGTGTGTAGCCTCGAAGCATGTGACCGATGACACTGCTTGGGGCAGTGTCACCCATGGGAGACGGAGCCAGTGGACAACTGCTCCGCTCCGCTGTCTTCAGATGGCCCGGCAGAATCAGGTCCCCAACTGCTGGGTGAAGAAGGCAATAAGCCACCCTCCACTTGGCTTTCCTCCCTCCCTTTTACCCTCCCTGTGTCCCACCCCTGTCCCCCGGGGATCTCTTCCCAAGTAAACTACCTGCACACAAGCTCCTGCCTCAGAGGAAGACACCAGGAAGCCCACGGCTCCTCTGGAGGGCTTTACCAAGAGGAGGTGGGATTCTCGCACGGACATCATTATAGACCAGGGGTAGTCAGCCTTTTTATACCTACCACCCACTTTTGTATTTCTGTTAGTAGTAAAATTTTCTAACCGCCCAACAGTTCCACAGTAATGGTGATTTATAAAGCAGGGAAGTAGCTTTACTTTATAAAATTTATAAAGCAGAGTTACAGCAAGTTAAAGCTGTAAATTACTTACCAAGTACTTTATGTCGGATTTTCACTAAGTTTGGCAGAATAAATCTTTATAAAACAACTTACTATAGTTAAATTTATCCTTTTATTTATACTTTGGTTGCTCCGCTACCGCCCACCATGAAAGCTGGAACGCTCACTAGTGGGCGGGAGGGACCAGGTTGACTACCATTGTTATAGACTCAATGTTTGTGCCTCACCCCCTCCCAAATTCATATGCTGAAATCCTAACCGGCAATGTGATGGTATCCAGAAGTGGGACTTTGGGAGGTGATCAGGCCATGAGGGTGGAGCCCTCCTGGATGGGATTAGTTCCCCAATAGAAGCAACCCCACAGAGTTCTAGTCTTCTTACCAGGTGAGGACACAAGAAGAAGACAGAAGTCAGCAGCCCAGAAGGGGTTCTTACCAGAACCTGGCTGCGCTGACACCTGATCTTGGACTTCCAAACTCCCAAAGGTGTAAGATATACATTTCTGTTATGTATAGCACCCCCTCCCCTCCCAGCCTGTTGAATTCTGTATAGGAGCTCAAACAGACTAGGACAAGCATATTTTCTTTTTCTTTTTTTTTTTGTATTTTTTCTGAAGCTGGAAACGGGGAGAGACAGTCAGACAGACTCCCGCATGCGCCCGACCGGGATCCACCCGGCACGCCCACCAGGGGGCGACGCTCTGCCCACCAGGGGGCGATGCTCTGCCCCTCCGGGGCGTCGCTCTGCCACGACCAGAGCCACTCCAGCGCCTGGGGCAGAGGCCAAGGAGCCATCCCCAGCGCCCGGGCCATCTTTGCTCCAATGGAGCCTCGGCTGCGGGAGGGGAAGAGAGAGACAGAGAGGAAGGAGGGGGGGTGTGGAGAAGCAAATGGGAGCTTCTCCTATGTGCCCTGGCCGGAAATCGAACCCAGGTCCCCCGCACGCCAGGCTGACGCTCTACTGCTGAGCCAACCGGCCAGGGCCAAGCATATTTTCCAGAGATGAAATAGAACTTTTCAGGGAAAATCAAACATGAAGAGATTCAGAGAACCTTCAATGAAGAAGAATCTTAGAGCTTTTGTTGCTCAAGTTTATAACCTGGGCCCTGACCAGGTAGCTCAGTTGGTTAGAGCGTTGCCCCGTTACACCAAGGTTGCAGGTTTGATCCCAGTCAGGGCACATACAAGAAACAACCAATGAGTGCATAATGGAATGGAACAACAAATTGCTGTTTTTCTCTCATTCTTTCTCTCTCTCTAAAATCAATCAACCAATTAATAAAGAGTTAAAAAGAAAAGAGTTCACAACCTGGCCTCAAGTATACACATCTTTTTTTTTCATGAGGAGAGGTTCTGTAGCTTTCATCAGATTCTCAGAAGGATGCCTGACTTTTTTTAAAGGTTTTTAAATTTTATTTATTTTTATTTTTTACAGAAACAGAGAGTGAGTCAGAGAGAGGGATAGACAGGGACAGACAGACAGGAACGGAGAGAGATGAGAAGCATCAATCATTAGTTTTTCATTGCAACACCTTAGTTGTTCATTGATTACTTTCTCATATGTGCCTTGACCATGGGGCTACAGCAGACCGAGTAACCCCTTGCTCAAGCCAGCAACCTTGGGTTCAAGCTGGTGAGCCTCACTCAAACCAGATGAGCCCGCGCTCAAGCTGGCGACTCGGGATCTCAAACCTGGGTCCTCTGCATCCCAGTCCGACGCTCTATCCACTGCGCCACCGCCTGGTCAGGCATAAAGGTTTTTAATCTTAAGAACAAGATAGCCACCTTCGAGACCCCAAGGTCACCAGCTTGAGCGCGGGCTCATCTGGTTTGAGCGAGGCTCACCAGCTTGAACCCAAGGTTGCTGGCTTGAGCAAGGGGTTATTCAGTCTGCTGTAGCCTCACGGTCAAGGCACATATGAGAAAGCAATCAATGAAACTAAGGTGTTGCAACGCGCAATGAAAAACTAATGATTGTTGCTTCTCATCTCTGTCCGTTCCTGTCTGTCTGTCCCTGTCTATCCCTCTCTCTGACTCTCTCTCTGTCTCTGTAAAAAAAAAAAAAAAAAGAAAAAAAAGAAAAAAAAAAGAAAAAGATAACCTGCACCTTGGGGTCTTGTTTTTATAGTCTTCCCCCCACCCCTTGCATCACCCCATGCTGCTGCAGGACAGTGACCCTCCCTAAAGAATGGCGGTTCCGGGAGGGCGGGGTCATCTTAGCCACTGGGTGCGTGCCAAGCAAACAGCCTCACCCAAACAAGCTACTGACAAGCTGACACTCCTGGTTCCTGGGAACCTCTCCTCTGGACTTTGGCCAGTGGAAGCTTCAGATAATCATTCACTTCAGTAAATGTTCATTGAGAATCCTCTAAGAGGCCGTAATCCTGGATGACAAAGGGGGAAAAGTGACATTTGATGAACATCCACTCTGAGTTTAAGCTCGATGAAGGCAGTGGCCAAGTCACCACTGGAAGGCAGAAACTAACACAATGCCTGGCCCAGGGTAGATATTCAAAGAATGCTTATTGAATTGCATTTGCATGCATCATGTCACATAATCCTCGTGTTTCGATGAAGACTTCTGAGGTTGCAAGTGACAGAAAACTTCATGATAACTAGCTTAAACAAAAGGAAAGTCCTGGTTCACATAACAATGTAGTCTAGTACGAGCTTCAGGAATGGCTTGATCCAGGCTCAGGTGACTTCAATAGGATGCATCTCTTGCTTCTAGTAGATGGGCTTCCATCCTCAGACTGGCTACCCTGGCAGTAACAAAATGGCCACAGTTGTCACAAGACTGATGCCCCCCTAGCAAGGACAACAGAATCTGAGTCCCAGCACTCCAACTCTAAGTGCTGAGAGGTTCACCTCTCATTAGATAGCCCATTCCTGAGCCAGTCACTGAGGCCAGGATGCAAAGGGTGTGTTAATTAAGAGTACTCCATTCAAGCCGCCTCCTGGGAGCTGGGCATGGGGCAGAGGTCAACCTCAAACCACTGAAGAAAGAATAACAAGAGGGGGTGGCTTTCAGAGGAAATCAGGGGTACTCTTATCTTAACCTTCCTGATGGTGCTGCGATACCATCTTTGGCTCTTGGGAACTTCTCCCAGCTCATGCTTGGAATCAGTCATTTCTCCAAGGAGCCTGTTTCTTTTGAGTTGGGGACCGTAATCTGGGATCTTGGACTGCTCATCACACATCTTTTTGCCGAAGATGAACAGCAAACAAGTCAAAACTCCCTGCTTTAGACCTCCGAGCCCAAAGAAAGCACTGGCCACAGGCATTTAATTCTGACTGACCAGAGCCAGTCCTGTGGGGAGCAGCTCCACTGGGGGAAGGAGAGAACAATGCCATCCTAGATCACTTGAATAGTGTTTGGGGTCAACAGAGCAGGCTGGACTGTGGGTAACGCCTCAGGCTCCCTGAGCTTGAGCTCACAGTCTTCTAGAAAAGAGCTGGCCAAAGGGAGGAGCTTGGGAGGCTGAGAAATGGGAGTCCAAGGAAGGAACTTGGGGATAGAGTCCCTCCCTCCTCCCTGGGGCAGATACTGCTAGTTTTCTTCTCTGGTAGCCTCACACCATTAGATGCCTGGAGGTTGCATAGAAGAAAGACTACATTTCCTAGCCTGCTTTGCAGCTAGGCATGATCAGGCAACTAAGCTCTGGCCAATGGGATTTGTTAAAAAATTCACTTACCATTGAGGTTCATCAAATCCATTATAACATCATCAAAATTCTTTCTCATTCCTGTTTTTGACAAATTATCCAGTTTTATCTTTAAGGCTAAATGACCTAAAAAACAAAAACAAACAAAACCAAAAATGCCCCCCACCCACATTTATAAAAATGTTCTAGGAAAACAAATTTTTAAAAAAATATTTAAAAAAGCAGTTAAAACTCACTATAAGTGCCACACTTAGCTAGTCAGAAAGGTGCTGGGACTTGCCTGGTATTTACCTCCTTGAAAAATGTTATGGAGAGAGATGTTCAAGCGTCATCTTCAAGTAAATAAAAAAAGTTTTATCTAAGGCCAGCGCAAAATCCAGGCTAACTGGTGTTCTATATTTAGCATATATCTGGGGTACGCGAGGCCGCGGAGCGTGTTCGTGGTTAGCGGTCCCCAACCTGTGAACGTTTTGGGTATAAGACTCGAAGACTTCGTGACGAAACCCTACTCGTCTCCGGGGCTCCACGGGTGTCCCTTCCCAGCTGGACGGTCCCGGGACAGGCGGACAACCTCTACGCCCCACAACACCCTTCCGGAAGCAACTTGTTCATGGTCCGGTCCGTCCAAGAGTACCGCTAGTCTACAAGCCTACCGTCTTCCAGGGTAAACATTGGCTGAGAATGAAGGGCGACAAAAGTCATAGTTTCTCAATGAGACTACCAAGCGGAAGCAATAGAAGAAAACAACACCAATAAACACATAATTACCTACATAAAAGAACAGAACGGCAACCAACACGCGCTAAACTGACTTGAAACATATTCAGTCTATTTTTAAACACCGTAAATGAGCCTTACAAACGCAAGGCCTCAAAAAATTGGTTCAAAACTCAGAATTGTTCCTCTCCACGGAAATCTTTAGTAAAAGGCGAAAGATTTATGCGATCTGAAGAGAAACCAGAGTATGTTTATTATTCCCGACCCATATTCCTCCATTAACTATCATCCCTAATACAATAATGGTGATTATTTTCTCCAATATATGGTGACTTTTCCCTTTTCTTCACACAATTTTATGAAGAAGTCTCACTTTAAGGGAAAAATTATTGAAAGGAAAATGGAGATCCTAGTCATTTTTTTAGGTTGGAATATGTTCAATGTGCAAAGCGTTGTGGGTATGCAAATGAACCCTCAGCCCTGAGCTCCGGCTTCCGGAAATAGATCTTCCGTCTTGGAGCCGAGACTCGGACTACCACTAGGGGGCAGAGTGGAGTCTTGTCCAACCATAAAGTCTCACTTTTGTACTTGGCACTACAAGTAAAATTTCTTTTGGACTTAAATAAATAAAATAATTTAAGTTGTAAAATAAAACTTGAAAATAATTACACCCATCCTTCCACCCATCCATTCATCTGATAAAAATGTGTTGAGCATGTTAAGCCTAATCCGGAGGGACTCGAAACATTGAAGACACGAACAAAATCCGTCGATTACACACTAAAGCTTTATTGTCTAGCTTGGCCAAGCGACGGCAACTCTGACAGAAATCTGAGGGAGAGCGCGCGGGCCCTTTGTTTTACCTAGTTTTTATAGTGTTGCAAGCGGAAAGTACAGAGGCAAAAATTGCAATTAGGTGCCCTTTACCATTATTGGTTATAGTCATATGCCCTTTAACATGATAGGACCATGTTCAATTTGCAAGCCATACATCATTTTGGAGAAAACAAAATTTATAAGTCAACACAATGATAGAAAGAAGTCTCTTCCTGCACCTGGCTAGCCATTCACCCCTTTCCCCACAGGTGTGGTGGAATGTCAGGGAATCCATGTTTTCCTTCCCTTTGCATTTACAATACAATGCCAAGGGCCATCCTGGTTTTATGCCAATCACACAGTACAGAGATCGTTCACAAAATTTCTCTGCACACCTCAACCCAAATTAATAAAATGTTCTTTAAGCCTTTTAAAATACTAATATTGATTCTGTAGCTTTTGGTACTTTACAACACCTGTGGGTGAGGTGGCGCAGTGGCTCCTCAGGGCTCCTCAAGCACTGTTTTAAACCCTGTGCTGGGCTCTAGGGATAGAGCATATCCCTAACATTTCATCTTCAACCAGCGCGCTGTGTGATGGCGGAGCCAGGTGTGTGTGGGGAGCACTGATCACAGAATGATACCTGAGTGGACGTTAAGTGAGCCCCTAAGTAGGGTGGCGAGAACGGTCCTGCAGGGAGGCACAGTGCTGAAGGCGTGAGTCATCAGATGGCACTCAGTGCCACGCTAAGGCTGGCCTTCACTTAAGGACATGGGAGGTATGGGAGAGTTTTAAAGGAGAGTAACGTGATCAAATCAGTGTTACAATACAGTGCTCTCGTCACACGTCCCTGGCCCAACAGGTCAGTGTCACTTGGGTGCAGTAAGTCCCCGAGTTACAAACATCTGACCTATGTACAACTCATACTTACGAATGGAGTGCCCTAAGGGCTATTGGTCATCAACTGCAGTTGGACATCAATAAAAATGACATCGCAGAGTTATTCGACTCCCGTGGCAAAGAACTAACCAATGAAGACCTTACGGAACTAGAGCAGCAAATGATAGCATTTCGGGGGAAAAATCAGGGACCTAGAAACTCCAGAACCAAAAAATTTTTCTACAAGAGTTAGCTGATGCTCTTCCTCTCACTGAAGTGATGCTCTTCCTCTCATTGAAGCGGGAATGGCGAAGTTAGAGGAGCAAGATCCTGGTACAGAAAGATTCACCACAAGTTACCGCAGGCCTGAGATGCTACAGGCCATCGATGATGAGACAAAGCAAAGCTCTGTACAAACCTCCCTCGATGCCGACTTCAAGAGACTGACTCCAGCTGCAGCATCAAACCCTGACTCTTTGACACCAGTCCCATCCTCTCCAACAAGTCCATCATCTTCTGCATCACCCAGGATTGTTTAAGGTTGTATTTGAAAATGTTTAGGTGTTTATATGCACAGAAAGGTAAAAATAAACACTATGTTAAGACAAAAATCTATGTAAGTTGCATTTTTTACAATTATTTTTATTGATTTTTAGAGAGAGGAGAGAGAGAAAAGGGGGGGGGGGGACGTGAAGCACCAACTCATACTTGCTTCTCGTACGTGCAGTGCCTTGACCGGGCGAGTCTGGGTTTTCAAACCAGCGACCTCAGCATTCCAGGCTGATGCTCTATCCATTGCGCCACCTCCTGGTCAGGCCATAAGTTGCATTTAATCGGTAAATGTATCTGTTCCAATTTACATACCAACCTAAGAACAAACCTACAGAACCTATCTCATTCATAACCTGGGGGTTGCCCAAATCCATTAGAGATGCAAATTCTTGGGCCCCACCCACTCTTGGGCTCAACAAGATCCCAAGGTCGCTGGCTTGGGCGAGTGGTGACTGGCTCAGCTGGAGGCATGTATTTAAAGCAATCAATGAACAACTAAAGTGACACAATTATGAGTCGATGCTTCTCATCATTCTCCCTCTCTCCCTTTCTGTCTTTCTCTTTTGCAACAAATAAACAAACAAACAAAAACCCCAAAAAACAAAAACAGCCTGACCAGGTGGTGGCACAGTGGATAGAGCGTCGGACTGGGATGCCGAGGACCCAGGTTCGAGACCCAGAGGTCGCCAGCTTGAGCGCAGGCTCATCTGGTTTGAGCAAAAGCTCATCAGCTTGGACCCAAGGTCCCTGGCTTGAGCAAGGGGTTACTCAGTCTGCTGAAGGCCCGCGGTCAAGGCACATATGAGAAAGCAATCAATGAACGACTAAGGTGTCGCAATGCACAACGAAAAACTAATGACTGATGCTTCTCATCTCTCCGTTCCTGTCTGTCTGTCCCTGTCTATCATTCTCTCTGTCTCTTTAAAAACAACAAGTTTAGCTTTTTACACATTGGGAATTAATTCAAAACTGAGAAACAAGATCAGACACATCCGTAGTCTGGACTCAACCAGCATGTGTTCCTGTCTGGCGTAACTGAGTAAATGATCATAAGGACAGCAATTAGCATTCATGTGTATTTGCTGTGCGCCAGGCACCCAGAAATGCTCTGTTCCTTACCGCCCTCCGCCCTGCCCGACAACCCTGTGAAATGGATGAAAAGCTGCTGTTCAATATAGTGAATGTCAGACAATATAAAAACACAAACATGACAAACCCGTATCGAATCAGGCTTGCAATCTGATGTCAGTTTACAGGAAGTTTGAGGATGTAGGAACAAGTTAAATTCGAAGGAAGAAGTATCTTCTATGAGAGGAAAAAGATCAGACAAACTCAGGATGAGAGACATTCCTTAGGGCCCTCCTGCCCGCTTCTCTTGGCTTCCCGGGGCCACTGTCACCCCAGGGCCCCCTCAACGGAAGCTTGTGGGTAGTTAGGCCAGGAGAGGAAAGAAAGGAGAGGTTTATAGTGACAGCAGTCACAGGCTTCCTAATGGTCATGATTGTTATGAAAATTTTGGGCTGATCAGAAATAGGAATGACTGGAGGCCCCAGCTGGCCCCTCTGATCTTTTTCCAAAGCCCGGGAAGTATTCAGAAAACCACAGGACATGGCCGGGCTTCCGTGCTACAGCAATTCGCCAGTCTACAGCCTAACCTGGACCTCAGGAGTAGATGTGCCTCCACCCACCCACCTATCCACCCATCCACCCATCCACCATCCGTCCACCCGTCCATCCGTCCGTCCATCCATCCATTCTGCAGCTGCAACTTTCTAAGGTACTGACACCTGTTTATAGGCTCAAGTGTAGGAGCTAATCTTCTGAGA